>NW_027142047.1:975000-1320000 GCF_036365525.1 Heterodontus francisci
ATGCACAAGTACCTTAAAACTTATGGAATTATGATCACTGATCCCGAGATTCTCCCCTATAGTGACTTTGACCACCTGGCCAGGCTCTTTCCCCAATACCAGGTCCAGTACGACCCCATCCCTAGTTGGACTATCTCCATATTGTCTCAAGAAGCCCTCCTGGATGCCCCTTACAAATTCTGCCCCATCCAAGCCCCTAGCACTGAGTGAGTCCCAGTCAATATAGGGAAAGTTAAAATCACCCACCACAACAACCCTGTGACCGTTACATCTTTACAACATCTGTCTACCTATCTGCTCCTCTATCGCCTGCTGGCTGTTGGGAGGCCTGTAGTAAACCCCCAACATCGTGAATGCACCCTTCCTATTCCTGAGCTGTAACCATATTGTCTCGCTGCATAACCCCTCCGAGGTGTCCTCCCGCAGTACAGCTTTGATATTCTCTTTAACCAGTAATGCAACTCCCCCACCCCTTTTACTTCCCCTCTATCCCGCCTGAAGCTTCTAAATCCCGGAACATGTAACTGCCAACCCTGTCCTTCCCTCAACCAAATCTCTGTAACAGCAACAAAATCATAGTTCCAAGTACTAATCCAAGATCTACGTCATTTGCCTTACCTGTTCAACTTCTTGCATTGAAACAAATGCACTTCAGACCACCAGTCCCGCTGTGCTTAGCAACATCTCCCTGCCTGCTCTTCCTCTCAGTCTTACTGGCCTTACTCACTAGTTCCCCTCAGTTCTTTCACTTGCTGACTTACAGCTCTGGTTCCCACCCCCCGCCGCACTAGTTTAAACCCTACCGAGTAACGCAGATTTGTTCCTCCACAACCTTCCCACTAGCTGGTGACCTATAGACAACACGGGGCAATGTAACAGCAACTTTTTTGCTAATTCGCGCCAGCCATTTAGATTCTGTCCTTGATCCCCTGCCACCGCCACCCCTGTCCGGGACATTCTCTCTCTCCAGCACTATAATATTCTCCTTAATCAATACCACCACCCTAATTGCTACTCTTCCTTCTATCTTTCCTGAATACCTTGTATCCAGGAATATTTAACACCCAGTCCTGCCTTTCTTTGGGCTAGGTCTCTGTTATAGCCACAACACTATATTTCCACATGGCAATCTGCACTTGTTATAGAACATAAAACAGTATAGCACAGTGCAGGCCCTTCGGCCCACGATGTTGTGCCGAACGTTTAACCTACTCTAAGATCAAACTAACTACCTACCCTTCATTCTACTATCATTCATGTACCTATCCAGGAGTCGCTTAAATGCCCCTAATGTATCTGCTTCTACTACCACCGCTGGCAGCGCAATCCACGCACCCACCACTCTCTGTGTAAAGAACCTACCTCTGACATCTCCCCGAAACATTCCTCCAATCACCTTAAAATTATGCCCTCTGGTGATGGCCCTTTCCACCCTGGGAAAAAAGGCTCTGACTATCCACTCTATCTATGTCTCTCATCATCTTGTACCCCTCTATCAAGTCACCTCTCATCCTTCTTCGCTCCAATGAGAAAATACCTTGCTCCCTCAATCTTTCTTCGTAGGACATGCCCTCCAGTCCAGGCAGCATCCTGGTAAATCTCCTCTGCACCCTCTCTAAAGCTTCCACATCATTCCGATAATGAGGCGACCAGAACTGAACACAATATTCCAAGTGTGGTCGAACCAGGGCCTTATAGAGCTGCAGCATAACCTCGCGGCTCTTAAACTCAATCCCCCTGTTAATGAAAGCCAACACACCATACGCCTTCTTAACAACCCTATCAACTTGGGTGGCAACTTTGAGCGATCTATGGACATGGAGCCCAAGATCCTTCTGTTCCTCCAAACTACCAAGAATCTTTAAGCCTGTATTCCGCATTCAAATTCGACCTTCCAAAATGAAGTCTTATTCACCACATTCCATGCTTTCACATACATGCACATTAACCTTCATGTCAATGTTATTACTTTCTCCCATTCTCTGATCCCACCTAATAACATTCTGAACCCTGCTATAGTGCTATCCAACTCTTCCCGTATTCTGTTCTCCTTGGAATTCCTCTCTGATGTTTACTCCTGGTTCCCATACCCTGCCAATTTAGTTTAAACCCTCTCCAATAGCACTAACAAATCGCCCCTCAAGGGAATGAGTCCCAGCTCTGTTCAGGTGTAAATCGACAAGCCTGTACAGATCCCACATTCTGCAGACCGGCTCCCAGTGTCCAGGAATCTAAACCTCCCCGCTTCTGCAGCATTCTTCCAGCCACACATCCATCTGTACTCCACATCTATATCTGTACTCAATCGCATGGGGTACTGAGAGTTATACTGCTTGCTAACTTTCCCAAAACCCTGAATTCTGAGTACAAGACAACCTCCCTCTTTCTGTCTCTGTCGTTGCTTCTGATGTGGACCACGACTGCTGGCTGTTCACCCTCCACCTTCAGGATGCTCTGTAGCTGCTGGAGTGATATCCTTGACCCTGACACCAGGGAGGGAACACACCATCCTGGATACACATCTGCGGTTTCAGAAAACATTGTCTATCGAATTTCCCATCACTATCAACATTCCGGTCTTCCCTGTAACCCCGCCCCCCCCCTCCCGCCACCAGTAAAGCTGAGACAGCGCTGGTACCATGGCCTTGCCTGTGGCTGCAGTCCTCAGATGAACCATCACTTTTCTCAGTATTGAATACTGGTTGGAGAATGAGATGCACTCAGGGGTCTCCTGTGCTACCCGCTGATTCTTCTTGACGTGCTCTCCTCAAATTACTCAACCTCACATATACACTACAGTGACATCCATGGTCCCACCATCTGCAGCTTGTACATCATCCCAGACAGCAGGATGAGGGGGAGGTGGGAGTTAAGAAGGGACATAAGGCAGGAACATAACATCATCCTGAATACTCTCGGTGTTGCCGGATGCTACGAACTCTGTCACAGCCTGTCCCATGATGTGGAGAATCCTCTCCTCCCTCAGGCTCAGGGGATGAAGTTATGCCTGGATCCCGCTGGTTCACTGCTGCTCCGTGTGATTAAGGGCCACCTTGCCCTGTACGATGGAGGGCAAAATGACAGTGATTGTGTTGCACTGTGTTTGTGCGATGTGCCTGCCATAGCTGAATAGCTGGAGGTATGTGGAGGCAGTGAGAGGTGGGTGTGAAGCTGGTATCAGTGGAAGGTGTGAGGGTGAGGTGGAGTATGTGAATGTTAGGTGTGAGTGATGAGTGTTAGGGACTACTGATGAGTGAGTGATGAGGGTGTGGTACATTGAGCAGTGTGAGAGGTTGGTGATGCTGGGGGTAGGAGATGCCAAGTGGAGATGAATTAACTGACACTGACCACCCGAGTGAGCTCATTAAACTTCTTCTGGCTCTGCTGCCAGGTCCTCGGGGCCAGAATTCTTGCATTGACCTCCCTGACCACTTGAAAATACTTTTCAAGTATTTGTTAAATTCTCTTTTGAAAGATATTATTGAATCTGCTTCCACCATGTTTTCAGGCAGTGAATTCCAGATTCCAACAACTCGCTGTGTAAGAAAATTCTCCTCATTTCACCTCTGGTTCTTTGTCAATTTCCTTCAATCTGTGTCTTCTTAATACTGAACTTTCTGACACTGGAAACAGTTTCACATTAATTACTCCATCAAAACACTTCATGATTTTGAATTCTATATGAAATCTCCTCTTACCCTTCACTGCTCTAAAGAGAACAATCCCAACTTTTCCAATTTCTCCATGTAACTGAATTCCCATATCCCTGCTACCATTCTAGTAAATCAGCTCTGTTTCTTCACTAAATCATTGACATCCTTCCCAAAGTGTGGTGATCAGAATTGGACACAATTCTCCAGCTGGGACCTAACCAATGATGAATAAAAATCAGCATTTCCTCCTGAATTTTATTACTCTGATTCTCTCTCTCTCGAACGCCAAGAACACTACATGTTACCTTCAAAGATCTGTGTGTGTACACCCCAGTTCTCTCTAACCCTGCACCTACTTTATAATGGTACCATTAAGTTTATATTGTTCCTCCACATACTTCCTACCCAAATGTCTCACTTCACACTTCACTGAGTTAAATTACATCTGCCATGTTCCTGCCCATTTTACCAGTCAGTCTCCATCATCCTGAAGTCTGTTACTATCCTTCACACTGTTTATTAATATTTCTGAGTTTCCTGCCATCTGAAAAGTTTGACATTATCCCCTCTGTACACAATCCCATTGTATTAACATACAGCAACTGTGATCCCAACAGTGAACCTGGGGAACCCCACTGTGTACTTCTCTCCAGACTGAACAACAACCATTCTCCACCACTCTCTGCTTTCTGTCACATAGCTAATTTCCTGCAGGCTGCCATTGTAAATTTTTAAAAAACTTCCATTTATGTAGCGCCTTCATGACCACTGCATGTCCCAAAGCGATTTACAATCAATGAGTGCTTATTAAACCCTAGTCACTATTGTAATGTAGGAAAGATGGCAGAAGATTTCCGCACAGCAAGATCCCACAAGCAGCAATGTGATAATGATCAGATCTTTAACATCCACCCGAGAGGGCAGATGTTGGTTTAATGTTTCATTCGATAGACGGCACATCTGACAGTGCAATACTCCCACAGTAATGTCACTGCAGTGTCAGCCTTGATTCTTGTGATCAAGTCCTGCAGTGACACTTGATCCTAGAAGCTTGTGACTGAAAGGGGAGAGAGCGACAAACTGAGCCACGGCTGACATTGGTCCTTTAATCCTATGTGTTTCTAATTTGGTAACATGGCTGTTATGTGGTACTTTATCAAACGCCTGTTTAAAGGATAGGAATATGAGGAAAGTACAGGCAAGGACTATCATAGAAACATAGAATAGCATTGCACTGAAGAAGGCCATTCGGTCCAACATGTCAGTGCTGGCCCTTTTGAAGAGCTTCCAGTTAGTCCCACACCCTGGCTCTTTTTTTAATTCATTCATGGGATTTGGGCGTCACTGGCTTGGCCAGCATTTATTGCCCTTTTTGCCCTAGAGAAGGTGGTGGTGAGCTGCTTTCTTCAACCTCTACAGTCCATTTGGAGTAGGTAGACCCACAGTGCTGTTAGGAAGGGATTTTGACCCAGCGACAGTGAAGGGAGGGCGATATAGTTCCAAGTCAGGATGGTGTGTGACTTGAAAGGGAACTTGAAGGTGGTGATTTTCCCATGTATTTGCTGGCCTTGTCCTTCTAGTTGGTAGAGGTCGCGGGTTTGGAAGGTGCTGTCTAAGGAGCCTTGGTGCATTGCTGCAGTGCATCTTGTAGATGGTACACACTTCTGCTACTGTGCGCCTGTGGTGAAGGGAGTGAATGTTTGTAGATGGGGTGGCAATCAAGCGGGCTGTTTTGTCTTGGATGGTGTCGAGCTCCTTGAGTGTTGTTGGAGCTGCACCCATTCAGGCGAGTGGAGAGTATTCCACCACACCCCTAACTTGTGCCTTGTCGATGGTGGACAGGCTTTGGAGAATCAGGAGGTGAGTTACTCGCCTCTGGATTCCGAGCCTCTGACATGCTCTTGCAGCCACGGTATTTATATAGCTACTCCAGTTCAGTTTCTGGTCAATGATAGCCCCTAGACTGTTGATAGTGGGGGATTTAGCGATGGTAATGCCATTGAATATCAAGGGGAGATGGTTAGATTCTCTCTTGTTGGAGATGGTCATTGCCTGGCACTTGTGTGGCACGAATGTTACTTGCCACTTATCAGCCCAAGCCTGGATATTGTCCAGATCTTGCTGCATTTCTGCACAGACTGCTTCAGTATCTGAGGAGTCAGGAATGGTGCTGAACATGTGCAACCATCAGCGAACATCCCCACTTCTGACTTATTATTGAAGGTAGGTCATTGATGAAGCAGCAGAAGATGATGGGGTCTAGGACACTACCCTGAGGAACTCCTGCAGTGATGTCCTGGAGCTCAGATGATTGACCTCCATAAACCACAACCATCCTCCTTTGCACTAGGTATGACTCCAGCCAGCTGAGGGTTTGAGATAATGAGGTAATGAGATCAGGAGCTGAGTGGCTGTAGCGGAACCTAAACTGAGCGTCACTGAGCAGGTTATTGCTAAGCAAGTGCTGTTTGATAGCACTGTCGGTGACACCTTCCATCACTTTACTGATGATTGACAGTAGGCTGATGGGGTGGTAATTGGCCGGGTTGGACTTGTCCTGCTTTTTGTCTGCAGGACATACCTGGGCAATTTTCCACATTGTCAGGTTGATGCCAGTGTTGTAGCTGCACTGGAACAGCTTGGCTAGGAGCCCGGAAAGTTCTGGAGCACAGGTCTTCAGTACTATTTCCAGAATATTGGCAGGGCCCATAGCCTATGCAGTATCCAGTGCCTTCAGTCGTTTCTTGATATCACGCGGAGTGAATCGAACCCTGAGAAACAGTACTGTATACTCCCCTCTACTTCCAGTCTGAACAATGACTGTTCATCACTTCTCTCTGCTTTCTGTCCCTGAGTCACTGTCACATCCACACTATCACTGTCACATTAATCCATGTCTTCTATTTCTCATAACAAATCTATGAAATGTCATTTGTTCACAGGTCTTTTGAAATTCTCTATAAATAAATGGATATACACGAGTAGGGGCGGAACATGTTGGTATGGTTCTTCATGAATACTTTGTATCTTTCTTCACAAAAGGGGGGCACGATGCAGATTTTGTGGTTAAGGAGGAGGAGTGTGAATTATTGGATGTGAGATACATAGGGAGAGAGGAAGTATTAATGGGATTAGCATCCTTGAAAGTTGATCCATCACCATGGCCGGTTGAAATGTAACCTAGGCTGTCAAAAGAGGTGAGAGTGGAAATAGCAGAGGGTCGGACCATCATTTTCCAGTCCTCACTGGATACAGGTGTCGTGCCAGAGGATTGGTGAACTGTTAAAATGTTACCTCTTTAAAAAGGGAGCAAGGGATAGACCGAATAATTGCAGGCCAGTCAGTCCAACCTCAGTAGTGGGCACATTATTGGAATCTATTCTGAGAGACAGGAAGAAGTGTCACTTAGAAAGGCACAGGTTAATCACGGATAGTGAGCTTGTTTTTGATAAGGGAAGATATTGTTTGACCAAATTGATTGCATTTTTCGAAGAAGTAGCAAGGATGATAGATGAGGGTAGTGCAGTTGATATGGTCTACATGGATTTTGGCAAGGCTTTTGTCAAGGTCTCATGTGGCGTACTAGTTAAAAAAATAAAATCCCATGGAATCCAGGGAAATTCAGCAAGTTGTATGCAAAATTGTCTCAGTGACAGGAAACAAAGGGTGATTGTTGACGGGTGGTTCACTGACTTGAGGTCTGTTTCCAGTGGCGTTCCACAGGGCTCAGTACTGGGTCCCCAGCTTTTTTGTAGTATATATTAACGATTTGAACGTAAATGTAGGGGGCATGATCAAGATTTGTGCAGATGGTACACAGATTGGTCGTGCGGTAGATAGCGAGGAGGATAGCTGTAGGCTGCAGGAAGATATTGATGACAGAAAAGTGGCAAATGGAATTCAACCTGGATAAGTGTAAATTGATGCAATTGAGGAGGTCAAACAAGGCAAAGGGATAGATGATTAATAGGAAAATACTGAGAAGTGCAGAGGAAGTGAGGGACCTTGGAGTCAATGTCCACTGATCCCTGAAGGTCGCAGGTCAGGTCGATAAGGTGGTTAAGAAGGCATATGGAATCCTTTCCTTTATTAGCTGAGGTATAGAATACAAGAGCATGGAAGTTATGCTGGAACTGTATAAATCATTGGTTAGGTCACAACCTGAGTTCTTTTCTTTTGGGCCTCCTTATCTCGAGAGACAATGGATACGCGCCTGGAGGTGGTCAGTGGTTTGTGAAGCAGCGCCTGGAGTGGCTATAAAGGCCAATTCTGGAGTGACAGGCTCTTCCACAGGTGCTGCAGAGAAATTTGTTTGTTGGGGCTGTTGCACAATTGGCTCTCCCCTTGCGCCTCTGTCTTTTTTCCTGCCAACTACTAAGTCTCTTCGACTCGCCACAATTTAGCCCTGTCTTTATGGCTGCCCGCCAGCTCTGGCGAATGCTGGCAACTGACTCCCACGACTTGTGATCAATGTCACACGATTTCATGTCACGTTTGCAGACGTCTTTATAACGGAGACATGGACGGCCGGTGGGTCTGATACCAGTGGCGAGCTCGCTGTACAATGTGTCTTTGGGGATCCTGCCATCTTCCATGCGGCTCACATGGCCAAGCCATCTCAAGCGCCGCTGACTCAGTAGTGTGTATAAGCTGGGGGTGTTGGCCGCTTCAAGGACTTCTGTGTTGGAGATATAGTCCTGCCACCTGATGCCAAGTATTCTCCGAAGGCAGCGAAGATGGAATGAATTGAGACGTCGCTCTTGGCTGGCATACGTTGTCCAGGCCTCGCTGCCGTAGAGCAAGGTACTGAGGACACAGGCCTGATACACTCGGACTTTTGTGTTCCGTGTCAGTGCGCCATTTTCCCACACTCTCTTGGCCAGTCTGAACATAGCAGTGGAAGCCTTACCCATGCGCTTGTTGATTTCTGCATCTAGAGACAGGTTACTGGTGATAGTTGAGCCTAGGTAGGTGAACTCTTGAACCACTTCCAGAGCGTGGTCGCCAATATTGATGGATGGAGCATTTCTGACATCCTGCCCCATGATGTTCGTTTTCTTGAGGCTGATGGTTAGGCCAAATTCATTGCAGGCAGACGCAAACCTGTCGATGAGACTCTGCAGGCATTCTTCAGTGTGAGATGTTAAAGCAGCATCGTCAGCAAAGAGGAGTTCTCTGATGAGGACTTTCCGTACTTTGGACTTCGCTCTTAGACGGGCAAGGTTGAACAACCTGCCCCCTGATCTTGTGTGGAGGAAAATTCCTTCTTCAGAGGATTTGAACGCATGTGAAAGCAGCAGGGAGAAGAAAATCCCAAAAAGTGTGGGTGCGAGAACACAGCCCTGTTTCACACCACTCAGGATAGGAAAGGGCTCTGATGAGGAGCCACCATGTTGAATTGTGCCTTTCATATTGTCATGGAATGAGGTGATGATACTTAGTAGCTTTGGTGGACATCCGATCTTTTCTAGTAGTCTGAAGAGACCACGTCTGCTGACGAGGTCAAAGGCTTTGGTGAGATCAATGAAAGCAATGTAGAGGGGCATCTGTTGTTCACGGCATTTCTCCTGTATCTGACGAAGGGAGAACAGCATGTCAATAGTCGATCTCTCTGCACGAAAGCCACACTGTGCCTCAGGGTAGACACGCTCGGCCAGCTTCTGGAGCCTGTTCAGAGCGACTCGAGCAAAGACTTTCCCCACTATGCTGAGCAGGGAGATTCCACGGTAGTTGTTGCAGTCACCGCGGTCACCTTTGTTTTTATAGAGGGTGATGATGTTGGCATCGCGCATGTCCTGGGGTACTGCTCCCTCGTCCCAGCACAGGCATAGCAGTTCATGTAGTGCTGAGAGTATAGCAGGCTTGGCACTCTTGATTATTTCAGGGGTAATGCTGTCCTTCCCAGGGGCTTTTCCGCTGGCTAGGGAATCAATGGCATCACTGAGTTCCGATTTGGTTGGCTGTATGTCCAGCTCATCCATGACTGGTAGAGGCTGGGCTGCATTGAGGGCAGTCTCAGTGACAGCATTCTCCCTGGAGTACAGTTCTAGGTAGTGCTCAACCCAGCGGTCCATCTGTTTGCGTTGGTCAGTGATTATGTCCCCCGATTTAGATTTGAGGGGGGTGATCTTCTTGATGGTTGGCCCAAGAGCTCTCTTCATGCCATCATACATTCCTCTGATGTTTCCGGTGTCTGAGGCCAGCTGAATATGACTGCATAGGTGTTGCCAGTAGTCGTTTGCGCAACGCCTAGCTGTTCTTTGTGCAGTACTTCTGGCTGCTTTAAGTGCTGCGGATGTTAAATCGCTGGGGGCTTTCTTGTAGTTCAAAAGTGCAATGCGCTTAGCGGCTATGACAGGTTCCAGCTCTTCATTATGAGATTGAAACCAGTCTGCATTTCTCTTCGCACTTTTGCCGTAGGTGGTCAAAGCTGACTCATAGATGGCGTCTCTGATGTGGGCCCACTTGGTCTCAGCATCCCCTGTGGGAGTGTTTTGAAGGGCTGTTACAAGTGAATTTAGAAATTTTTGTAACAGCTGTGGGTGAGAAATTCTGCTCGTGTTGATGCGCGGGTGGCCCTTCTGCTTGGAATGATACTGTGTGCAGTTTTGGTCACCTCATTCACAAAGGATGTAATTTCACTAGAGAGGGTATGGAGGAGATTTACGAGGATGTTGCCTGGACTGGAAAAATGCAGCTATTAAGAAAGATTAGATCGGATGGGGTTGTTCTACTTGGAACAGAGGAGGTGAGGGGAGATCTGATTGAAATGGGCATAATTTTGTGGGGTCTGGATAGAGTGGAGGTGAAGTAGTCTATTCACCTTAGCAGAGAGATCAGTGACGACGGGGTAGTGACTTAAAGTGCTTGGTAGAAGGATTAGCGGGGAGTTGAGGAGAAACTTGTTCACCCAAAAATACAAAATTGGCTCAGTGGCAGGAAACAAAGGGTAATTGTTATAATAAAAGCAAAATACTGCAGATGCTGGAAATCTGAAGTAAAAACAAGAAATGCTGGAAATGCTCAGCAGGTCTGGCAGCATATGTGGAGGGAGAAGCAGGGATAATGTTTCAGGTCAGTGAAGAAGGGTCAGTGACCTGTAACGCTAACTCTGCTTCTCTCTCCACAGATGCTGCCAGACCTGCTGAGTATTTCCAGCATTTCCTGTTTTTATGAAAGTGTAATTGTTGACAGGCATTTTACTGACCGGAGGACTGCTTCCATTGGCATTCCACAGGGTTCAGTCCTGGGTCTCCTGTTTTTAGTGAAGTTCTAGAACTTACTGCCTGTAAGGATAGTTGAGGCAGAATACCTGCACTCATTGAAAAGGAGTCTGGATGTTCAACTCAAGTGCCATAATCTTCAGGGCTATGGATCAAATGCTGGAAGGTGGGATTAGAATAGGTGGATCATGTATCGGCCGGCACAGACACAATGGGCCAAGTGGCCTCTTTCTGTGTCTTAAACTTTTTATTATTATATTACATGAAACACGCTATCCTCAGTAACACTCACAGTTACGTCCTCAACGAACTCAATCAAGATTATCAGAAATGATTTTCCATTAACCTATCCATGCTACTTGTCATTTATTAACCCATGTTTTTACAAGCAAGATATATGTTTGTGCTGGGTTATGACCTCTAGAATATTCCAACCACCAACGTGAGACTGATAGTTACAGGGTTTATCCAACCTCTACTTTTTTAAACAGTGTAACATTTACAGCCCTGCAGTCCTCTGGCATCAATCCCATATCCAAGGAGGATTGAAATATTCTGTCCAGTGCCTCTGTTATTTTCACCATTCCTTCCCTCAGTAACTATCATACATCCCATCCAGACTGGATAAATGTTCTACTTTACTGTGATACAAAATATGTTGGACTGAAATGTGTTAACTGAACCTGTTTGTTCAGTGACTGTAATTAATGTCAGTCTCCATGGACCTTAATGGTGTCACTGGAGGGTTTCCCTCTTCTATTAAGAAGGACTCCTTTCAATGTGTTATCCTATAGTGTCAGCGGGAGCATCAGCTCCGGCACTAACAGGGATCAGCGGCTGCAGAGAGAGGGAGAGGATAGAGCAGAATCTGAACAATAGATTGGAATGTTACAACAATGGGTCAGAATCTGAGAACAATAGATTGGAATGTTACTACAATGGGTCAGAATCTGAGAACAATAGATTTGAATGTTACTACAATGGACAGGAGTTTATCCAATTGGTTTGGCCTGGTTACTGCAGATTATTATTGGATACCATTAGAATACCGGCTCTATTATGCTCTGAAGATGATTCAATGTATTTACTATCCCATCCTCGCTATTATTGGTGTCCCTGGTAAGTCTCTGTATCCAACTATTAGATTCATAAACCATATTTCACAGATTTAGTGTTCTTGTCATTTAAATCGTGAGAAGACTGAAACCATTACCTTCAGTTTCTGTCACAAACTCCATTCCCGGTCCATGATCTGCATCCCCTCACTGGCCGTTGTCTGAGGCTGAACCAGGAAGTTTACAACCTCTGGTATCTGTTTAATGCTGAGCTGAGTTCATCCCCATATTCTCTCCATCCCCAACCCTGCCTATTGTTATGGCCAGGTGAGGAGGGGTCAAAGTCGATCGTCTTTATTTGACCACAACTGTGTTTGTCCTTTATAAACAGTGAATATGCTGAACATCTGAGTGAGTGTTTTACATTTTACCTTTGGTGTGATGGTGGAGGGACCGATTAGACTGGTTCTCTTGAGTTAAAACATGAAAGAGGTGAGTTTATTATACTTAACAATACAAACCCGATCTAAATACAATCATTAAAATAAATAGAACACATGTATGCACTCACTCACACGAGAATCACACAGAAATAGATTACAGAGTGAGAAGTAAATTTGTGGTTGGATTGGAGTCCAGAAGAAATATTTTTTTAAAAAACTCATTCTGTGAGGTTTGACTATTCCGTGGTCTTCCTGCTGAAGTTGTAACCTTGAAGTCGTTTTCTGGTCAAAGTGCAGTTTGTCACATGGTCCACATGGCTCAGGGATTTCTTTGAGGCAGACATGTAGCAGGCTTTCTTCCCCTGGTTACTCTTTCTGTAGCAATCTGGAGGCTTGGAGGGCCCACAGTCGCATGTGGTTTTCAAATTTGTGATGTTATCTGGAGAGAGAGACAGAGAGAGAGGGAGGGATGTGGGGGGAACAAAGCCCTTCTGCTTCAGCACATTTTGAATCACTGACTTGCCTGTTTTTGTCCAGGGGAAACTCTCAGTTTTCACAGAGATAGACAGTCTCCTGACTGCCTCAGTGCATTCGCTGGACCCTTAACAATGAGATTCAAGGTTTGGAACTTCTATCTGTCCAGGGCTAAGGATACCAGTATTCACTCTCGGAGGAGTTTGTTCTTTCAAAGTCAATGTGTCAGGATGGCCTTGTATGCCGTGTTAATGAATATAATCTTAGGTAATTCAATCACTAGAGCAAGCCAATGATTTGGGTCCAGGCTCATCAGACATGTATCTCCTGTTGTCGGATTTAGAATGTGAAAAGGTGTTTCAGATGCCAATTGCGGTGGCCATCTTGGCTGCCAGTTTTTTCAAGGATAGCTGCAAGATTTTTTTTCTATTAAACGTTTACTGTAAGTTTCCAAACGATGAATTAAATTTCATAATTTGGCATATTGTGTTATCTTGACACTGCCACAGCACACGGGGTAAAAATGTGATAACAAGAACATTTCATTGCAGAATTGTGGGAATAAAAAGAAGAAAGCACTCATTCATTCTCAATAATCACTTCCCAAACTGACATATTAATCTTAGAATTACTGCAGCTGACATTGTCTGTTAAAGTTGCACTGATTTAATGTTTTGGTGTTTTGTCTGGGATGGTTATGTGTCGGAATCGACCCTGGACATTGCATCAGCGATTACATTGATTTTTCTTATCACCTGCAATGAATCTTTAACTACTCAGGTTCCTTCACCTTGATAATCGTTCTTCCTAAACCGACAGTGTGTAATAAATTGTCTTTTTAGACCCTGTGAGGTGTCTGGGATTTCCTCTGGGCCTTTGTTATTGCTGAGTTTGGCTTTGCAATTGTTGGGTTTGATTAGCTTTGTGTTTGGGACCTGATCATTGTGTTCTTCAGTGGGTAGATCCACACTGACCTTACTTTTAGCTTTCTGGTGAGGTACACAAGTGCTGTTTACTTTAGGGTATTTTGTCTTCCCTTTTCCCTCTACTATGGGGAGCATTATTTTTCTAACCAGCCCCATGTGCTCTGGGATTTTATGGCTCGCAGGTGGCTGTCCATCTTTCACTGCACTCTCCTCCGGCACCTCGACTCGGTGAAGCATCGCCCTCACTATTGGCTTGCCTTTTTGGGAACTTTCCTTTGTCATTGCATATTTCTGTAAATGCTGTTAGCTGACTTTTTAGGTTGCCTCATTGACCTGCATTTAAGAAGGAGAGTGTGTGGTCTAATTTAACTAACATTTCAGGGTTGGCAAATCGGAGAGTAGGGGATTCCAGTTGGGAATCCTCCTGGCCCTCCTCTAACCTGCCCTCACCGTCCTTTTCAATCCTTCTCTCCTGAAAGTCCGCCAGATCTGTACTTGTCTGTTCCCTCCACAGGCTTTGCTTTTTTCCTTTGGTCTGGGTGTCAATTAAATAATTTACCTGACTATTCCTTTTGCCACTCGATATGGACCACTGAACCGGGATTTCAGGGATTCACCCTGCATTGGGAGTAGTAACAATACATGGTCTCTGGGCTGAAATGTTTTGGCCTTGGCATTTTTGCCTGCTTACCTTTTCATAACTGCCTGGGAGATCTTTAGGTGTTCTTGAGCAATTGCACAGGCTGTCGTGAGCCACTCCCGAAGCATGGAAATGTAGTCTAACATGGAAGACTCATCCCTGTGTCCCAAAAACTTCTCCTTGATTAGTTTTAGAGGACCTCTCACCTCGTGTCCATAAGCTAATTCAAAGAGACTAAAGCCAGTGGACTCAGTGGATAGGTTCCTGGTAACCAACAGATGAAATGCCATCCCTTTGTCCCAGTCATGGGGTTACTCATAGCAGTATGGCCTGATCATTGTCTTTAGGGTCTGGTGGTACTGCTCCAAAGCCCCTTGTGACAGTGGGTGGTAGACATTAGCTGGGTTATGTCTAGAATACCCATGACCCTTTTACACATTCATAATGGTGAGAAGATACTGGTTGTCCCGTTTTGTTTTCAGCAGGTGTCCCACATAATCCACCAGCATTCTGCTGAAGGGTTCCACAAAATCTGGCATGGGAATTAGGGTGAAGGTTTTATTGCAGGTTAGAGCTTCCCCACAAGGTGGCAGGTGTGACCAGTTTTACAGAACTCCATCACATCTTTGTGCAGTTGTGGCCATGTCAAAATGCTGTCTTATGTGGGCTTTAAATTTTCATCCATCAACTTGTCCAGTCATTGGAAGGCCATTAATATTTCTTTAAGGGACCACAGAAGCACCATTATCTGGTGAAGCACTGTCCAATCTTCATCCGCAGGTCTGTGAGGAGGTCTCCAATTCCTCACCAGCACCTCATTCTTTAAATAGTAGCACTCTGAAACTCCCTCTGCTTCAGTTATGGTTTGGACAGTCTGTGATATATTTTAACACTGGGTCGAGTTGTTGAGCCTCAACTAAGTAAGATCTGTTTAACACATCCTTTCTGCTCTCTACCTTCCCAAAGAAGGTTTCAGCCAACCAGACAGTAGGGTCATCGTCTCCAGTGTCAGTTCAGCCGCCTCTGATGGGGGTTGTTTAGCCATGGACCGAGTCACCACAGAATCAGGGAGAATGCCGGGGAACTTCTCCTGTAACTGCTCTGTGTCCCTGATCTCTTGTGGTCTCTCCAGAACCTTTGCGGAAGCTGCCACCTTTTCCCTGCCAGATCAATACCCAGGAGCAGGTCCCCATGGCTACTGGTCCTGAAAATAGGTCGCACTCCAAGTGCACCCAATATAAAGGTATGGACATATACTGCCTTCCAATAACATTCTCTAACACTCTAGCATTCACTGCACTCTCGGAGAAAGGTCATGCCTATTCCCAGCAGAAGGGATTGGGTGGCCCCTTTATTATTGAGTATGACCAGGGCTTGCTTACCTCACTAAAGGGGTATAGGGTCACGTTTCCCTGGGATTCAAAATCCTAGTAACGCTCAAGGATTTTGTTAAGTTTTCCCCACTCTCTGTGGTTGGGTTACTGTGTCTGACTGTTGCAGTTAAAGGCACAGCCTGACCTGCTGTGAATTCCATCAGCGCCCGTTTTCCTGCACTGATCTGGTGGACCCTGAGTAATCCTACAGTTCTTCCCCATCACTTACAGCATTCAACTCGATGGTGACCTGCCTTACTGCAGTGGAAACACACAGATCATTGGTCATTACTCCTGCTCTCAGTACCACTCTATTTGGCCTGAGCGTGGCCCCCTGGGCGTCCAGATTTTCCTCCTTGCCCGTGGCTGCTCAGGCTCTTATCACCCTCCCACCTTTTATTCCCGGGTCTTTGGGGTGACTAGGGAATGCATTCCCTTTGGGGTTAAGGCCTTGTGTACATGGAAAAAAAATCATCATCCAGAATTGCAACCTTTCTGGCTCTTCGAACCTTTTTTTCCTCTGTGTGGGTTGGAATGGGAGCGGGAGCGAGTTTTGGAACTCCTTGAGAAGGATCACCGCTCTAAGGTTTACATATGTGGGCTGGAGCCTGATTTTCCGTATCTACTAGTCAGAGGCAAACATAAAAACGGACTGTAAAATCTTCTATAGGTACGTAAAAAGGAAACATTTGGGTAAGACATGTATGTGTCCGTTACAGGCAGAGTCAGGGCAATTTATAATGGGGAATCGAGAAATCGCAGAGAAGCTAAATGATCACTTTGTGTCTGTCTTCACTGAGAAAGATACAAGAAATATCCCAGAATTAGGGATCCAAGGGATTAGGGGGAATGAGGAAGTGAAGGAAATTAATATTAGTAAGAAGTTTGTGTTGGAGAAATTAATGGGGTTGAAGGTTGATAAGTCCCCAGGACCTGATATTCTAAATTCCAGAGTGTTGGCAGAGGTAGCTATGGAGACAGTGGGTGCATGGGTGATCACCTTCTGGAATGGTTCCAGCATATTGGAAGGTCGCAAATGTCACCCCACGATTTAAGAAGGGAGGGAGAGAGAAAACGGGGAATTACAGACCTGTTAGCCTGACGTCAATAGGAGGGAAAATGGTAGAATCTATCATAAAGGATGTGATAAATGGATAATTGGATAATAATGATCTGATTGGACATAGTCAACATGGATTTATGAATGGGAAATCATGTTTGATGAACCTGTTGTAGTTTTCTGAGGATATTACTAACAGAATTGATAACGTGGAGTCGGTGGATGTAGTCTATTTGGATTTTCAGATGAATTTTTGATAAAGTCCCCCACAAGAGGTTGGTTAGTAAAATTAAAGCACATGGGATAGGACGTAATATACTGGCATGGATTAAGGATTGGTTAACAAGCATAAAACAGAGAGTAGGAATAAATGGGTTATTCTCTCTTGGGCAGGCTGTGACTAGTGGGGTAAGTAAAAAGGAAACATTTGGGTAAGTACTTGGGCCCCATCTGTTCACAATATGTATCATTGATTTGGATGTGGGGACCGGAGTAATATTCCCAAGTTTGCAGATGATACAAAAAGATGTGGGAATGTATGTGCTGTGAGGAAGGTGCAAAGCGACTTCAAGGGAATTTGGACAGACTTCGTGGGAGGGAAAGAACGTGGCAGATGTAATATAATGTGGAAAATATGAGGTTATCCACTTTGGAAGGTGGAATAGATGTGCAGGGTATTTCTTGAATGGTAAGAAATTAGAAAGTGTAGATGTACAAAGGGATCTGGGTGTCCTTGTCAATAAGTCACTGAAAGCTGACATGCAGGGACAGCAAGCACCTAAGAAGGCTAATGGTATGTTAGCCTTTATCACAAGAGAATTAGAGTACAGGAGTAGTGAAGTCGTGCTTCAATTGTATGGAACCTTATGAGAACACACCTGGAATACTGTGTGCAGCTTTGCTCCCCTTACTTTAGGAAGTATATTATTGCCATAGGGGGAGTGTAACAAAGATTCACTAGACTTGTTCCTGGGATGGCAGGACGGTCCTATGAAGAGATTAGGAAAACTGGGCCTGGATTCTCCAGAATTTCGAAGAATGAGAGGTGATCTCATTGAAACCTGCAACATAATTAAATGGATAGACGGGTTGATGCAGCTAAGATGTTTCCCCTGGTTGGGGAGTCTAGAACCAGCAGAGACAATTTTAAAATAAGGAGGAAGTCACCTAGGACAGAGATGAGGCGAAATTTCTTTCCTTACGGGGTTGTGAATCTTTGGAATTCTGTACCCAAGAGGGCTGTGGAAGCTCAGTCATTGAGTATGTTTGAAGCAGAGATTGACAGACTTATAAATACAAATGACTTAAAGGGATATGGGGATAGTGTGGTAAAAAGGAATTGAAATAGAAGATAACCCATAATCGTATTGAATGGCGGGGCAGACTAGACGGGCTGAATGGCCTACTCCTGCTCCTATGTTCCAAAGCTGCTTAACTCTTTCAAACTGGAGGTAAGTTCACTCTGGCTACTTTCGGAGTGTTCCGAATTTTTGGTGGTACGCTTCTGATACTATCTCATATGCACCCTGGATAGCGTTTTTAGTCATCTCAGAATCTGATGAACTTTCATCTAGCAACAGTGAATAAACCTCATGAGCTTTTCCTGTTACTTTGCTTTATAAAAACAGTGTCCAGCTCTCTGCCAGCCATTTCAGCTGCTTTGCAAGTTCTTCAAAAGTGACAAAAAATTCTGCCACATCCTCCTCATTGAACTTTAGAATGAACTGGGATAACTGTAAGAACTCAGAACATGGTCCTGAGCTATGGGCAGCTCCCTCACTCGCTGTGCCTTCTGTGGGTGTACTGGGTCTTCCTCTAGTTGATTGAGCCGCCTTAACTCCCTTTCCTCCTTCCCCTTCTGGAACACTCTTACTTTTTCCCTTTCTTGACACTCACTCTGTTCTTTCTCGATCTCTCTGGATTTCCAATTCTAGTCTCTTCTGTTCTAGTTTTAACTTAGCTAACATTACTCTATCTGTTAGTGATTCTAACTCTGCTTGAGTCTTCAGCTTCAAGTGAAAAATGATTGGCCACAGGTCTTAGAATTTTGGGTTTCCTAGCTTTTGGGCGGAGAGTAATCCCTAACTGTCCAGCTACATTACTCAACTTTTCAACAGAGAGGGATTCTAAGCTGTACCGAGTTACTTCTCTCTGTATGTAACTCCTTTTATGCCAATGTAACTCCTTTATTCAAAAAGGGAGGGAGACAGAAAGCAGGAAAAATTATGAGGCCCATAGATAGGGTAGAGAAGAAGAAACTTTTCCCTTAGCAGAGGTGTCAATAACCGGGGGGCATTGATTTAAGGTGAGGGGCAAGTGGTTTAGAGGAGATTTGAGGGAAAAAAATATTTCACTCAGATGGTGGCTGGAATCTGGAACACACTACCTGAAAAGATGGTGGAGGCAAGAACCCTGACAACATTTAAGAAGTATTTAGATGAGCACTTGAAATGCCATAGCATACAAGGTTACAGGCCAAGTGCTGGAAAAGGGGATTAAAATGGACAGGCTTGATGGCCGGCACAGACAGAGTGGGGCGAAGGGACTGTTTCTGTGCTGTAAAACTCTGTGCATCTGTGACACATCCAATTTCTCATTTGTTGTTGCGATTTGATCACTAGAACCGCCAGATTTCTGTTACAGCCAGGTGAGGAGGGGTCCCAGGCTCTCCTCTTGTCCTATCTTTTATTTCACTGCAGCGGGGCTTATTCCTTATTAGCAGTGGACATGCTGACCACCTCAGTGAGCATTTTACCTTTTACCGTTGTTGTGATCGTGAAAGAATAAATCAGACAGGTTTTCTTGAGTTTAAACAAGAGGTGAGTTTATTATACTTAACAATCTAAACTGAATCTAAATAAAATAATAAACATACACACATTCATGCACACACACACAGACCTGCAAATCACACAGAAATAAATTATAGAGTGAGAACTAAATTTCTATTCGGATTAGAGTCCAGAATAAATTAAAAATAAAACAAAGTCTGTGAGATTGGGTAATTCTGTGGTCTGCACCTTTGCCTCCCTTATTTATAAGTGTCATGTCATCTGCAAGAGTTTAAAGTATGTTGTTTTACATATAAGTTTATGTCACTTTTATATTTATCTATATGTCAGGAAGAGCACTGGTTTTTAAACTGACCCCTGAGAAACAGCACTGTATTCTCCCCCTCCCCCAGTCTGAACAATGTCTGTTCACCACTTCTCTCTGCTTTCTGTCGCTGAGTCAGTGTCATATCCACACTATCACTGTCACATTAATCCATATGTTCCATTTTTCATAACAAGTCGATGAAATGTCATTTGATCACAGGCCTTTTGATAGTCCAGATACATAACAGGAAACACACTATCCTCATCAACACTCACAGTTAGGTCATCAACTAACTTGATCAAGATTATCAGACATGATTTTCCATGATCCTATCCGTACTGTTTATCATTTAATATCACATGTTTTACCAAGAATGATATATTTTTGTACTGGGTCACGGCCTCTAGAAATTTCCAACCACCGACATTAGACTGACTGGTCAGTAGTTATCGGGTTTATCTAATGTCTCCTTATTTAAACAGCTTGTAACAGCTTTGTCATCACTCCCAGATCCAAAGAGGATTGAAAGCTTTTGGCCAGTGCCTCTGCTATTTCCACATTCCTTCCCTCAACAAACCTCATATATCCCATCTGGACTGGGTAAATCTTCGAAAGTATTGTGGTCTAAAAAGTGTTGGATTGGAAGGTGTTAACTGAACCTGTTTGGTCATTGACTGTAATTAACGTCAGTCTCCAAGGACCCTATTTGTGTCACTGGAGGGTTTCCCTCTTCTATTAATAACGGACTCCTTCCAATGTGCTGGCTCATCGCGTCAGTGGGAGCATCACCCCTGGCACTAACAGAGATCAGCGGCTCCAGAGAGCGAGAGAGGAGAGATCAGAATCTGAGAACAATAGATTGGAATATTACAATAACGGGTCAGAATCTGAGAACAATAGATTGGAATGTTACAACAATGGGTCAGAATCTGAGAACAATAGATTGGAATATTACAACAATGGGTCAGAATCTGAGGACAATAGATTGGAATGTTACAACAATAGATCAGAATCTGAGAACAATAGATTGGAATGTTAGAACAATGGACAGCAGGAGTTTCTCCTATTGGTTTAGCCTCGGTACTGCAGATTATTTTTGGATAACATTAGATTTGCGGATCTATTATGCTCTGAAGATGATTCAAACGATTTACTATCCCATACTCGCTATTATGGGTGTCCCTAGCAAGTCTCTGTATCCAACTATTAGATCTATAAATCATATTTCACTGATTCAGTGTTCTTGTCATGTAAATCTTGGGAAGACTGAAGCCACAGTCTTCAGTCTCTATCTCACATTCCACTCTGCATCCACTATCTGCATTCCCCTCCCTACCCAATGTCTGAGCCTGAAACAGACTGCTTGGAACCTCTTTGTTATATTTCTATCTGAGCTGAGTTCATTGCCATATTCCACCTATCACCATCCCTACCTGCTACTACCTCTGGAATATCACCTGTCATCACCTCTGCCCATCTGCTAATAAACCCTCATCTGTGCCGCTGTTAAATCCACACTTAACTATTCCAATTCTATCCTGGTCACCCTCCCAGTTATCAACCTGCATAAACAACAGCCCATCCAGAACGCTGCTGCCTATATCCTCACTCACACCAAATCCCGATCGCCCATTACTTCTGTATCTGATCGACATTGGTTAAAGGCCTGGCAGCACCTAAATTTTAATATTCTCATTCTTGTGTTTGAATCCCTCCGTGGCCTCACCCCTCCAATTAGTCCCATTTCCCTTCCATTCCACATATTCTTGTAAATCTTATGCCTTCAAGTCTTTTTCCAATTCTCTTTTAGATGTGAGCTGTTTTCACTCTATTTCTTCCCTGCTGTGATTTTCACTCTATGGCTTTTCACTCTATGACGGCACTGGTGCCAACGCTATGGAAACCTGGATCTATAAAATGATGTCAACCACACAGCCGGCCACTTCTAGTGTGGCCAGCACAGTGCCCTGTGCTGGGCAGGGAACTAGCCCAGTTATACTGTGCATGTGCTTTTATGCCATTCCGACAGCTTTGATGTACGTCTTTAAATCTTGATCTGTGCATGTCAACTGACCGCCTGTGTTAGTCACTCTCAGCTGAACATACATTCAGCAGCACTAAGGACCCCCACTAGTGTTATTTAAAAGGACCAGTAATCCAACGTACAGGTGAGGGGCTTGTGACTTACTTTTGCTGTTCTAAAGTTAGTGGAGCTGCTGTGGATGGTTTTCTGGAGGTTGTGTTGTAAGCTGCTGCAGACATTCAGGGAGGAGAGAGGATTTGGTGAACCAACTCTGGACGAGGTATGGGGACTGTAGTTACAGTGTTTCTGGGTCTGTAAAATGACCAACAAATGGAGCAGAGACTGCAGAGAGGGGAAGCTCTGTAAAGAGGGAGAAGGAGGGGGCTCTGCCTTACCCACCCTGGTTTTGCAAGAGCACTTTTCCTACCTACACCTAACCCAGTAGCAGTGTGTGAGGTGACTCTGATTCAATAAGGAGGTGGTCACAGAGCTGTGTAACCTCCTGCAACACGACCTGGAGCCTCACACCAGGGTGAGGACGGAGCTGTCAGTGGCTGTTAAGCTCACAGTTTCATTGAACGTCTATGTATCTGGATTTTTACAGGCAGGAGCATGAGACAAATCTAACGTAGGGATGTAGAAATCGATGTAGACATAAAATAATTTCCGACATAAATGGAGGCCATTTTACCCCTCCATGCCAGCTCAATCTGGAACAATCCAGTCATTCCCACTCCCCCTCTCAATCCCCCTATCCCTGCAAGTTCATTTCCTTCAGGTGCCCATCCAGTTTCCTTTTGAAATCATTGATTGTCTTATCTTCCACCACCCTCACGGGCAGTGAGTTCCATCTCATTACCATCCACTGTGTAAAAAAAGTTCTTCCTCATATTCCCCCTGTATCTCTTGCCCAAAACCTTCCATCTGTGTCCCCTTGTCCGTGTTTCATCAGCAAATGGGAATAGTTTTTCCTTGTCTATCTTACCTACTTCTGTCATAATCTTGTAAACCTCTATCAAATCTCTCTCAATCAGCTTTACTCCAGGGAGAAGAACTCCAGCTCATCCAAACTAACCTTGTAACATCGACAGCACAGATAGATGGACATTTGCTCTGTTTGTAAACCAGTGCCATTCCTGCACTGTATGTGTTTGATGGGGACAGTGTAGAGGGAGATTTACTATATATCTAACCCTGTTTATTTTCCTTCCCCTTTTATATATCCCATATTGAGGGGCCATTTATTCCTCAGGCCCGCTTTATATACATATTTAAATTTTTAAAATAACTTTATTTAAAACAGATAAATAAATCAAAAACTCAAATTAAAGTGCCATTCGCGGCGTCGATGATGCACTCCAGTCCCTGTGGTGCCCACCGGTCACAGAAGGCCTCAAGCGTACTGGCGGAAACTGCCTACTCTTTCTCCAGGGACACCCGGGCGCGAGCGTAACCGCAGAAGATGGGCTGGCAATCGGGGAGGACGGACCCCCCGACGGCCTGCAGCCTGGACCTGTGAATTGCCACCTTTGCCAGGCCCAGGAGCAGACCGACGAGGAGATCCTCCTCCCGGCTTATGCCCCTCCACACCGGGTGCCCAAAGATCAGGAGCGTGGGACTGAAGTGCAGCCAGAACATGTGGTGCAGCCCATTCAAATACTCAAAGAGGGGCTGCAACCTCTCACACTCCGTATATATGTGAAACACGGACTCGTCCAGGACGCAGAAAGTATAGGCGGCCTGGGTGTCCGTGAACCTATGTAAAAGTCTGCTGTACGGGACCGCCCTGTGCCGCCCTGTGCAACACCCTCCACCACAGTTTACCGAGGTAAAGGGGTAAGACACCCGCGTAAAGAGACCTCCATCGGGGTTTCCCCTCGCCTCCAGATGGCAAGGCAGACCTCCAGGGCGTATCCGGCCGGCTGACGAAGGCGAGGAAGTGGAGAGTGTGCAGGAGCAGCCCGCACAGGAAACCCCTCTACGCTGATTGGAATGGCACAGAGGGCATTTTCCGAGAGGCGGCTTGGGCTGTGTGGGACTGGCTCCGGAGGAGGGTTTTGGGGCCTGGGTCCGATCTCCCCAGCCCAATCACCACCCACAGAGAGGGGCAACCCAGGTGCTTCGGCTACTCCTCTGCCTACTGGTCCGACCCTGGAGTATGCTGCCCGGACAGCCGAGGCACTCTCCTCAGCTGGCGAGGGAGCACCCTGACTGGAGGCGACCATGTTCCAGACTCGGAATAGATCCCGATAAAAGACAGGCAACTCCCTCAGAGAGGCGCGGCTAATGGACTCCACTGGGAGCTGCGTGTCGCCTTGAAGGCAGTGACACTGGTGGAAAAAATACGTCGCCAGCGCACACCATCTGGGAGGACGATCGATGTCCAGGTATCTCTGCAGGTATCTCTGCAGGGTCCGAACGTGGAGAGTCGCAGCCTGGGTGCGGAGGCACACCAGCGACTGGCCGCCCTCCTCCATCAGGAGACTCAGGACCACGGCAGAGACCCTGTGTTTCCTCTTGCCCCAGAAGAAATCGACGAATTTCTTCTGGTTCTTGGTGTCTAATGCAGGGGGCGGGGCCAAAGTGACCAACCGGTACCACAGCATGGAGGCCACTAGTTGGTTTATGACCAGCGCCCTGCCCCTGTAGGAAAGCACTCGGAGCAGTCCTGCCCGGCGCCCCAGCCGAGTGGTGACTTTCGCCTCCAACTCCTGCCAATTTGCCGGCCAGGCTTCCTCACGAGGGCTAAGGTGGACTCCCAGATAGAGGAGGTATGTGGTGCTCCACACAAATGGTGTCAACTCTGTCGGCAGGGAGTCCACCCGTCACTGACCCACCAGGGGTCTGGAACATTTCTCCCAATTGATCCTCGTGGAGGACGCAGCAGAAAAGGTCTGCTGGCAGCTGTGCATCCTCCACAGGTCAATGGGATCTGTGAACGTGAGGAGCACGTCGTCGGCGTAAGCCGAGAGGACAACCCGCGTGGCCCGCTCGCGCAGAGCCAATCCCGCCAACCTCCTGCGAAGCAGGCACAGGAAGGGCTCCACGCAGATAGTTTGCAATTCGTCGGACATGGGGCATCCCTGACGCACTCCTCTCCCAAAGCGAAGGGGCGCAATCAAGGACCCGTTAACTTTGACTAGACACTCTGCGGTGGCGTATAAAAGTCGGACCCGGGCCACAAAATGCGGCCCGAGTCTGAAAGCACGCAGAGTCCCGAAAAGGTATTCGTGATCCACCCTGTCGAACACCTTCTTCTGATTGACGGGAGACAAAGGCGGCCGACTGACCAGTCCTCTGGGAAAGATGGATCAAATCCTGGACCAGGTGGATGTTGGCCTGGATGGACCGGCCTGGGGTCGTGGTAGATCATGATTGCCAGCACGGAGCCCAGGCAGGTTGACATAACCCGGGCAAAAATCTTTTAATCCATGCTGAGGAGGGAGACTGGACCCCAGTTTTTAAGCAGGCAGAGATCGCCCCACTTTGGCAGCCGGACGATGACTCAGTCGCCAGGCTTTCCCCCAGTACCTGCGTGTAATCGTCCCCCAGGACGTCCCAGAACGCCCTGAGGAACTCAATGGTCAGCCCGTTCAGCCTCCGGGATTTGCCTGTCGAGCGCACCTGGAGGGCGCTGGTCGACATGAGTGGAGCCTCCAATCCTTCGATGCCCTCCGGGCTGCCCTGCAGCAAGTCTTCCCACATAACCCTGCGCGAATCCTCGCTGGACGGATCCGGAGAGAACAACGCACTGTAATAACTATGGACCAGGAGGCCCATTTCCTCCAAATGTGTGACGGAGGATCCGCCGTCGGCCAGCAGCTCGATGAGCTGCTTACTGACCCCCTGCCATTTTTGCAGAGAGTAGAAGAAGGATGCGGCGCGGTCTAAATCTTCCAGGATCTGGATACGTGACCTCACATCCACGCCTCGGGACCCTTTGTGCTGCAGGTCCCTCAGCGCACCCTTCTTGCCCTTATATGTCTGCCACAGAGCCGGGTCCACCACGGCATGACCGAGGCATGACTCCAATTCGAGCACCTCCCTCTCCAGGCGCCCGATCTCGGCTTCCCGCCTCATGGTCGACCCCTTTCGCGTGCTCCTGACAGAAGACGCGGATGTTGTCTTCCCACATCCTACCATAGCATCAAGGAGGGGAAGCCCCCCGTGCTTCCTTCTCCAGACGGCCCAGAATCTACGGAACGAGTCCCAGAATCGTTCGTCCTCCAGCAGCCAGTTGTTAAAGTACCAGGACCCGGACCCTGCCCGATTTCAAACGGAGTGAACTCCACCCACACCATTTGGTGGTCCGAGCACGGCACCAACCGCATGGAGGCCGCCGAGAAGCGGGAGACGTATGCCTGCAAAAAGTAGAGGTGGTCGATTCGTGACTCTTCTCCTCCAGACCTCCACGTGAAGGTGCTGGAGTCGGGATGGAGATTCCACCAGACGTCTACCAAGTTGAGGGAGCTGATCAGTTCCCTCAACTTCTCCACCGATGCTTGGTCGCACGGGGGACCGGAGCGATCCCCCAACTCGAGGGTGCAGTTAAAATCCACCCCCCCGCCCCCCCAGGATGATGCACTCGCCGCTATCGATGGAGCTCAAGAGAGCGGACACTTCTTCAAAGAAGCGAGCTTGCAACGCGCCGGGCCTGGGCGTGTACACGTTCACAAAGTGGAGCGGCACGCTACCCAGGCGTATGGTGACGTGGTGTAAGCGGCCCGGCAATCGGTCGTTGACACCCAAAATCTCTGGCTGAAAACTCGGGGCCCACAAGATACCCCACTAGAAGTAGGGGTGTGGTGACTCATGTAGACCCCACCCTGCCACTCCAGGAGCCAGGTGGCTTCGTCTCCCGGAATGGTGTGGGTTTTCTGCAGAAAGCTCACCCGTATCTCCCTTCCCTAAGGACTGAGTGATTGTGAAATCTGTGGTGAGACCCCCTGCTGCACTTGATGTTGATGTTGTCGATGGTTATTTTCATGTCAAAGGTACTCAAAAGCCGTCTCCAACACCTCACTGTGAGGAGGGAGTGGAAGTGCACCTGGCCTTCCATTCACCAACAACCCATTGAGGAATGCATTAAAACGCTGCCTCAGAACCAGTTTCACGCTTGCACGCTTTCCCGCTTTCTTGAGGGCGGCACGGATGGACTGGATGATCAGTGCCAGACTTGACCAATGGCCGAGGGCCAGCTGAGCCTTATTGCAGCAACCACTGCTAGCCTTGAGGAATTCCCTGAGTTCCACCATGGGGATGACAGGAGACTCGTTGGGAGGCACGAGGGACTCCACCACCTCACTGGTGATGGAATCAAGGTCATCCTCCGTGCCCCACACCGAGTCTCCATCCTCCTCCTGGTCATCACCCACCACAGACTGTGGGGCGGACGCCCCGGCCTCGCCAGCTGCTCCCATCTCTGTCACGATCCCACCTCCAGGATCGATGGCAGAGAAGTCTTCTCTGGGTTCTACTGTGAAACTGGAGCATGTGGGCACCAGAGGTTCAGGAACCCTCTTCACCTCCGTCCCCAGGCCAATGTGTGGTCCAGGGGATATTGGAGTTCCCGACTCTGGAAATCCAGCCAGAGCCGAGAACAGAGGCGGAGAGAGGAGGCCATCTCCCGCTCTGCCAGCACCCACAGGTCCAGCAGATGGGGCAGCATTTGCGGTTATAATCGGGTGTGGTGTCTTCTGGTAGTGAGTGGATTCTGGCTGGGAGGGCCGACCCATTGGGGCCTTGCCCACCTCTCCACTCAGGGCACCCGACCCAATGGCAAAATGTGATGCGTCCCCAGGCTCCCCCACCAAAAGTAGAGCTCCACTTGTTCCCACAGGAGGGGCTGCATGCAGAGGGGCCTCCCCCTCCCCTCCATCCTGAGGAATAGGAGCTCCTGCCCAAACTTTGCAGCCTTCATGTTGGTGGTGGTGTCAGGAGGAACCTGGGAGCGGACCTTGGGCTGAGCTCAGGCTCGGGTTGTGTCATGGTGTCTAGGGGACGAGCCTCTCGGTGTTTACTTTTCCTCCACGCCTTTCTTCCACCCGGACGGGCATTTCCCTCCCCGCTGGAGGCTGCGAAAACCATAGCCTCCGGAACTGACTGGGCAGTGTCTGTAGGATGTGTGTTGGAATTGGAGGTGGTGCAGTGGCGCCACACTGGGCCGCCGAGGTGGAAATGGTGGACGAACATGCCCACCCCCTTGCAGATGTGGCACCGCGTCCGGTCCGAGGTCCAGAACATGTGGTAGACCGTCCCCTGGAACTCTACATCGAAATCGCCCTCCAAGACCTCCTCCCACGCCAGCTGAATAAATAGCTGGCGGCGGAAGGAGTAGACATGCCGGAGGCTGTGCTCCCAAAGATCTAGCGGGACTGGCGGGAGCCCCGACCTTACCTCCCCCAGATGGTGCAGGTGGGGGAGGAGGAGCTCTCTGGGAAGGAAGGGCGGGACATTTGATAGTATTATCCGCTGCGCAGTGGACCCAAGAGGGACCACCGGCAGGAAATTCCCACCCACAGTGAGCCCTTTATTCAGGGTCAGGGACATGGTCTGCTCAGTCTTCAGGAAGAACACAGCCTTTCCCTACATTTTTGAGGCTGCCACAATGGTCGAGGGGCCGACAACCTTGGCCACTGCCTTCACACACGCCTCTATAGACATATTGGGATGGGTGTAACTCTTCACCCCATGCTTCGATGTCAATATTTTAAATGGTGACAGGGCCACAGGAGCAGCTGCTGCAGCATAGGAAGGCCCCGCCACTGGACAGGACTGTAAAGCCATGGGGTAGACCCAGCGTTGAGAGAAAAAATAAAAATAGAAATCGAGAGAAAGGAATAACAAATAATGAGTTATCCCAAAAAGCATCGACTGGAGGGTATGGCTAGGGTGAGAGGCTGAATGAGAGGAGGGTCCGGAGGAACCAATCTATTTGCCGGTGTTAATTCAGGATGTCCTTGTGCTGGTCATCCAGTTGGTGGTGGGAGGGGTGCGATGTCTTCAACTGGGAAAGCTGTAGTTGCCCCGGCACACTCTGCTTCTGATGTTGTTTACACAGTTAAGAGAAAGTCTCTTCACTGGGCAGCTCCAGCTATCCCAGGCTAGATCTTTGGAGTGGGGAAAGAGCTCCTATTCAATGCTTTTAAACACAGGAGCTCCCTGTTCAAACAAGCAACCCTACCCAAGGTTTTATGGTCTCTTCCTTTCCCCCTCCCCACAACAATCAATGAAAGGATTACAAAACCCAAACTCACATGAGTTGTCAGTTCTTCTGACCTCCTGCTTTCTTCTTTCAAAAAGACAGATGTAAACCCTTTGTTTCAATCTCAGTCTCTCCCTATTGCAGCAGTCTTCCAGCCTCCAACCTTCAGCATCTGCACACAGCTGCATCTCGTTGATGCACTCAGCACCTCCAATTAGCCAGGAGTCACCCTTTTTTTTTTTTTTTCTTTTTTCTCTGTATCTAACCCCCGTTTTTTTTTCTTTTTTTTTCCCTTTTATATATTTTTTATGTCGAGGGGGCCTTTATTCCTCAGGCCCCCTTTATATATTTTTATGTCGAGGGGGCCTTTATTCCTCAGGCCCCCTTTATATAAATACTTATATTTTAAAATAACTTTATTAAAACCAGATAAATAAACAAAAAACTCAAATTAAAATGCCACTCTCGGCGTCAACAATGCACTCCAGTCCCTGCGGTGCCCACCGGTCGCGGAAGGCCTCAAGCGTACCGGCAGACACCGCATGCTCCTTTTCCAGGGACACCCGGGCGCGAACGTAACCGCGGAAGAGGGGCAGGCAATCGGGGAGGACGGACCCCCCGACGGCCCGCAACCTGGACCTGTGAATTGCCACCTTGGCCAGGCCCAGGAGCAGACCGACGAGGAGATCCTCCTCCCGGCCCAAGCCCCTCCGCACTGGGTGCCCAAAGATCAGGAGCGTGGGACTGAAGTGCAGCCAGAATTTGAGGAGCAGCCCCTTCAGATACTCAAATAGGGGCTGCAACCTCGCACACTCCGTATAAATGTGGAACACGGACTCGTCCAGGCCGCAGAAAGTACAGGTGGCCTGGGAGTCCGTGAACCTACTTAAAAGCCTATTGCACGGGACTGCTCTGTGCAGCACCCTCCACCCCAGGTCCCCGATGTAAAGGGGGAAGACTCCCGCTTCGAGAGACCACCATCGGGGTTTCCCCTCGCCGCCAGATGGCAACGCGGACCGCCAGGGCGTGTCCGGCCGGCTGACGAGGGCGAGGAAGTGGAGAGTGTGCAGGAGCAGCCCGTACAGGAAACCCCTCCGCGCCGATTGGAATGGCATGGAGGGCATTTCCGAGAGGCGGCTCGGGTTGTGCGGGACCGGCTCCCGAGGAGGGTTTCGGGGCCTGGGTCCGATGAGCAGTTCCGGCCGAGCGGGGGTCAGCTCGGCCGGGATCGCTCCGCACTCCCGAGCCCCCTCGGCACCCGCAGTGAGGGGCGTCCCGGGGGTTTCGGCTACTCCTCCGCCCGCCGGACCGTCCCCTGAGTCGGCAGCCCTGACAGCCGAGGCGCTCTCCTCCGCCGGCGGGGGAGCGCCCTGACTGGAGGCGACCATGTTCCAGACTCGGAAAAGATCCCGGTAAAAGACAGGCAACTCCCTCAGAGAGGCGCGGCTAATGGACTCCACCGGGAGCTGCGTGTCGTCTTGAAGGCAGTGAGACTGGCGGAAAAAATACGTCGCCAGCGCACACCATCTGGGAGGACGCTCGACGTACAGGTATCTCTGCAGGGTCCGAAGCCGGAGAGTCGCAGCCTGGGTGTGGACGCACACCAGCGACTGACCGCCCTCCTCGATCGGGAGACTCAGGACCGCGGCAGAGACCCAGTGTTTCCTCTTGCCCCAGAAGAAATCGACGAGTTTCTTCTGGATCTTGGTGGCAAATACAGGGGGCGGGGCCAAAGTGACCAACCGGGACCACAACATGGAGGCCACCAGTTGGTTTATGACCAACGCTCGGCCCCTGTAGGAAAGCACTCGGAGCAGTTCTGTCCAGCGCCCCAGCCGAGCGGTGACTTTCGCCTCCAACTCCTGCCAGTTTGCCACCAGGCTTCCTCAGCGGGGCTAAGGTGGACTCCCAGATAGAGTAGGTGCGTGGTGCTCCACGCAAAAGGTGTCATCTCCTCCGGCAGGGAGTCCACCCGCCACTGACCAACCAGGAGTCCGGAACATTTCTCCCAATTGATCCTCGCGGAGGACGCGGCAGAAAAGGTCTTTTGGCATTCGCGCATCCTCCACAAGTCAACGGGATCTGTGATTGCGAGGAGCACGTCGTCGGCGTAAGCCGAGAGGACGACCCGCATGGCCGGCTCGCGCAGAGCCAATCCCCTCAACCTCCTGCGAACTAGGCACAGGAAGGGCTCCACACAGATGGAATACAATTGGCCGGACATGGGGCACCCCTGACGCACTCCTCTCCCAAATCGAAGGGGCGCCGTCAAGGACCCGTTAACTTTGACTAGACACTCTGCGGCGGCGTATAAAAGTCGGACCCGGGCCACAAAATGCGGCCCGAGTCCGAAAGCGCGCAGAGTCCCGAAAAGGTAATCGTGATCCACCCTGTCGAACGCCTTCTCCTGATCGAGGGAGAGAAAGGCGACCGACTGACCAGTCCTCTGGGAAAGATGGATCAGGTCCCGGACCAGGTCTATGTTGTCCTGGATGGACCGGCCCGGGACCGTGTAGGACTGGTCGGAGTGGATCATGTGGGCCAGCACGGAGCCCAGGCGGGTAGACATAGCCCGGGCAAAGATCTTATAATCCGTGCTGAGGAGGGAGACCGGACGCCAGTTTTTAAGCAGGCGGAGATCGCCCCTCTTCGGCAGCAGGACGATGACCACCCTGCTCCACGAGAGGGTCATCTCCCCGGTCGCCAGGCTTTCCCCCAGGACCCGCGCGTAATCGTCCCCCAGGACGTCCCAGAACGCCCTGAGGAACTCCACGGTCAACCCATCCAGCCCTGGGGATTAGCCCCTGGAGAGCTGGTGGAGGGCGCCAGTCAGCTCCGCCAACATGAGCGGAGCCTCCAATCCTTCGGCGCCCTCCGGGCTGACCTGCGGCAGGTCCTCCCACAAAACTCTGCGCGCATCCTCGCTGGACGGATCCGGAGAGAACAACGCACTGTAATACGTCCGGAACAGGAGGCCCATTCCCTCCGGATCCGTGATGGAGGATCCGTCGTCGGCCAGCAGCTCGACGAGCTGCTTACGGACCCCCCGCCATTTTCCCAGCGAGTAGAAGAAGGGTGAGGCGCGGTCCAAATCTTCCAGGATCTGGATCCGCGACCTCACGTACGCGCCTCGGGACCCTATGAGCTGCAGGTTCCTCAGCGCGCCCTTCTTCTCTTTGTACGCCTGCCACAGGGCAGGGTCCATGACGGCATGACCGAGGCGGGATTCCAAGTCGAGCACCTCCCTCTCAAGGCGCCCGATTTCGGCTTCCCGCCTCTTGGTCGACCCCTTCGCGTACTCCTGACAGAAGACGCGGATGTGAGTCTTGCCCACATCCCACCACAGCCTCAAGGAGGGGAAGCCCCCCTGCTTCCTTCTCCAGTCGGCCCAGAATCGACAGAAGGAGTCCGGAATTCGCACGTCCTCCAGTAGCCGGTTGTTAAAGTGCCAGTACGCGGACCCCGCCCGCGTGCGGAGCGGAGTGAACTCCGCCCACACCAGGCGGTGGTCCGAGCACGGCACCAGCCGCATGGAGGCCGCCGAAACGCGGGAGACGTAAGCTTGCGAAATGTAGAGGCGGTCGATTCGCGACCCCCCTCCTCCAGACCTCCACGTGAAGGCGCTGGAGTCGGGATGGACATTCCGCCAGACGTCCACCAAGTTAAGGGAGCTGATCAGTCCCCTCAACTTCTCCACCGACGCTTGGCCGCGCTGGGGACCGGAGCGATCCTCCACCTCGAGGGTGCAGTTAAAATCCCCCCCAAGGATGATGCACTCGCCGCTATCGATGGAGCTCAAGAGAGCGGACACTTCTTCAAAGAAGCGCGGTTGCAACGCGCTGGGCCTGGGCGCGTACACGTTCACAAAGTGGAGCGGCACGCTACCCAGGCGAATGGCGAGGTGGAGCAAGCGGCCCGGCACTAGCTCCTTGAACCCCAAGATCTCCGGCTGAAAAGTCGGGGCCAACAAGATAGCCACCCCACTAGAAATAGGGGTGAGGTGACTCATGTAGACCCCACCGTGCCACTCCAGGAGCCACGTGGCTTCGTCTCCCGGAACGGTGTGGGTTTACTGCAGAAAGCTCACCGCGTATCTCCCTTCCCTGAGGACAGAGAGATTGTGAAATCTGCGGTGAGCCCCTCTGCTGCCGTTGATGTTGAGGCTGGCTATGGTTATCTTCATGTCAAAGGTAATTAAAACCCGTCACAAACACCTCACTGTGAGGAGGGAGTGGAAGTGCACCTGGCCCTCCTCTCCCCCAGCAACCCATTGAGGAACACATTAAAACGGCGCCCCTCAACCAGTTTCACGTCCACGCGCTTGCCCGCTATCTTAAGGGCGGCACGGACGGACTGTATGATCAGCGCCAGATTCGACCAACGGTCGAGGGCCAGCTGAACTTTATTGCGGCAACCTCTGCAAACTGCGAGGAAATCCCGGAGTTCCGCCGTGGGGATGAGAGGAGATTCAGTGGGAGGCACGAGAGACTCCACCACCTCACTGGCGATGGAATCAAGATCATCCTCCGTGCCCCACACCGAATCCCCATCCTCCTCAGGGTTATCACCGCCACTGGCCGACACACCCACCACACACTGTGGGGCGGACGTCCCGGCAGCGCCAGCTGATCCCGCTTCCATCACGATCCCGCCCCCAGGATCGATGGCGGAGGAGTCCTCTCTGGGTTCCATTGTGAAACTGGAGCCTGTGGGCGCCAGCAGTTCAGGACCCCACTTCACCTCCATCCCCAGGCCAATGAGTGGTCCAGGGGAGACAGGCGTTCCCGACTCCAGAAATCCAGCCGGAGCCGAGACCTGTGGAGGCGGAGGGAGGAGGCCATCTCCCCCTCCGCCAGCACCCACAGGCCCAGCAGATGGGGCAGCGTTCTCGGTTACAACCTGGTCGGGTGTATCCTGGTTGGTGGTGGACTCCAGCTGGGAGGGCCGACACTTTGAGGCCCCGCCCTCCCCTTTACTCAGCGCACCCGACCCAGTGGCAGTGGCAGAATGGGTGGCGTCCCCAGGCTCCTCCATCACAAGCACGGCTCCACCGGCTTCCCCTGGAGGGGTCACATGTACAGGTGTCTCCCCCTCCACTCCATCCTGAGGAATAGGGATCTCCTGCCCAGACTTTGTGGCCTTGGTGGTGGCGTTACGGGAAACCTGGGGACCCGAAACCGGAGACAGCTCACCTTCAACAGATGGGCCCTGCGCCTCAGGGCCCCTTGTCACCTCTGTGGAAGGCTGCCTTCTCCTCTTTTTCCCAGTTGGGTGCGGAGGCTCAGAGACATCCATATTATCAGAGGCCTCCACCTCAGCACTCACCTTTTTTTTATTCACCCTGGGCCTGAGCCCAGCCCTGGGGCAAGTTGACTCCCCGAGATCGGGCTTTGTGCTGAGCTCAGACTCGGGTAGTGTCTCTGTGTCCAGGGGACGCGCCTCTCGATGTTGATTTCTCCTCCGCGCCTTCCTTCCACTTGGACGGTCACCCCCTCCCTGCCGGAGGCCATGAAAACCACAGCCTCCGGTACCGACTGTATGGTATCTGGTAGAGGAGTAGGGGGGTGGGAGGAGGTGCAGCGGTGCCACCCTGGGCCGCCGATTTGGAGTTGGCAGGAGGGAGGTTGGGGCAGTTCTTACGAACATGGCCCACACCCTTACAGACATGGCACCGCACCCGTCCAAGGTCCAGAAGACACGGTAGGCCATCCCCTGGAACTCTACATTAAAGTGTCCCTCTGTAACCTCCTCCCACGCCAGCTGCATGAATAACTGGCGGCGGAAGGAGCACACGTGTCAGAGGCTGTTCTGCTGAAGACCGAGCGGGACTGGGATGAGCCCCGTCTTTACCTGCCCCAGACGGTGCAGGTGGGGAAGGAGGAGCTCACCAGGAATGAAGGGCGGGACATTGGATGGAGTGAGCCTTTGCACAGTTTCCTCCAGGTGGTCCACTGGCAGGAAGGTCCCGCCCACGGTGAGCCCCTTGCTCAGAGCCAGGGACACCGCCTGCTCGGTCTTCAGGAATAACACTGCTTTCCCGTACATTTTAGAGGCTGCAACAATGGCCGAAGGGCCGACAACCTCGGCCATTGCTTTCACACATGCCTCTACAGTCATGTTCGGGTGAATGTCGCTATTGACCCCATGTTTCGATGTTAATAAAGCAAACGGCGAAGGGGCAACAGGTGCAGCTGCAGCAGCCGCAGCAGCATATGAACGGGAAGGCCCCGCCACCGGCGAAGGAGGGCTTGCCATGGGGTCTAAGAGCCACGTCCACCCCCAAGAAACAAAGCAAATTTACAATTGAAACAATAAACAAACAAACTGTAAACAAAATGGAGTGGGAGTTGAGGAGGATAGGGGTAGGAAAGTAAATGAAAATGGGAGGATAGATAACTGAGGCGACTGAGTGGAGGAAGGGAGAGAAAGGCTGACAGGGATGTTTGATCCAGCTGCCAGTTGGAGCACCTTTGTAACAATTAGTCCAAAACTGTTTGTTGTCTTCTAGTTGGGGGAGGCTTCTTCGCCCGGGATGGCTGAAGCCGCCCGGTACTCTCCTCTTCTGCTTTTAACAAAAAAAGTCTTCCCCAGGCAACTCCAGCTGTCCCGAGCAGGTAATTGGGGTGGGAACGGTGCTCCCTGTGTGCAAGCACCAATACAAATACAGGGGCCCCCTACTGGATTTGGCAGCCCCGCCCAAGTCTTCCGGCCTCTTCTCCCTCCCCCCAAACAGTCGAAACTTAAGTTCCAGAGATGTAGAGGAAAGGATAGCGAAGATGATTCTCGACAGGAGCGAGAGTAGTTGTTATGGGGGACTTTAACTTTCCAAATATTGACTGGAAATACTGTAGTTCGAGTACATTAGATAGGTCAGTTTTTGTCCAGTGTGTGCAGGAGGGTTTTCTGACACAGTATGCAGACAGGCCAACCAGGGGGGATGCCACATTGGATTTGGTACTGGGTAATGAACCCGGCCAGGTGTTAGATTTAGATGTAGGTGAGCACTTTGGTGATAGTGATCACAATTCGGTTAGGTTTACCTTAGCGATGGGCAGGGACAGGTATATACCGCAGGGCAAGACTTATAGCTGGGGGAAAGGAAATTATGATGCGATTAGGCAAGATTTAGGATGCATAGGATGGGGAAGGAAACTGCAGGGGATGGGCACAAATGAAATGTGGAGCTTATTCAAGGAGCAGCGACTGCGTGTCCTTGATAAGTATGTACCTGTGAGGCAGGGAGGAAGTTGTCGAGCGAGGGAGCCGTGGTTTACTAAAGAAGTTGAAGCGCTTGTCAAGAGGAAGAAGAAGGCTTATGTTAGGATGAGACGTGAAGGCTCAGTTAGGGCGCTTGAGCGTTACAAGCTAGCCAGGAAAGATCTAAAGGGAGAGCTATGAAGAGCGAGGAGAGGACACGAGAAGCCATTGGCGGATAGGATCAAGGAAAACCCTCAGGCTTTCTATAGGTATATCAGGAATAAAAGAATGACTAGAGTTAGATTAGGGCCAATCAAGGATAGTATTGGGAAGTTCTGTGTGGAATCAGAGGAGATAGGGGAAGCGTTAAATGAATATTTTTCGTCAGTATTTACAATAGAGAATGAAAATGTTGTTTAGGAGAATACTGAGATACAGACTACTAGGCTCGATGGGATTGAGGTTCACAATGAGGAGGTGTTAGCAATTTTGGAAAGTGTGAAAATAGATAAGTCCCCTGGGCCAGATGGGATTTATCCGAGGATTCTCTGGGAAGCCAGGGAGGAGATTGCAGAGCCTTTGTCCTTGATTTTTATGTCGTCATTGTCGACAGGAATAGTGCCGGAAGTCTGGAGGATAGCAAATGTGCCCTTGTTCAAGAAGGGGAGTAGAGACAGCGCTGGTAATTTTAGACCTGTGAGCCTTACTTCGGTTGTGGGTAAAATGTTGGAAAAGGTTATAAGAGATAGCATTTATAATCATCTTGAAAAGAATAAGTTCATTAGAGATAGTCAGCACGGTTTTGTGAAGGGTAGGTCTTGCCTCACAAACCTCATTGAGTTTTTTGACAAGGTGACCAAACAGGTGGATGAGGGTAAAGCCGTGGATGTGGTGTATATGGATTTCAGGAAGGCGTTTGATAAGGTTCCCCACGGTAGGCTATTGCAGAAAATACAGAAGTATGGGATTGAAGGTGATTTAGAGCCTTGGATCAGAAGTTGGCTAGCTGAAAGAAGACAGAGGGTGGTGGTTGATGGCAAATGTTCATCCTGGAGTTTAGTTACTAATGGTGTACCGCAAGGATCTGTTTTGGGGCCACTGCTGTTTGTCATTTTTATAAATGACCTGGATGAGGGTGTAGAAGGGTGGGTTAGTAAATTTGCGGATGACACGTAGGTCGGTGGAGTTGTGGATAGTGCCGAAGGATGTTGTAGGTTACAGAGGGACATAGATAGGCTGCAGAGCTGGGCTGAAAAATGGCAAATGGAGTTTAATGCTGAAAAGTGTGAGGTGATTCACTTTGGAAGGAGTAACAGGAATGCAGAGTACTGGGCTAATGGGAAGATTCTTGGTAGTGTAGATGAGCAGAGAGATCTTGGTGTCCAGGTACATAATCCCTGAAGGTTGCCACCCAGGTTAATAGGGCTGTTAAGAAGGCATATGGTGTGTTAGCTTTTATTATTAGGGGGATCGAGTTTCGGAGCCACGAGGTCATGCTGCACCTGTACAAAACTCTGGTGCGGCCGCACCTGGGGTATTGCGTGCAGTTCTGGTCACCACATTATAGGAAGGATGTGGAAGCTTTGGAAAGGGTGCAGAGGAGGTTTTCTAGAATGTTGCCTGGTATGGAGGGAAGGTCTTACGAGGAAAGGCTGGGGGACTTGAGGTTGTTTTCGTTAGAGAGAAGGAGGAGGAGAGGTGACTAATAGAGACATATAAGATAATCAGAGGGTTAGATAGGTTGGATAGTGAGAGTCTTTTGCCCCGGATGGTGATGACAAACACGAGGGGACATAGCTTTAAGTTGAGGGGTGATAGATATAGGACAGATGTGAGAGGTAGTTTCTTTACTCAGATAGTAGTAAGGGCGTGGAACGCCCTGCCTGCAACAGTAGTGGACTCGCCAACTTTAAGGGCATTTAAGTGGTCATTGGAAAGACATATGGATGAAAATGGAATAGTGTAGGTCAGATGGATTCACAGGTCGGCGCAACATCGAGGGCCGAAGGTTCTGTACTGCGCTGTAATGTTCTATGTTCTACCTCTCTCCACTTTCTCCAGTCTCCACTCTGCAGTTGCTGCAGCACAGGTGCAGCTGCTCCCCCTGATTGCTGGCAGGAAGTGCTTCAAATTGCCCAGCCAATCCCAGTGTTGTACCTGTCCTGGGAGTGTTTGATGGGGACAGTGCAGAGGGAGCTTTACTCTGTATCTAACCCCATGCTGTACCTCTTCTGGGAGTGTTTGATGGGGACAGTGTGGAGAAATATTTACTCTGTATCTAACCCCATTTTTTTCCTCTTTTTTCTTTTCTTTCCCCCGTTTTTTAAACTTGTGTTGAACTGAACAGTTTAGAGGCAGCTTGAATCTGTATCGAAGCCGTGCTGCCCCTGCCATAAACCTCAGCACAAATAAAATTCCTATCCAAACTCGCATAAAGTTAAAGGCCTGCTCAAGTCACAAACAGAAACCCGACCTGAATCCGACGGAGCCATATGGGACCCGAGCCCGACCCGGCCCAGGTCCCTCCATTTTCCCCCGAGACCGACCCGACCCGACCCAAGCCCAAAGGTCGAGTTCGGAAGAATGGCCCGACACATGTCACCGGGTCCCATCGGGTTCGGGTCGGGTAACAGGCCTTTCCACCAAGTCCCGTTGATCCATCACTACTATGCTCACTGGCTTACGTTGGTTCCTGGTCCAGTAATGCCTCGATTTTAAAATTCTCATCCTAGCTTTCTGACCCAACTCATTCCGAACTACTCAGAAATGAAACTGCCTCCTCAAAATACTAAATGTTGGTTTGTTTAAGGGAACACCTTCACATCACGGACTGCTGTGGTTCAGGATGAAGGCCCACCATTTTCTCATGGCAACCAGGGATGGGGAAGTAATGCTGGCCTTCCTTGTCAGTATCACCCATATCCTGAGAACGGATAGACAGGAAATAAAATAGGAATAAAATCAATGAGTTTGTAATTGACGGATTGAAACCAGGCGAGGTCTGTGATCAGAGAGAGATGTCAGAATCTGATAAACAAATTGTCAACACAATTTATCTCACCAGCCCTTTGTGCTTGTCTTTCTGCTGTTGTCTTCATCAGAAAACAAGTAACAATTAATCTCGGGATTAAAAACTGCTGAATGTCAATTGTACACATGAGATACGTACTCAATGATTTCTGTTATCAGACATCAGAGAATCACACAGCACAGGAGGAGACTATTTAACAAATCGTACCAGTTCCAGCTCTTTGAAGGAGATTTCCCAATTATTCCTCTCCCCTGTTCTTTTCTCCCAGTCCAGTAAATCACCCTGTTAGTATTGATCCAATTCCAGACTGAAAGTTTCTGTTAAATCTGCTTCCACAACCCTTTCAGGAAGTGAATTCCAAATCATAAACACTCGCCGTGTAAAGAAAAGAAAATCTCCTCATCTCTCCTCTGTTTGTTTGTTAATCAACATTAAACTGTGTTCTCTGGTTACTGAACCTTCATCCAGTGAAACCAGATTCTCCTTATTTATTCTAGAAAAACATATCATCATTTTCAGCCCCTCGATTAAATCTCCCTTTTATCTTCTCTGCTCTAAGGAGAACAATCTCATCTTCTCTCCACATAACTGAAGTCCCTCATCCCTGTTACCATTCTAGTATATCACCTAGGCACCATATCCAAGGCCTTGAAATCCTTCATAAAGTGTGGTGTCCAGAATGGGACACAATATTCCAGCTGAGGCTTAAACAGTCATTTACCTAGTCTTAGCAGAATGTTCTTGTGTTGTTCTTTTAATTCTTTGCTTCTAGTTATAATTCTAACGACCCCCTATGCCTTTTTAAATCCTTCACCACTTGTCCAGCCACCATTGAAGATGTCTGTACATACACGCCCAGACTCTGTGCTCCTGTACCATCTTTTAAATGGTGCAGTTCAGTTTCTATCACTCCCCTTATTATCCCTCACAAAATAACCACTTCCCCAGTACTATGTGTTAAATTCTATTCACCATGTGTATTCTCATTTCACCATGAGACTGTCCATGTCCTCCTTAATCCTGCTACTATCTACCACACTAGTGACAGCATTTATGATTTACATGTCATCTGCAATAGTTGAAATTATGTTTTTGTTTTACTCTAATTCTATGTCATTTATATATTTATCTATATGTCAGGACGAGCACTGTTTCTAATATCGACCCCTGAGATACAGCACTGTATTCTCCCCCTCCCCCAGTCTGAACAATGTCTGTTCACCACTTTTCGCTGCTTTCAGTATCATATCCACACTATCACTCTCACCATAATCCATGTGTTACATTTTTCATAACAAGTCTATGAAATGTCATTTGATTACAGGTCTTTTGAAAGTCTATATACATAACACTAAACACACTATCCTCATCAGCTCTCCCAGTTCTGTCATCAACGAACTTGATCAGGATTATCAGACATGATTTTCCATTAACCTATCCAGCCTGTTTGTCAATTATTATCCCATGTTTTTCCAAGGATTATATATATTTGTACTGGGTTATGGCCTCTAGAAATTTCCAACCACCAACATTACACTGACTGGTCAGTAGTTGCAGTGTTTATCTTATCTCTCCTTTTTAAAACAGGATGTAACATTTGCAACCCTTCAGTCCTCTGTCACCACTCCCATATCCAAGGAGGATTGGAAGATTCTGGCCAGTGCCTTTGGTATTTCCATCATTCCTTCCCTCAGCAACCCTCACTCATCCCATCCAGACCAGCTAAATGTTCTACTTTATTCTGGTACAAAAGTACTGGATTGAAAGGGGTTAACTCAACCTGTTTGTTCAGTGACTGTAATTATTGTCAGTCTCTTTGGACACTAATTGTGTCACTGGAGGGTTTCCCTCTTCTATCAATAAGGGTCTTCATTTAATGTCTTACCCAAAGTGTCAGCTGGAGCATCAAACCCGGCACTTACAGGGATCAGCAGCTCCAGAGAGAGGGAGAGGATAGATCAGAATCTGTGAGCAGTAGATTGGAATGTTACAACAATGGGTCAGAATCTGAGAACAATAGATTGGAATGTTATAACAATGGACAGCAGGAGTTTCTCCTCTTGGTTTGGTTTAGTTACTGCAGTTTATACTTGGCTAACATTAGAATGGCGGATCTATTATGCACTGAAGATGATTCAAACAATTTACTATCCCAGCCTCGCTATTATTGGTGTCCCCGGTAAGTCTCTGTATCCAACTAATAGATTCATAAACCATATTTCAGTGAATTAGTGTTCTTGTCATTTAAATCGTGAGAAGACTGAATCCATTGTCTTCACTTTCTGTCACAAACTCTATTCCCTCTCCACGATCTGCGATCCCCTCGCTGAGGCTGAACCAGGAAGTTTCCAGCCTCTGGTATCTTTAATGCTGAGCTCAGTTGATCCCCATATTAACTCCACCTCCAACCCGACATATTGTTACAGCCAGGTGATGAGGGTTCACAGTCGGTCCTCTTGTCCTCCCTCTTATTTGACTGCAATAGTGTTTGTTCTTTTTCACCGTGGATGTATTTACCATTTTTGTGTTGTTTTGCTTTTTACCTTTGGTGTAATAGTGAAGGAACCAATCGGATAGGTTTTCATGAGCTTAACCATGAAAGAGGTGAGATTAATACACTTAACATCTAAACTCAATCAAAATAAAATAATAAAAACATACGTTATACATTTATGCTGCCACTGACACAAGAATCTCACGTACACAAAAAGATTACAGAATAAGAAGTAAAATCGTGGCTGGATTAGAGTCCAGAATAAATCAAAGGTCGAATTTGAATGCGGAATACAGGCTCAAAGACAGGATTCTTGGTAGTGTGGATGAACAGAGGGATCTTGGGGTCCATGTCCATTGATCACTCAAAGTTGCCACCCAAGTTGATAGGGTTGTAAAGAAGGCGTATGGTGTGTTGGCTTTCATTAACAGGGGGATTGAGTTTAAGAGCCACGAGGTTATGCTGCAGCTCCATAAGGCCCTGGTTCGTCCACAATTGGAATATTGTGTTCAGTTCTGGTCGCCTCATTATTGGAAGGATGTGGAAGCTTTAGAGAGGGTGCAGAGGAGATTTACCAGGATGCAGCCTGGACTGGAGGGCATGTCCCACGAAGAAAGATTGAGGGAGCTAGGGCTTTTCTAATTGGAGCGAAGAAGGATGAGAGGTGACTTGATAGAGGGGTACAAGATGATGAGAGGCATAGATAGAGTGGATCGTCAGAGACTTTTTCCCAGGGTGGAAAGGGCTATCACCAGGGGGCATAATTTTAAGGTGAGTGGAGGAAGGTTTCTGGGAGATGTCAGAGGTAGGTTCTTTACACAGAGAGTGGTGGGTGCGTGGAATGAGCTGCCAGCGGTGGTGGTCGAAGCAGATACATTAGGGACATTTAAGCGACTCTTGGATAGATACATGGATGATAGTAGAATGAAGTGTAGGTAGTTAGATGGATCTTAGAGTAGGTTAAAGGTTCGGCACAACATCGTGGGCCGAAGGGCCTGTACTGTGCTGTACTGTTCTATGTTCTAAAACATAATATGCAGTCTGTGAGGTTTGATAAATCCCTGATCTTCCGGCTGAAGTTGTACTCTTGAAGTCTTTGGCTGGTCGAAGTGCCCGTTGTGACTGATCCACATGGTTCAGGATGTTCTTGAAGGCAGACTGGTAGGTGGCCTTTTTACCCTGGTGCCTCAGTCTGTAGTAATCTGTAGGATTGGAGGGTCCACAGTCGCTGATGGTTTTCAAACTTGTGATGTCATCTGATGAGAGACAGAAAGAGAACGGGACTTGGGGTGGTGGGGGGCTAGGGGAGGGGGGAAGGAGACCACCCTTCTGCTTCTGCCAGTTTGAATCACTGGTTTGTCTGTCTTTGTCCAGGGGAAGCTCCCAGCTTTCACAGAGATGGTCAGACGGTCTCATGGCTGCCTCAATATATTTTCTGGAGCCTTCTAATGAGATTCAAGGTGAGGAATTTCCATCTCCCTAGGGCTCAGGATGCCATTCTTTACACTTGGAGTAGTTTACGCTTTCAAATTCAGTGTGTCAGGATGTCCTTGAATTGCATGCTAATGAATGCAATCTTAGTCTCAAGAGTAAGCCATTATTTTGGGTCCAGGCTCATCAGACATGTGTCTCCGATTGGAGACGTTGGAGTGTGAAAAGGTGCTTCAGATACAAATTGCAGTGGCCGTCTTGACTGCCAGTTTTTTGCAGGATTTTTTCCATTAAAACTTTAATGTAAGTTTCCAACTGATGAACTAAAATTCCTCATTGGCGTATCGTGTTTCATTGACACCAATAACACCTCTTTAATATGTGCCTCAGCCTACCAGCTGCGTAAACCCTCATCATGACATTGTTAAATCCACACTTGACTCTTCCAATTCTATCCTGGTCACCCTGCAATTATAAATCCATAAAATGATGTGAACTGCACAGCTGGCCACTTTTAGTGTGGTCTGCACAGTGTCCCATGTTGGGCAGGGATCTAGCCTGGGTGCCATGTATGTGTTGTTAGTGTGAGGAGGCGTTAGTACTGATGTCAATCAGCCATTTTGGCAGCATTGATGTACGATTTTGAAACTTTGTCTGTGCATGTCCACTGACCACCTGTGTAAGTCACTCTCAGCAGAGCATAGATTCAGCAGCACGGGGAACACCGCACCCTCCCCCGACCCCCCATCCCCACCACCACCCCCAAAGTTATTTTATAGGATCAGGCATCCAACTTACAGGTGAGGGGCTTTAGACTTAGTTCTGTGATTGCAAAGTTAGTGGAGGTGCTGTGGATGGTTTTCTGGAGGTTGTGTTGTGAGCTGCTGCAGACATTCAGGGAGGACAGAGGATATGGTGACCCAACACTGGACGAGGTATTGGGACTGTAGTTAAAGTGTCTCTGGGTCTGAAACATGATCAACAAATGAAGCAGAGGCTGCAGAGAGGGGAGTCTCTGTAAAGAGAAAAGAGGAGGGGGCTCTGCCCTACCCACCCGGTGTGTTCCAAGGGCACTTTTTCTACCTACACCTAACCCAGGAGCAGTGTGTGAGGTGACTCTGATTCAATAAGGAGGTGGTCACAGAGCTGTGTCTACTCCTGTAACACGACCTGGAGCCTCACACCAGGGTGGGGACGGAGCTGTCAGTGGCCGTTAAAGTCACAGTTTCATTGATCTTCACTGCATCCGAATCATTCCCCAGGCAGGAGTGGACGGCATATCCAACAGAGTCACAGAGAGTCAGAGTCATTTACGAAATAGGAGGAGGCCATTCGGCCCCTCTGTACCAGCTCTCTGTGGAACAATCCAGTCAGCCCCACTCCCCCGCTCAATCCCCGTATCCCTGCAAGTTCATTTCCTTCAGATGTCCATCCAGTTTCCTTTTGAAATAATTGATTGTCTCGGCTTCCACCACCCTCACGGGCAGTGAGTTCCAGCTGATAAACATCCACTGTGTAAAAAAGTTCTTCCTCCTATTCCCCCTGCATCTCTTACTCAAAACCTTCCATCTGTGTCCCCTAGTCCGTGTTTCATCAGTTAATGTGAACAGTTTTTCCTTGTCTATCTTCTCTAAACCGATTATAATCTTGTACACTTCTATCAAATCTCTCTCAATCTCCTTTACTCCAGGGAGAGCAACTCCATCTTCTCCAAACTAACCTTGTAACTAAAATACCCCTATCCCTGGAAGCATTCTAGTAGAATCATAGAATCATCGAAAGTTAAGGCACAGAAAGCAGCCACTTGGCCCATCTTGTCTGCGCCAGCCAGAAAATTATCCATCTATTCTAATCCCATCTTTCAACATTTGGTGCGTAGAGCTGCAGATTACAGCACTTAAAGTGGATATCCAGACTATGTTTGAATGAGTTGAGGGTTTCTGACTCAACTACCCTTTCAGGTAGTGAATTGCAGACCCAGCACCACCCTCATCTCCCCTCTGATCTTTCTACCAATCACTTTAACTCTATTCCTCCTCTTCGATGCTCTGGTGAATAGAGTCTTCACCTCCAGTCTATCCAGGCCCGTTGCAATTTTGTACATTTCAATCAGATCTCCCCTCAGCCATCTCTGTTCCAAGGAGAACAACCCCAGTCTATCCAATCTTTCTTTATAGCTGCAGTTTTCCAGTCCTGGCAACATCCTCGAAAATCTCCTCTGTACCCTCTCTAGTGCAGTTACATCCTTTCTGTACTGAGGAGACCAGAGCTGTACACAGCACTCAAGTTGTGGCCTAATCAATGAATTATACAGTTCCAGCCTAACCTCCCTGTTCTTCTATTCTGTACCTGGGCTAATAAAGGAAAGGATTCCATATGCCTCCCTAACCACCTTATCGACCTCTCCTGCTACTTTCAGGGATGTGTGGACATTCAATCCAAGGTCCCTCACTTTCTCTACACTTCTCAGTATCTTGCCATCAATCCTGTATTCGTTTGCCTTGCTTCACCTCCCGAAATGCATCAGATCATACTTCTCCAAGTTGAATTCCTTTTGCCACGGTTCTGCCCATCTGACCAGGCCATCACTATCTTACGGTCGTCTACAGCTATCCTCCTCGCTAGCTACCACAGGGTCAATCTTTGTGTCGTCTGCAAACGTCTTGATAATGCCCCCTACATTTAAGTCCATATCATTAATATAGACCACAAACAGCAAGGGATCCAGTACTGAGCCCTGCGGAACGCCAGTGGAAACAGCCTTCCAGTCTCTAAAACAGCCATCAACAATATCCCTTTCTTTCCTGCCACTGAGTCAATCTTGTATCCACCTTGCTGCATTTCCCTGGATCCCGTGGGATTTTTTTTAATGAACCAATCTGCCATGTAGGACCTTGTCAAAAGCCTTGCTAACATCCAGGTAGAGCACATCAACTGCACTACCCTCATCTATCTTTCTTGTTACTTCTTCAAAAAATTCGACCAAGTTGGTCAAACAAAATCTTCCCTTAACAAATCCATACTGACTATCCTAAAATAAATAGAGGTGGTGAGTAGAGAAGAAGGAAAGTTATTGTGAACCTTTATAAAGCTCTGGTTCGCCCCCAACTGGAGTGCTGCATCCAGTTCCATTCACCATAGTTTAGGAAGGATGTGAGTGTCCTTGACAGGGTGTAGAGGAGATTTACCAGAATCGTTCCAGGGATGGAGGATTTTAGCTGCAAGGTTACTCTGGAAAAGCCTGTAATATTTTCCTTGGAGTAAAGGAGATTGAGGGGAGATTTGATAGAGGTATCCAAGGTAATGACGTGTTTGGATAAGGTGGACAATAAAAGATGTTCCCATTAGTTAATGGTACAAGGAAGAGAGTTAAGGTGGTGGGACAGAGATACAGGGGGATGTGAGGAACAACGTTTTTACACAGTGAGAGGGAATGGCCTGGAAATCACTGCCTACGATGGTGGTGGAAGCAGTGATGGTGAATGATTTCAAAAGGATATTGGATGGACACTTGAGGGAAATAAACTGTCAGGAATGTGGAGACAAAGCTGGGGAATGAGACTGACCGGATTTATCTACAAAGAACTGGCATGGACTCGATGGGCCGAGTGGCCTCTTTCTGTGCTGAAATGACTATGACTCCCTGACAGGGGATTACTATTACTACTGCTTTCCGATACTGGGAAAGTTTATAATGGACTGGACAGTATCACCCTGTTGAACCCTGTGATGTAAGTGAAATGTTTGATGTCCCAGAACGTGGTTAATAAATGTCCTTCACAAACAGAGTAAATCAGTTCAGACCCACTCACAATTCTGGATCATTCACAATAGGGTTTCTCCTGGTTTTCTCTACGTATAACAGCAGCCAGGCTTTTCAATGTGCCTCCACCTCCATGTGGTAAGTGTTGTCAGGGTTATGTAAGATAAGAAACGTTACCTGGGCGACAGATTTCTTCAATTGTGCTGCTGTTTCCGTGTTCTCTTCAGTCTAACCGGGTTAAACCTGGTCATCATCACCATTAGGTAGTTTATAAAGAGGAATGACAGTCTCTGCAAATCGAGGGATGAGGGTCCACTGATAACCCACCAGCCTGAGGATAGGACTCAGGGCAGTCTTTGAGGTGCACAGGGGTGACTGAGTTGAGTTTGTGATGGTCAATAGTCAGTCACCAGCTGCCATCCGGTTTTCTAACCGGCCAAATCGGGCAGTTAGTAATGAATGTGTCTTTGTGAATTACACCCTGGTATAACAATGACCTGATAGTGTCTGGAATATATGATATAATCTCAGCTCGGTATGAATACTGCTTCATCGAGCATGCAATGGTCAGTTAATTTCTTCAGGTCTGCTCATGTTTCCACAGTTATCTTTATGGGTTGTGAATACACTCAGCACCGACTGGAGAATCGCCTGTACCTCAGGGTGATCAGAGGTGACTGGTTCACACTCCTCTGATATTTTAATCATGAATATTGAGGATGCAATGGACACCAGAGCAGGGGTATGGTTTAATGTTCTAAAATATACAAATATTGGGATAATGAATTACTGCTGATAACCTTTCAGCACATTACTGCCCAGTAGTCCCAGTCCATTATGCAGGATCATAAAAAATGGAGGCAGGGCTTTGACATGAACTCTGTTCCCTCTCCTGCACCACTGTAAGATCTGCTCCAGGGTCACAGATTAACTAAAATGAGGTATAAGGGTAACTAGCAGTTTATTGAGGAGTGATAGCTCAAATACAGCACAGCATCAGAATAGACATAGTAGACATACGACCTGCGACATGCGAGAAAGGCTTTCTGTTAATGGATCAGATGTTCGAAGCTATTATTAAGGATGGTAGAAAATTGAAGGTGATCAGGTAGAGTCAACATAGTTTTGTGAAAGGGACGCCATGTTTAACCAATTTATTGGAGTTCTTTGAAGACGTAAAGGGGAGCCGGTAGGTTTACTGTATTTAGATTTCCAGAAGGCATTTGCTAAGGTGCCACATCAAACATTATTGCGGAAAATAAAAACTGATGCTGTAGGGGGTAACACTTCGGCATGGATAGAAGATTTGCTACCTAACAGGTAACAGAGAGTAGGAAAAAAATTGGTCATTTCCGGTTTGGTCAGATGTAACGAGTGGTGTGCCACATGGATCAGTGCTGGGGACCTAACATTTTACAATTTAACTAAATGACTTGGATGAAGGGTCCGAAGGTATGGTTGCTAAATTTGCTGATGACACAAAGACAGGTGGGAAAGTAAGTTGTGAAGAGGACATAAGTGGTCTACAAAGGGATATAGATAGGTTGGGTAAGTTGGCAAAGATCTAGAAAATGTAGTATAATGTGATAAAATGTGGAATTGCCCATTTTGGCAGGTAGAATAAAAAAAGAAGCATATTATCTGAATGGTGAGAGATTGCAGAGCTGGAAGATGCAGTGGAACTGGATGTCATAGTGCACGAATTGTATAAGGTTATTATGCAGGTGTGGAAGTGAACAGAAAGGCATGGCACTATGCTTAACGGGAAATATAGCCAAGTTAGGAATAGTAGCTTTGCTGAGCTTTGATTTTATGTGGCAGAAACCACAATGAAATAGTTAAAAGTAAAGGCAGAGTGTGTGAGACAGTAAAGACTAGCCGACACTGGTAATTACAAGGACATCTGTTTTTTTATGGCCTGAGTGTATGACTCCCTGTGGTTTGAAGTAGATGGACTCATATGAATCAAATGATGTCCATCCCTGTGTGAGTGATAAGAAGTGCTAGGCCCCTCTTATCTTCGTGAACTGCCACTACTTGATGTTGCTGCAGACTGCACGAAACACTCAGGAATGTACACCTAATAGAGATAGCAGGATGCGCCGCAATTACTTGTCACAGGGTAGAGACAGACTCATGATCTATGTAGGGAGTGAGACCAGCATGGTTATTGATGATTCCTATGCTCTTGCTAATTAGCTTGCTTATCCGCTTTGTTTTATCTTGCTGGTACAAAACAATATTTTATTAGTAACAAGTATGTATTGAGAATGGAGTGTATTGTAACCTCAGTAACAGATGTACTGCATGTCACCACGTGGGTGAAGTCGAATTGTACCGCACTGATTGGTTAAACAAGGAGGTGTAGCATGAATCTTAATGTATAAACAGTAGTACCTGTATCACAAACTTTACTTACTCTGGGGGGGGGGGGGGACCCGACAGACTCTGGTGGAGTCAGTGCCGCTGTTCTCAGAGGAAGTCCGCTGGCGACTGCGCAAATAAAGTAATTGATTTTACCTACGCATCTGACTCAGTATATTTACTGAACCAGACTGAAGGCAAAAAGAACTCAGAATAACACAGGTGCAACACGTAATTAGGAAACTAATCGAGTGTTATCATGTATCGCAGGAGGAATTGAATACAAAAGTAGCCAGGTTATGTTTCAGTTATACAGGACATTTATGAGACCACATCTGGAGTGTTGTGTACAGTACTGGGCTCCTTATTTAAGGAAAGATATAAATGTGTCGGAAGCAGTTCAGAGAAGATGTACTAAACAAATTTCTGGAATGAGCGGGCTGTCTTATGAGGTTAGGCTGGACACGCTAGGCTTATATCAGCTGGGGTTTAGTAGGTTTAAAGGCGACTATATCTAACTCCGACTTGGAAAGATACAATATTTTGGCCTCAACTGCTTTCTGTGGTAGGGAATTGCACAGGCTCACCACTCTCTGGGTAAAGAAATATCTCCTCATTGCAGTCCTGAAAGGATTACCCCATATCCTTAGACTATGACCCCTGGTTCTGGACTCCCACACCATCGGGAACATCCTCCCTGCATCTACCCTGTCAAGACCTGTTAGAATTTTGTACGTTTCCATCAGATCCACCCTCACTCTTCTGAACTCCAGCGAATATAATCCTAACCAACTCAATCTCCCCTCATACGTCAGTCCCGCCATCCCAGTAATTAGTCTGCTAAACCTCCACTGCACTCCCTCTATAGCAAGAGCATCCTTCCTCAGATAAGGAGACCAAAACTGCACACAATATTCCAGGTGTGGCCTCACTAAGGCCCTTTATAATTGCAGCAAGACATCCCTGCTCCTGTACTCAAATCCTCTTGCTGTTGAAGATTGCCAGACGTCATTTGTCATTCGCATATCCAGGTTGCTTGCCAGTTACTATCCACTGATTTTCCAAGCAAAAAAATATTTATATCCTGAGTTATCACCTCTAGAAATTTCCTTCGTAGTGACACTATTCTGGCTGGTCAGTAATTACAGGGTTTACCCCATCTCTCCTTTTTTAAATAGGGTGTAACATTTACAACCCTCCAGTCTCTGGCACCACTCCCCTATCCAAGGAGGATTGAACGATTCTGGAAAGTGTCTGCTATTTCCACCATTCCTTCCCTCAGTAACCCTCACAAATCCCATGCAGACTGGGTAAATGTTCTACTTTATTGTGCTACAAAAAGTGCTGTATTGAAAAGGGTTAACTGAACCTGTTTGTTCAGTGACTGTAATTAATGTCAGTCACCATGCACCCTAATTGTGTCACTGGAGAATTTCCCTTTTCTATTAATAAGGGTCTCCTTTCAATGTGCTTTCACATAGAGTGGGCGAGAGCATTAGCCCTGGCATTAACAGGATCAGCGGCTCCATAGAGAGGGAGAGGATACATTAGAATCAGAGAACAATAGATTGGAATGTTACAACAATGGGTCAGAATCTGAGAACAATAGATTGGAATGTTACAACAATGGGTCAGAATCTGAGAACAATAGATTGGAATATTACAACAATGGACAGAAGTTTATCCTCCAATCTTTACTATCTTTCTACATATGATTGGTACCCATTAGACCATCGGATCTATCTCGTACTGAAGATCATTCAATACATTTACTATCCAATCCTCGCTATTGTTGGTGTTCCTGGTAAGTCTCTCTAAACAGCTATTAATTCTATAAACCATGTTTAACTGCATTACTGCTTCTGTAATTTACTCTGCCCTCCTTGCTGCTGCTGTTATTTCTGGTGAATATCTCCAGCTATTGGCTCTAGAAACCATTGTAATGGGATAATAGTTCTTGTCATCCACTCTCTCATCTTCGCTGCTGCTGTCTCTATTTCCAGCTAGGAGATCAGTAAACCACGTTTCACTGAAATACTGTTCTGTAATGTAAATTTTGGGAAGACTGAAGCCAGTGTCATTGGTCTTCATCACAAACTCCATCCCCTATCGGTGAAATACATACCCCACCCTGTCCAATGTCTGACACTGAACCAGACTGTTTACAACATCTGTGTTATATTTATAACTGAGCTGAGTTCATCTCCACATTCTCTCTATCACCAATCCTACCCTGCCACCTCTGTAATATCACCCATCTCCACCTCTGCCTCAGACCATCTGCAGAATAACCCTCATCTGTGCCTTTGTTAAATCCAGACTTGACTCCTCCAATTCTATCCTTGTCACCCTTCCTGTTATAAACCTCAATAAACCACAGCCCATCCAGAACCCTGCTGACTGAGTCCTAACTCACACCAAATCCCGATCACCCATCAACACTGTGCTCACTGATCTACATTGGCTCCCAGTCTGGCAGCACCTTAATTTTAATGTTCTCATTCTTGTGTTTGCATCGCTCCATGGCCTCACTTCTCCAATTAGTCCCATTTCCCTGACCATTCCCATATTCCTGCAAATAATTTTCCTTCAATCTTTTCTCAATTCAACTTTAAAAGTGAATTTATTTCCCTGTATATATCTCCCCGCCCACGATTTTCTGTTCAACTGCACCACTGGTGCTGATGATATGGAAACTGGGATCCATAAAATGATGTGAAAAACACAGCCGACCACTTCTAGCGTGATCAGCACAGTGCCCCATGCTGGACAGGACTCTAGTGTGGTCAGCACGGTGTCCCATGCTGGACAGGGCTCTAGTATGGTCAGCACGGTGTCCCTTTCTGGGCCAGTCTCTAGACCAGACAATCTGAGCATGTGCTGTTAGCGTGAGATGGTGTCTGAATATGAGGTCAATCAGCCATTCCAGCAGCTTTGATGTACGTCATTTGAACTTGGTCTGTGCATGTCCACTGACCGACTGTGTTAGTCAATCTCAGCTGAACATACATTCAGCAGCACGAGGAAATGGGCGAGGTACTAAATGAATACTTTGCATCAGTATTTACCAAAGAGAAGGACTTGATGGATGATGAGTCTAGGGAAGGGAGTGTAGATAGTCTGGTTCATGTCGTTATCAAAAAGGGTGTGTTGGGAGTCTTGAAAAACATTAAGGTAGATATGTCCCCAGCACCTGATGGAATCTACCCCAGAATATTGCGGGAGGCGAGGGAGGAATTGCTGGGGCCTTGACAGAAATCTTTGTATCCTCATTGGCTCCTGGTGAGGTCCCAGAGGACTGGATAATAGCCAATGTTGTTCTTCTGTTTATGAAGGCTAGCAAGGAAATTCCTGGAAATTACAGGCCGGTGAGCCTTACATCAGTGGTAGGGAAATTATTAGAGAGGATTCTTCGGGACAGGATTTATTCGCATTTGTAAACAAGTGAACTTATTAGCGAGAGGAAGCATGGTTTTGTGAAGGGGAGGTCGTGTCTCACAAACTTGACTGAGTTTTTTGAGGAAGTGACAAAGATGATTGATGAAGGAAGGGCAGTGGATGTTGTCTACATGGACTTCAGTAAAGCCTTTGACAAGGTCCCTCATGGCAAACCGATACAAAAGGTGAAGTCACACGGGATCAGAGGTGAGCTGGCAAGTTGGATACAGAATTGGCTCGGTCACAGAAGACAGAGGGTAGCAGTGGAAGGGTGCTTTTCTGAATGGAGGGATGTGACTAGTGGTGTTCCGCAGGGATCAGTGCTGGGACCTTTGATGTTTGTAGTATGTATAAATCACTTGGAGGAAAATGTAGCTGGTCTGAATGGTAACTTTGCGGACGACACAAAGGTTGCTGGAGTTGCAGATAGTGATGAGGATTGTCAGAGGATACAGCAGGATATAGATCGGTTGGAGACTTGGGCGGAGAAATGGCAGATGGAGTTTAATTCGGAAAAATGTGAGGTGGTGCATTTTGGAAGGTCTAATACAGGTGGGAAGTATAGAGTAAATGGCAGAACCCTTAGGAGTATTGACAGGCAGAGAGATCTTGGCGTACAGGTCCACAGAACCTTCGTTAGGCCACACTTGGAGCAGTGCTTGCAATTCTGGTCGCCACGCTACCAGAAGGATGTGGAGGCTTTGGAGAAGGTACAGAGGAGGTTAACCAGGATGTTGCTTGGTCTATAAGGTATTAGCTATGAGGAGAGGTTGGATAAACTCGGATTGTTTTTACTGGAGCGACGGTGGTGCAGGGGCGATATGATAGAGGTTTACAAAGTTAAGAGTGGCATGGACAGAGTGGATAGTCAGAAGCTTTTTCCCAGGGTGGAGGAGTCAGTTACTAGGGGACATAGGTTTAAGGTGCAAGGGGCAAAGTACAGAGGGGATGTGCGAGGCAAGTTAATTACACAGAGGGTGGTGAGTGCCTGGAACTTGCTGACGGGGGAGGTGGTGGAAGCAGGTACAATAGCAACATTTAAGAGGCATCTTGACAAATACATGAATAGGATGGGAATAGAGGGATACGGTCCCCGGAAGTGCAGAATGTTTTAGTTTAGACAGGCATCAAGATCAGCGCAGGCTTGCAGGGCCGAATGGCCTTTTCCTGTGCTGTATTATTCTTTGTTCTAGTGTTATTTAAAAGGACCAGGCATCCAACTTGCAGGTGAGGAGCATTTGACTTACTTCTGCGATAGTAAAGTTAGTGGCGGTGCTGTGGATGGTTTTCCGGAGGTTGTGTTGTGAGCTGCTACAGACTGTCAGTAAGACGAGTGGATTTGGTGACCCAACTCCGGACGAGGTATGGGGACTGTAGTTACAATGTCTCTGGAGGTGTGTTTCTCTGGGAATTCCTGGACGGGGTAGATCTTCCAATCCGTGCTGAGGAGGGAGGCTGGACGCCATTTCTTAAGCAAGCAGAGATCATCCCTCTTCAGCAACAGGTCAACAACCACCCTGTGCCACGTGAGGGGCATCTCCTGGTTGCCAGGCTTTCCCCAGGACACAGGCGCAGTCGTCCCCGAGGGCATCCCAGAATGCCCTGCGGAGCTCCACGGTCAGCCCGTACAGCCCCGGTGATTTGCCCTTCGAGAACTGGTGGACTGATCCGTACAGCTCCACCAATGCGAGCAGAGCCCCCAATCCTTCGGCGTTCTCCAGGCTGACATTCAGCACGTCCTCCCACAGAACTCTGCCCGTCTCCTCGCTGGACGGGTCCAGAGAGAACAACGCACTGTAATAGGTTCGTACCAAAAGTTCCATTCCCTCTGGATCCATAATGGAGGATCCATCGTCGGCCAGGAGCTCGATGAGCTGCTTACCGACCCCCCACCATTTTTCCAGTGTGTAGAAGAAGGGTGTGGCGCGGTCCAAATCTTCCCGGATCTGGATCCGCGACCTCACGTGCACTCCTTGGGACCCTATGAGCTGCAGGTCCCTCCGCACGTCCTTCTCTTTGTATGCCTGCCACAAGGCAGGCTCCGCGACGGCTTGACCGACACAGGACTCCAAGTCAAGTACCTCCCTCTCTAGGTGCCCGATCTCGGATTCCCACCTCTTGGTCGATCCCTTCACGTACTCCTGACAGAAGGCATGAATGTGAGTCTTGCCCACATCCCACCATAGCCTCAAGGAGGGGAAGCCCCTCTGCTTCCTTCTCCAGGCGGCCGTGTATCGACGTAACGAGTCCCGGAATCACTCGTCCTCCAGCAGCCAGTTGTTAAAGTGCCAGTACATTGACCCTGCCCCCGTGACAAGAGGAGTGAACTCCGCCCTCACCAGCTGGTGGTCCCAGCACTGCACCAGCCACATGGAGGCCACCGAGATGTGAAATGTAGAGGCTGTCGATTCGGAAGCCTGCTCCTAAGTAATCCTGATGAAAGCACTGGAATCGGAATTGAGATTCCACCAGGCGTCGACAAAGTCGAGGGAGCTAATCCATCAAGTCACCCTGTCGCTCCAGGAGCCAGGTGGCTTCATCTCCCGGAACGGTGTGGGTTTTCTGCATAAAACTCATCACATATCTCCCTTCCCTGAGGATTCTGAGATTGTGAAAACCGCTGAGAGACGCCCTGCTGCTGTTGATGTTGAGGCTGGCTATGGATATCTTCATGTCAAAAATACCACCATCCTGTCACCAATACCTTACTGTGAGGAGAGAGTGGAACTGCTCATCGCCTTAAACTCCCCCAGCAACCCAGAGGGGAACACTTTGATCGGGCATCGCACGACCTTTTTCATGTCTGCACATTTACAACCCTCCTTGTGGGCAAGACGGACAGATCTGATGATCAGCGCCAGCTTCAACCACTGGTCAAGGGGCAGCTGAACTTTATTGTGACAATCTCTGCAAGCAGCAAGGAAGTCCCGGAGTTCGGCAATGGGGATGAGAGGAGACTCGGTAGGAGGCAGGAGGGAGTCCACCGCCTCACTGGCAATGGATTCAACGTTGTCCTCCGTGCCCCTCACCGAGACTCCATCCTCCTCCGGGCCGTCAACGCCAGTGGCCGACACACCCACCACACAATGTGGTGTGGACATCCCGGCCACGCCAGCGAGTCTCACCTCCCTCATGATCACACCCCCAGGATCGGTGGTGGAGGAGTCATTCCTATATTCCTCTGGGGAAACTGGGAATATGAGTGCCTGTGGTTGAGGACACCCTCTCCCCTTCGGTGCCCGGGCTTGTGATCAGCCTCGGGGGAGGCAGTTGTTTCTTGACTCTGGAAATCCAGCTGGAGCGGGACCCGAGGTAGAGAGAGGAGGCCATCTCCCACCCTGCCAGCGCCACAGTACCAGCAGACAGAGCACTGTTAACATTATTCAAATCAACCTCCGAGTCAGATCCATCCTGGATGACAGCAACAGGCGCCAAGAGCGTTGACCCTCACAGATCTCAGCCCCACCCAGGACACCGGACCCAGTGGGAGATGGAATGATTTCTCCTGGTGGATCCACAGGCTCCCCCATCAGGAGAGGGGCCCTTCACCACTCCCCCACCCCCACCTCGGGTGTTGCAAAAGGTACAGAGGCTTCTGTACCCACTCCGTTTTGTGGGATAGAAAGCTGTGACTCAAGGCTCGAGCCCCAATGGTGCTGGTAGCGCGGGGAGTCCGAGGACCCGCCAGGAGACTGACCCTGTTCCTCTCGGCAATCTGCTGTGGAGGGATGCCTCCTCCTCTTATTCCGGGAGAGGTGAGGAGTTTCAGAGACCTCAGCCTCACGAGACGTCTATGTTTATACCTCCACACCCTCAACAGTGTGGAGGGAGATTTACTCTCGATCTGACCCTCAGGCCCGTTTTGTTTTTTTGTCGAGGGCGACTTTATTCCCCAGGCCCCCTTTATTTGAATTTTGAATTAATTTTATTAAAAACAGATAAAGAAACCAAAAACTCAAATTAAAATGCCATTCTCGGCATTACTGATGCATCCCAGCCCCTGCGGTACCCACCGATGTTGGAAGGCCTCAAGTGTTGCAGATTCTGAATAGATCCCTGTTAAAGAAAGGGACATCAGTCCGTGTCATCCACACCCATAGCGGCAGGAGGTGGAAAGAGGGTCTTCAAGGTTTTTACCTGCAGGAACAATCAAAGTACCAGAGCTCACATTTCCTCTGTCCCTGAGTGTCATTACTCATTATCCCCCCTGGAGGAACACCTCTCTCTCTCTCTCTCTGACTCACTCACTCCCTCTCTCACTCTCTCCCCCTCTCTCTCTCTGTCTCTCTCTCTCACTCATTCTCTCTCTCACTCTCTCTCTCTCTCTCACTCTCTCTCTCTCTGTCTCTCTCTGTCTCACTTTCTCTCTGTCTCCTTCCCAGCAGAAAGCAATTGCTATTTAACACTCCAACATCCATGTTATCAAAACTTTTGTCCTCCCCACTCACACCAATTTAAAATATAACAATGCACACATGTTAAACAACCAACTACTTTCAGACAGCATGCAGGACCAGACGTAACTGACCGTAATAGACACTGGTTGAGACAGACAAAGAAATCAAACAGGAAACTTCAAATGCAAAAACAGACCCACTTACTCAAACACAAGCTTTTCCTCCTGTTCTCTTCAGACATTGTTTCAACCTTACTGTTGCTCTGAAAGATTTCCTTTCCTTTTATATCTCAACCTCACAGGTGTCTTGGTGGGATTGAGAGTAACAGACTGTTCCATTCGGTGTTGTCACCACATTAACGGGACAGCCTGTCAAGGAGGTTACCTTAACGGGACAGATTGGTAAACGTTCTCCCTCTCCAACATTGTCCCCCTCCGAGGCCTCCTGCTCCGTTTTAGTACCACCTGTGTGATACTCTGCTTTTTGTGACGGCTGCTACACCCGCCTGGGAGCTGCTTTCCCTCTGGGTTTGCAATCACTGAAAGTTGGACCTGCACTGTGCATGCTCTGTCTTCCGGTGGGGTCACTCCTGTAACTCCCTAAGGACACCTCTAGAATCCTCTAACTGCTGGGTCAACTGGACATTATCCTGTGTGACAGTGACAGTATGTTTCTCTGCTAACTCTAACTGCTGCTGAACTGCACAAGCCTGTCCTGCATTAAGTGTCTGTTGTTGTATAGTGACAGTAAAGTACACTAGCTTATTGTGTAACTCATGTAGCTGTGTCTGCTGCTGCTGCTGGGTCTGTTCACTTTGAGCTACCATTTCTCTCACCTGTGACTGTATCACTTCCTCATCGCACTGTGCACTGTGTGATGCTGGATATGGAGTCAGATTTAAAGCCTTTTCACCCTTCTGATGTTTAGCCAAGACGTGTGCCTGGATAAACTTCACTATATTTTAAAAGGAACGTGTGCATGCTTCCATCGACAGTCTCCGAACAGGGACTGAATATTGTCCATATTACACTTAGTGCATAACTCTTCCTCATATGTTTCCCAGAGACCCTTCTTCCCATTGTCTTTTTGTGACATACTGTGTATTTAAAGAGACATCACTGGGTCAGTATAATCGTCTGCCCCTCAAAAGAGTTTATCCCTGCAAGAGATTTCACTGGTCAAACGAATATTCCTATGTTTGCAAAACTTTGCTACAACAGCCTCGGTTTGCATTGTAGTCAAAGTCCCGGGTTTCAGCACCACTTGTAAGATCTGGGGTTTGATTTAATGTAATTGTCAGACTTAGGTCAATTACAATGACAGTCTATGTTGGGAGATCAGATCTAAAAGGGACTTGCAGCTCAGACTAGCTATCAAACTACATGTGTACGAGGCTGCTTTCACAAGCTTCACAGACTGAATGAAGTTCTGCACAATAAGCAGAACATGGTAATATTGAGCAAAGGGAAGTGGTCAGCAGTTGTGTTCTCAATGGAACACCCGGTGCTCAACCTCCGGTTATCTGTGGAACCTTGTCTCTTCATTGGAGTCTATCTTCTGTCTTATTCTTGATGATGATGTGCGCTTTTAAGTCTTACAAGCTCTTAATTTATACACATTTCCCAGCTTGGTTCTGTTCCATATTAGGTAAAAGGCCATTTCTGTTCAGTTGATTGGTCAGTCATTAACTAACTACCCTTCCATGATGGTACTTTGAGCCTGGTTTAAGTCATTGTCATTATTGTTCAGTGGGGGGTGGGGGGGGGGAGGGGAGGGGCCTCCAGATTCCAGCTGCCTTGACTCTGTGAATTCCTTTACAATGTCTTGTTTTGAAATGCAAATAAACTAGAAATTCTCGAAGTAACAGTTTGTAAGACGTCAGGAATGTAAGGGATTTGGATTGTTTAATTGTCCTGTGGTTCAAAATGTGTCTGTGACCAGGAATGAAATCTGCTATTTTTTGTTCTGATAACAATCCTGATGCATCTGTAACATCCACAAGGGGTGATGAAATTACTGAAGGAAATGTAAACACATGCTCACCATCAAGGCAGTATCTCATATCATCGTCTGAACAAAGAATTAGACATCTCATTGGACAACTGTAGCCTACGGTGGATTTTGATAGGACAGTGTGATCTTGTCAGTGAAACATTCAGCCCACCATGATATGAAAGGTGTAAAAATCATTGAAAATAGTGATTCTGTGATAAGGTCGAGGAGCTTGGTCAGCGACAGAACGATTATCAGGGAGGTAAATGCTCACTGGGTTATCATGTATGCATGACTCTTTGCAACATATTATTGACTAATGGGTGTATTGTTCACCGGTACATTGTGAATGGGTATTTTGTATAATTGTAAACTAGTAGTATTCCTATTGAATCTAGTAGAGTCATTGGTGTTTAATTTAAACTTTGAGTGCTGTCTCATTCTTTCTTGTAATTCTCATGTTTGAACCATAGAGTAACCAATCAAAAAGATGACAGTTCATAAACAACATTTGTTTATATATGTGGACATGTGGCTTCACATTATCATTGCCAGGAATGTAGACACAAAGACCTGTGTCCAGAGTTATGTCCGAGACAGTTTATAAACAACATTTGTTTATATATGTGGACATGAGGCTTCACATTATCATTGCCAGGAATGTAGACACAAATACCTGTGTCCAGAGTTATGTCCGAGACAGTTTATAAACAACATTTCTTTATATATGTGGACATGAGGCTTCACATTATCATTGTCAGGAATGTAGACACAAATACCTGTGTCCAGAGTTATGTCCTAGACAGTTTATAAACAACATTTGTTTATATATGTGGACATGAGGCTTCACATTATCATTGCCAGGAATGTAGACACAAAGACCTGTGTCCAGAGTTATGTCCTAGACAGTTTATAAACAACATTTGTTTATATATGTGGACATGAGGCTTCACATTATCATTGCCAGGAATGTAGACACAAAGACCTGTGTCCAGAGTTATGTCCTAGACTAGTTAATGACCCTTATGAAAATCTCTAGAATACCATTCCTACATCTTTATTGTCCTTCCATAATTATTCTTGACACTGAGTTGCTTGCTAGACTATTTCAGAGGACAGTTAAAAGTGAACCACATTGAGTTACATGGAGACCAGAACAGATAAGGATGGTAGATCTCCTTCCCTAAAGGACATTAATGGACCAGATAGATTGTTATAAAAATCGATGATGGCTTCATGGCAACATTATTAAGTCCAGATTTCAATTCCAGATTTGTATTCATCAATTGAATGCATTACATAATTGAATTTTAAATTCCACCTTCTGCTATGGTGGGATTTGAACCCATGTCCCCCGGGAATGAGCCTGCGCCTCTGGTGAGATTGCCAGTATCCCACTGTCACTGCCACGCTACATCACATTCCTCCATTAAGATACTACATAAAAACTTCCTCTTTGACCAAGCTGTTGGTCATCTGACCTCATATCTCCTGTTGTGTCTCTGTGTCATACGTTGCTTCATAATGCTCCTGTGAAGCATCTTGAGATGTTTGATTACGTTAAAGGCACTATATAAATATAAGTTGTTGTTTTTGACATTTACTAGACATGACTTGTCTTACCATATACTTCCTGCTAGCCATTTGTTGTCCATGCTTTTTTTTCTTTTCTCCAGCATCAAATACGTTTGTCCTGGGATGTGAACTCTAGAAATTTCCCCATCAGTGACAGTAAATATAGAGTTTACTCCGCCTCTCCTTTTTTAGTCAGGGTGCAACATTGACAACCCTCCAGTCCTCTGCCACGACACACATATCCAAGATTCTGGCCTGTGCATCCGCTATTCTCATTTTTCCCTCCCTCAGCAATCCTCATACATCCCATTCAGACTGGGCAAATGTTATCGTTGATTGTGGTACAAAAGGTGTTGAAATGAAAAGGGTTAACTAAACCTATTTGTTCAGTAACTGTAATTAATGTCAGTCTCCATGGGCCCTAATTGTGTCACTGGAGGGTTTTCCTTTTCTATTAATAAGGGATTCTTTCAATGTGTTATCACATAGCGTCAAAGGGAACATCACGCTCGGCACTGACAGGGATCAGTGGCTCCAGAGAGAGGGAAGGGATAGATCAGAATCTGAGAACAATAGATTTGAATGTTGCAATAATGGGTCAGAATCTGAGAACAATAGATTGGAATGTTCCAACAATGGATCAGAATCTGAGAACAATAGATTTGAATGTTGCAATAATGGGTCAGAATCTGAGAACAATAGATTTGAATGTTGCAATAATGGGTCAGAATCTGAGAACAATAGATTGGAATGTTACAACAATGGACAGGAGTTTCTCCTCGGATCTTTACTATCTTTCTACATATTGGGTTTGGTACTCATTAGACGATCGGATCCTGTATGCACTTGAGATAATTCAATATATTTACTATCCCATCCTGGCTATTGTTGGCGTCCCTGGTAAGTCTCTCAATACAGCTATTAATTCTATAAACCATGTTTAATTGTATTACTGCTCCTGTAATTTACTCTGCCCTTCTTGCTGCTGCTACTGTTGCTGGTGAATCTCTACCTCCAGCTATTAGCTGTCAACCCATTGCTAATTGTATTACAGTTCTTGTAAATTCAACTTTCATCTTCGGTCCTGTCTTTGCTCCTGATACGTCTCTATTTCCCGCTAGGTGATCTGTAAACCCTGTTTCACTGAAATATTCTTCTGTCATGTAAATATTGGGAAGACTGAAACCAGTGCCATTGGTCTTCATCACAAACTCCATCTCCTAACTGTGAATCACCTACCCCACCCTGCCCAATATCCGAGGCTGTTTACAACATCTGTGTTCTATTTATACCTGAGCTGAATTCATCTCCATATTCCCTACATCACCAACCCTGCCTATTACCACCTCTGTACTATCACCGATCACAACCTCTGCCTCAGCCCATCTGCTGCATAAACCCTCATCTGTGCCTTTATTCACTTGATTTTTCCAAATTGTATCCAGGTCACCCTCCCAGTTATAAACTTCTATAAACCACAGCCCATCCAGAACTCTGCTGCCTGTGTTCTAACTCACACCAAATCCCGATCACCCATCACAACTGTGCTCACTGATCTACATTGGCTCCCGGTCTGGCAACACCCTTAATTTTAATATTCTCATTCTTGAATCCCTCCATGGCCTCACCCATCTAATTAGTCCCATTCGCCTGTCCATTCCCACATTCTTGAAAATCTTCCATCAAGTCTATTTCCATGTCCCCTTTTAAAGTGAATTTCCTTCCCTCTCTACCTCTTCTTGGTGGTGATTTTCAGCTCTTACAGCAGCACTGTTGCCCACATTGTGGAAACCTGGATCTATAAAAGGGTATGAGCTGAGCTCCCAGCCATTTCCGGTGTGGCCTGCACACTGTCCCATGCTATGCAGTACTCTCGCCCGGGTGTACATTGTGTGCACCAGTAGCACGAGGAGTTGTGGAATGTCATGTCAAACTGCTATTCCAGCAGCTTTGATGCAGGGCTCTAGGTCAACAGCACCATGTATGTGCTGTTACTGTGATTTGCACAGATGGGCACTTCTACTGTGGCCTGCACAATGCCCCACGCTGGGCAGGGCTCTAGGTCAATCGTTCCATGTATGTGTTGCTCATTTGAGGATGGTTTTGAATTTGATGTCAATGTACCATTCCAACAGCTTTTATGTACGTCTTTGAAACTTGGTCTGTACATGTTCACTGACCCCTGTGTTAGTCACTCTCGGCTGAACATACATTCAGCAGCAGCAGCAGGAACCCCCTCTAGTGTTATTTAAACGGACAAGGCATGCAACTTATAGGCTTTTGACTTACTTCTGCTCTTGTACAGTTAGTGGAAGGTGCTGTGGATGGTTTCCTGGAGGTTGTGTTGTGAGCTGCTGCAAAAATTCAAGGAGGACAGAGGATTTTGTGCCCCAACGCTGGACGAGGTATGGGGACTGTAGTTACAGTGTCTCTGGCTCTGTAACATCACCAACAAATGGAGCAGAAGCTGCAGAGAGAGGAAGTTCTGTAACGGGGGAGGAGGAGGGGGCTCTGCCCTACCCACTCCGGGTTTTCCAAGAGCACATTTCCTACCAACATCTAAGCCTGGAGCAGTATGTTAGATGACTCTGTTTCAATAAAGAGGTGGTCACAGAGCTATGTCACCTCCTGAAACGAGAACTAGAGCCTCAGACCAGGGTGAGGACGGAGCTGTCAGTGGTTGTTAACGTCACAGTTTCATTGACATTTTATGTATCCGGACCTTTCCGGCAGGAATGGGAGACATATCCAACATTCAGTCATAGACAGTGATAGAGTCAGAGTCACTTACCACACAGAAGGATTTCATTAGGCCCATCGAGACCGTGCTGGTTCTCTGTGGAGCAATTCAGTCAGTTTTACTCCCCCACTCAATCCCGTAGCCCTGCAAGGTCACTTCCTTCAAGCACCCATCCAGTTTTCTTTTGAAATTGGGAGGAAGGATCAAATTGAAAGGAAGTAAAGCTGGTAACAGGAGGTAGAAAAGTAGAAGGTGACATTCGAAGGTAGGTGAAACAAAGGTGAGCATCAACTAGAATGCAGAATGTCAATAAGACACGGTTATGGGCACTGTACCTGAATGCACTCAGTATTCAGAACAGGGTAGATGATTTAAAGGCCCAAATAGAGGTAAATGAGTATGATCCAATTGTCATAACGGAAATGTGCTACAGGGTGACCAAGACTGAGAACTGAATACGCAAGCAGATTCGAACTTTAGGAAGGACAGGCAAAAAGGGAAAGGACATAATGTTGCTCTGATAATAAGGGATTGTATCAGTACATTAGTAAGGGAGGATCTCAGTTCTGAAGAACAAAATATGGAATCTATTTGGGTGGAGCTAAGAAACAACAAGGGGAAGTAAACACTGGTAGAAGCTGTTTGTAGGCCATCAAACAGTAGTGTTTTTGTGGGGAATGGCATTAATGGAGATGAGAGAATCATATAACATGGGCAATACAGTCATCATGGGTGACTTCAATCCTCATATAGACTGGGTAACCTAATGAGAACAAATGCTATGAATGACGAGTTTCTAGAGTGTGTTAGGGATGGTTTTCTAGAGCAGTATGTTGAGGCACCGACTGGAAAACAGGCTATTGTAGATCTAGTATTATGTAATGAATCAGGGATAATTAATATTTTTATTGTAAAGTTACCTTTAGGGATGAATTACCATAATGTGATAGAATTTTACATTATGCTTGAAAGTAAGGTGGTTCACTCTTAAGCCAGGGTGTTAAATTTGAACAAAAGAAGTTATGAAGGTATGAGGGGCAAATTGCCCGAGGTGGATTGGGAAACTACATTGAAAGGTATGATAGTACATAGGCAAGCGATAGTCTTTAAATAAATATAATATAGTTTACAGCAACTATACATTGCTTGCAGGCACATAAACCCCAAAAGTAAAGGCAGTCAACTGTGGACAACAAAGGAAGTTAAGGATTGTATAAGATTAAAACTGTGGTTAGCACTGCAGCTTCACAGCTCCAGCAACCGGGTTCAGTTCTTGGTACTGCCTAAGTGGAGTTTGCAAGTTCTACTGTAACCACGTAGGTTTCAGCCGAGTGCTTCAGTTTCCTCCTACAACCAAAGACTTGCAGGTTGCTTGGTAAATTGGCCATTGCAAATTGCCCCTAGTATAGGTAGGTGGGAGGAGAATGGTGGGAATGTGGTAAGGTATATGGGATTAATGTAAGATTAGTATAAATGGGTGTTTGTTGGCAGGCACAGACTCGGTGGGCCGAAGGGCCGTATCTGTATCTCTCTCTGACGTTATGACTCTATTAAAGGACAATAAAGTTGCCATAAATTGTAGTAAACCTGAGAATTGGGAGGATTTTAGAATACACCAAAGGAGAATGAAGAAACTGATAAAGAAAGGGTGAATAAAATATGAATGTTAGCTGGAAAAATATAAAAACGGACTGTAAAAAGCTTCTACAGGTACGTAAAAAGGAAACATTTGGCTAAGACAAATGTGAGTCCATCACAGGCAGTGTCAGTAGAATTTATAATGGGAACAGCGAAATTGCAGAGAAGCTAAATGATTATTTTGTGTCTGTCTTCACCGAGACACATATAAGAAATCTCCCAGAATTAGAGATCCAAGGGATTGGGGGAATGATGAATTGAAGGAAATTAAAAGTAAAATAATGTGGATACTGGAAATCGTGAATAAAAACAAGAAATGCTGGAAACACTCAGCAGTTCTGGCAGCATCTGTGTCGAGAGAAGCAGAGTTAACGTTTCAGGTCAGTGACCCTTCTTCAGAACTGCAATGAATTAAAGGAAGTTAGTATGACTAAGAAGGTTGTATTGGAGAAATTAATGGGGCTGAAGGTTTCTATGTCCCCAGCACCTGATATTCTACGTCCCAGAGTGTTGACGAGATAGCTATGGAGATAGTGGATGCATTGCTGATCATCTTCAAAAATGTTGTAGATTCCGGAGCGGATCCTGCAGATTGGAAGGATGCAAATGTCAGCCCACTATATAAGAAGGGAGGGAGAGCGAAAACAGGGAATTACAAAGCTGTTAGCCTTACATTAATCGTTGGGAACCTGCTATAATCAATTCTAAATGATGTTATAAATGGACATTTGGATAATAATGATCTGATTGGGCATAGTTAACATGGATTTATGAATGGGAAATCATGTTTGACGAACCTGTTGGAGATTTTGAGAATGATAACAACAGAATTGATTAAGAGGAGTTGGCAGACATAGTATACTTGTATTTTCAGAAGGTTTGTAGAACCCCCAAAGGAGCTTGCTTCGCAAAATTAAAATACATGGTGTAGGAGGTAATATACTGGCATGGATTAAGGATTGGTTAACAGATTGGAAACAGTGAGTAGGAATAAACGGATCATTTTCGCGTTGGCATGCTATGACTAGTGGGGTACTGCAGGGATCAGAGATTGGGCCTCAGCTGTTCACAATATATTTCAATGATTTGGATGTGGGGACCAAATGTAATATTTCCAAGTTTGCATCTGACACAAAACTAGGTGGGAATGTGTACAGTGAGGAACATGCAAAGCCGCTTCAAGGGGAATTGTTCAGACTTAGTGAGTGGGTAAGAACATGTTAGGTGGAATATAATATTGAAAAATAGAAGGTAATCCACTTTGGTAGGAGGAATAGATGTGCAGAGTATTTCCTAAATGATAAATTAGGAAGTGTAGATGTACAAAGCGTCCTGGGTGTCCTTGCCAATAAGTCACTGAAAGCTAACATGCAGGTGCAGCAAACAATTACAAAGGTTAATGGCATGTTAGCCTTTATCGTAAGAGGATTTGAGTGCAGGAGTAGTGAAGGCTTGCTACAATTGTACAGAACTTTAGTTAGACCGCACTTGGAGTATTGTGCGCAGTTTTAGTCCCCTTACTTTAGAGATACAGCACTGAAACTGGCCCTTCGGCCCACGGAGTCTGTGCCAACCAACAACCACCCATTTATACTAATCCTACAGCAATCCCATATTCCCTATCACCTCCGTGCACTAGGGGCAATTTACAATGGCCAATGGATATGGGGACCAAAGTAATATGTTCAAGTTTGCAGATGACACAAAACTAGGTGGGAATGTGAATTATGAGGAAGATGCAAAACGGCTTCAAGGGGATTTGGACAGACTTAGTGAGTGGGCAAGAACATGGCAGATGGAATATAATGTGGAAAACTGTGAGGTGGGCCACTTGGGTAGAATGAATAGATGTGCAGAGTATTTCTTAAATGGTCAGAGATGAGAAAGTGTAGATGTACAAAGGGACCTGGGTGTCCTTGTCAATAGGTCACTTAAAGCTAACATGCAGGTGCAGCAAGCATTTAGGAAGGCGAATGTATGTTACTTTTATCGTTAGAGGATTTGATTACAGGAGTAGTGAAGTCTTGATTCAATTGTATAGAACCTTGGTTAGATCGCACCTGGAGTACTGTGTGCAGTTTTGGTCCCCTTATCTGAGGAAGAATATTATGACCAGAGAGGGACTGTAACAAAGATTCACCAGACTTGTTCCTGGGATGGCGGGACTGTTCTACGAAAAGAGATTGAAGAAACTGAACATGTATTCTCTCGAGTTTCGAAGAATGAACGGTGATCTCATTGAAACCAACAAAATACTTAAAGGGATAGACAAGGCAGCTAAGATGTTTCCCCCGGTTGGGGAGTCTAGAACCAAGGGACACAATTTGAAAGCCACTTAGGACAGAGATGAGGAGTAATTTCTTTACTCAGAGGGTTGTGAACCTTTGGAATTCTCTACCCCAGAGGGCTATGGAAGCGCAGTCATTGAGTATGTTTAAAACAGAGATTGACAGATTTCTATATACCACTGACATAAGGGGATATGAGGATAGTGTGGGGAAAAGGCATTGAAGAGGATGATCAGCCATGATCATATTGAATAGTCGAGCAGGATCGATGGGCTGAATGGTTGAATTCAGCTCCTATGTTCCTATATTCCTTAGCTGCGTAACTCCTTCAAACTCGAGGTCAGTTTAGTCAGGCTGCTTTCCGAGGGTTCAGAATCATTGGCGGTTCACTTCCGATACTATCTCGTGTACACCCAGGATAGCATTTTTAGTCACCTCATAATCTAATGAACTTTTATCTGGCAGCAGTGAATAAACCCCATGGGCTTTCCCTGTTATTATGTTTTGTAAAAACAGCATCCAGCTGTCTTCCGGCCATTTCAGCTGCTTTGCAAGCTTATCAAAAGTGATGAAAAATTCTCCCACATCCTCCTCATTGAACTTTGGAATGAACTGGGAGAAGTTTAAGAGTTCAGCACATGGTCCTGAGCTGGGGGCAGCTCACACACTAGCTGTGCCTTCACCAGGTGCACTGGGTCTTCATCGAGTTGTTTGAGCCACCTTAACTCCCTTTCCTCCTTCTCCTTCTGGAACACTCTTACTTTTTCCCCTTCTTCACAATCACTCTGCTCTTTCTCACGCTCTCTGGAATTCTAATTCTAGTCTCTTCTGTTCTAGTTTTACCTTAGCTAACATTACTCTATCTGTTAGTGATTCTAACTCTGTTTGAGTCTTCAGCTTCAAGTGAAAAATGGTTGGCCACAAGTCTTAGGATTTCGGGTTTCCTAGCTTTGGATGGAGAGTAATCCCAAACTGTCCTGATACATTACTCAACTTTTCAACAGAGAGGGGTTTTCGCCTGCACCAAGTTACTTCACTCTATATGTAACTCCCTTATTGCGAATCTACTTCCTTTATTCGAAAAGAGTGAGAGACGGAAAGCACGACAAATTATGAGGGCACAGATAGGGTAGATAGGAAGAAATCTTTTCCATTCGTGGAGGTGTCAGTAACCATGGGGCATTGATTTAAGTTAAGGGGCAGGCGGTTGAGAGGTGATTTGAGGGAGAAAAATTCACCGAGAGGGTGGTTGTAATCCGGAACACACTACCTGAAGGGATGGAAGAGGCAGGACCCTTACAGGATTTAAGAAGTATTTAGATTAGCACTTGAAGTGCCATAGCATACAAGGTTACTGGACTGGTGCTGGAAAATGGGATTAAAATGGACAGGCTTGATGGCCGACAAGGACACAGTGGTCTGAATGGACTGTTTCTGTCCTGTATAACTCTGTGACTCTATGACACTTCCAATTTCTCGTTTGTCGTTGGGTTACGATCTCGTGAAGCTCCACATTTCAGTTACAGCAGGTGAGGAGAGGTCTCAGTCTCCCCTCTTGTCCTATCTTTCATTTGTTAGCAACTGGATTTATTCCTTTTTAGCAGTGGACGTGCTGACCACCTCAGTGAGTATTTTACCTTTTACCATTATTGTGATCGTGAAAGAACCAATCGGACAGGTTTTCTTGAGTTTAAACAAGAGGTGCGTTTATTATACTTAACAATCTAAACTTGATCTGAATAAAATAATAAAAATATACGGTGCACATTCAAGTGCACACTCATAGGCAAATCACACAAATAAGTAAGAGAGAGTGATAAATAATTTTAAATTTGTATTAGAGTCTATAATAAATTTAAGTCAGTGAGATTGGATAATTCTGTGGTCTGCGCCTTTGCCATCCTTATTTATGAGTTTCATGTCATCTGCAAGCATTGAAATTATGTTTTTTTTTTACGTACAAGTCTCTATCACTTGTACATCTATCTACAAGTCAGGAAAAGCACTGATTCTAATACTAACCCCTGAGAAACAACACTGAATACTCCCCCTCCACCAGTCTGAACAATGACCGTTCATCACTTCTCTCTACTTTCTGTCCCTGAGTCAGTGTCATATCCACGCTATGACTGTCACATTAATCCATGTGCTCCATTTTTCATAGAACATAGAACATAGAACATTACAACGCAGTACAGGCCCTTCGGCCCTCGATGTTGAGCCGACCTGTGAAACCATCTGACCTACACTATTCCATTTTCATCCATATGACTATCCAATGACCACTTAAATCCCCTGAAAGTTGGCGAGTCCACTACTGTTGCAGGCAGGGCGTTCCACGCCCCTACTACTCTCTGAGTAAAGAAACTACCTCTGACATTTGTCCTATATCTATCACCCCTCAACTTAAAGCTATGTCCCCTCGTGTTTGTCATCACCATCCGGGGAAATAGACTCTCACTATCCACCCTATCTAACCCTCTGATTATCTTATATGTCTCTATTAAGTCACCTCTCCTCCTCCTTCTCTCCAACGAAAACAACCTCAAGTCCCACAGCCTTTCCTCGTAACACCTTCACTCCACACCAGGCAACATCCTAGTAAATCTCCTCTGCACCCTTTCCAAAGCTTCCACATCCTTCCTATAATGCGGTGACCAGAACTGTACGCAATACCCCAGGTGCGGCCGCACCAGAGTTTTGTACAGCTGCAGCATGACCTCGTGGCTCCGAAACTCGATCCCCCTACTAATAAAAGCTAACACACTATATGCCTTCTTAACAGCCCTATTAACCTGGGTGGCAACTTTCAGGGATTTATGTACCTGGACACCAAGACCTCTCTGTTCATCTACACTATCAAGAATCTTCCCATTAGCCCAGTACTCTGCATTCCTGTTACTCCTTCCAAAGTGAATCACCTCACACTTTTCCGCATTAAACTCCATTTGCCATCTCTCAGCCCAGCTCCGCAGCCTATCTATGTCCCTCTGTAACCGACAACATCCTTTGGCACTATCCACAACTACACCGAACTTCGTGTCATCCGCAAATTTACTAACCCACCCGTCTACACTCTCATCCAGGTCATTTATAAAAATGACAAACAGCAGTGGCCCCAAAACAGATCCTTGCGGTCCACCACTATCAACTAAACTCCAGGATGAACATTTGCCATCAACCACCACCCTCTGTCTTCTTTCAGCTAGCCAATTTCTGATCCAAAGCTCTTAATCACCTTCAATCCCATACTTCCGTATTTTCTGCAATAGCCTACCGTGGGGAACCTTATCAAACGCCTTACTGAAATCCATATACACCACATCCACTGCTTTACCCTCATCCACTGTCTGGTCACCTTCTCAAAAAACTCAATAAGGTTTGTGAGGCACGACCTACCCTTCACAAAACCGTGCTGACTATCGCTAATGAACTTATTCTTTTCAAGATGATTATAATTCCTATCTCTTATAACCTTTTCCAACATTTTATCCACAACCCAAGTAAGGCTCACAGGTCTATAATTACCAGGGCTGTCTCTACTCCCCTTCTTGAACAAGGGGACAACATTTGCTATCCTCCAGTCTTCCGGCACTATTCCTGTCGACAATGACGACGTAGAGATCAAGGACAAAAGCTCTGCAATCTCCTCCCTGGCTTCCCAGAGAATCCTAGGATAGATCCCATCTGGCCCAGGGGACTTATCTATTTTCACACTTTAAAAAATTGCTATTCCAAAATTTTCATAACAAGTCTATGACATGTCATTTGATCACAGGCCTTTTGAAAGTCCGTATACATAACACAAAACACACTATCCTCTTCAACACTCAGTTATGTTATCAACGAACTTGATCATGATTATCAGACGTGATTGGTCATTAACCTATCCGTGCTGTTTGTTATTTATTATACCATGTTTTTCCAAGAAAGATATATGTTTGTACAGGGTTATGGCCTCTAGAAATTTCCAACCACTGACATTAGACTGACTGGTCAGTAGTTGCAGGGTTCAGTTCATGTCTCCTTTTGTAAGCAGGTTGTAGCATTTACAACCCTCCAGTCCTCTGTCAGCACTCCCAGATCCAAGGAGGATTGAAAGCTTCTGGCCAGTGCCTCTGCTATTTCCACCATTCCTTTTTTCAACAAACCTCATATATCCCAACTAGACATAGGAACACTTCCACACTATTGTGGGACAAAAATTGTTGGAGAAAAAGGGGTTAACTGAACCTGTTTGTTCATTGACTGTAATTAATGTCAGTCACTATGGACCCCAATTGTGTCACTGCAGTTTTTCTACTGTTCTATTAATAAGGGAGTCCTTTCAATGTGTTAACTCATAGTTTCTGTGGGAGCATTACCCGCGGCACTAACAGGGATCCGTGACTGCAGAGAGAGGGAGAGAGAGAGACAGAGATTGGATCGATCAGAATCTCAGAACAATTGATAAGAATATTGCAACAATGGGTCAGAATCTGAGGACAATAGATTGGAATATTACAACAATGGACAGCAGGACTTTCTCCTTTTGGTTTGGCTTGGTTACTGCTGATTATGTTTGGATGATATTAGAATTTCGGATCTATTATGCTCTGAAAATGATTGAAACGATTTACTATCCCATCCTCGCGATTATTGGTGTCCCTGGCAAGTCTCTGTATCCAACCATTAGATCTATAAACCACATTTCACTGATTTAGTTTTCTTGTCATGTAAATCTTTGGAAGACGTTAGCCACTGTGTTCAGTCTCTGTCACAAAGTCCACACTATATCCACTATCTGTATTCCCCTACCTATCCAATGTCTGAGGCTGAAAGAGACTGTTTGGAACCTCTGTTTTATATTTATACCTGAGATGAGTTCATCGCCATATTCCCCCCCACACCAACCCGACCTACTACCACCTCTGTAACATCACCCATCATCACCTCTGCCTCAGCCCATCTGCTGAATAAGCCCTCATCTGTGCCTTTGTTAAATCCACACTTGACTATTCCAATTCTATCCTGGTCACCCTCCCAGTTATAAACCTCTGCTGACTGTATCCTAACTCACACCAAATCCTGATCACCCATTACCCCGTACTCACTGATCTGCATTGGCTCCCGGTCTGGCAGCACCTTAATTTTAATATTCTCATGGTCTCACCCTTCCAATTAGTCCCATTTCCCTTCCATTTCACATATTATTGAAAACATTATGCCGTCAAGTCTTTTCCCATTTCCCTTTTTGAAGTGAGTTGCTTTCACTCTATATCTTCCTCTGCTGTGATTTTCACTCTGTGGCAGTACTGGTGCCAATGCGATGAAACCTGGATAGAGAAAATGATGTGCACTGCACAGCCAGCCACTTCTCGTGTCTCCAGCATAGTGCCCCATGCTGGGAAGGGATCTAGCCTGGGTATACCATGCATGTGCTGTTAGTGTGAGGAAGGGTTTGAATTGACGTCAATCAGCTAATCCGACAGCTTTGATGTATATCTTTGACACTTTGTCTGTGCATGTCCACTGACTGCTTGTGTTAGTACTCTCAGCTGAAAGTACATTCAGCAGCATGAAGAACCCCCTCTAGTGTTATTTAAAAGGACCAGACATCCAACTTACAGGTGAGGGGCTTTTGACTTACTTCTGCTATTGTAAAGTTAGTGGCGGTGCTGTGGATGGTTTTCTGGAGGTCGTGTTGGGAGCTGCTGCAAAGATTCAGTGAAAAAAGAGGATTTGTGACCCAACTCTGGACGAGGTATGGGGACTGTAGTTACAGTGCCTCTGGGTCTGTAACATGACCAACAAATGGAGCAGAGGCTGCAGAGAGGGGAAGCTCTGTAAAGTGGGAGGACAAAGGGGTTCTTCCCTACCCAGCCTGGGTTTTCCAAGAGCACTTTTCCCACCTACACCTAACCCAGGAGCAGTGTGTGAGGTGAATCAGAATCAATAAGGAGGTGGTCACAGAGCCGTGTCAACTCCTGTAACATGAACTGGAGCCTCACACAAGGATGAGGACGGAGCTGTCAATGGTTGATATGGTCTGACTTTCATTGAACTTCTATGTATCTTTGAAAATTGATAATCAAACAAACTTAAAAGCTTTGTATCTGAATGCAGGAATCATTCGGAATAAAATAAATGAGTTAACATCACAAATGAAGACGAATGGGTATGATTTATTGGCGATGACTGATACGTGGTTGCAGGGAATTCAGGTTTGGGAATTGAATATCCAAGGGTACTTAGTATTTTGGAAGGATAGACAGGAAGGAAAAGGAAGAGGTGTAGCATTGTTAGTAGAGAAAAATATCAGTACTATGGTGAGAAATGATATAGGCACTGGAGATCAAGACGTAGATTCAGTGTGCATAGAAATAAGTAATAGAAAGGGGAAGAAGTACCTGGTGGGAGTAATCTATAGTTCCCCAAACAGTAGTCCCGCAGTGGGGAACAGTATAAACCAAGAAATACTGTGAGAACCTGTGAGAAAGGTACGGCAATGGTGATTTTAATATGTATATGGACTGGATTAGTCAAATTGGCAAAGGTAGCCCCGAGGGAGAGTTCATTGAATGCATTACAGATTGTTTTTTGGAGCAGTATGTTGTGGAACCAACTAGGGAGCAGGCTATTCTAGATTTGGCATTGTGAAATGAGGTGGGATTAACTAATGATCTCATAGTTAAGGATCCTCTACGGAACAGTGATCATAGCTTGCTGGAATTTCAAATCCATTTTGAGGGCGAGAAACTGGAGTCCGCTCCAGCGTTCTGGAGTCAAACAAAGGTGATTACATAGACATGAGGACTGATTTGGCCCTCGTGGACTGGGCAGGAAGACTAAAAGGGAGGAAAGTTGATGAGCAGTGGCAGATATTTCAGGAGAAATTCAATTCCTCCCAACTAAAATGTATTCCAAAGAGGAAGAAAGATTCGAAGAGGGGGAAAGACATCCATGGCTAAGCAAGGAAGTTAAGGATAACATAAAGACAAAGACTAAGGCTTACCATATTGCAAAGGCCACTGTCAGGCTGGAGGATTGGGAAATAATTAAAGATCAACAAAGGGTTACTAAAAAATAAATAAAAAGTGAAAAAGTACATTATGAAAGAAAATTAGCACAAAATATAAACGCGGATAGCAAAAGCTTCTTTAAGTATATGAAAGGTAAGAGAGTAGCTAAAGTGAATATTGGTCCCTTGGAGGATGAGACTGGGATGTTGATAGAGGGGGGGCACAGAAATGGCGGAGACACTAAATCAGTATTTTGCCTCAGTTTTCACGGTGGAGGACACCAGTACCATCGCTATAGTAACAGGTAATGTAGAAGTTACAGAAAGAGAGGAATTTAGAACAATCATAATATGGGGAGGCGTTGGTGTAGTGGTATTGTCACTGGACTAATAAACCAGGGACCCAGGGTATTGTTCTGGGGACATGGGTTCGAATCCCACCACAGCAGAAGGTGGACTTTGAATTCAATTAATAAATCTGGAATTAAAAGCTAGTCTGGTGATGGCCATGAAACCATTGTCGATTGTTGTAAAAACCCATCTGGTTCACTAATGTCCTTAACGGAAGGAAATCTGCTGTCCTTACCCTGACTCCATACCCACAGCAATATGATTGACTCTTACATGCCCTCTGACGTGGCCTAGCAAGCCACTCAGTTGTAACTAACTACTACGGAGTCAATAAAAAGGAATGAAACTGCACGGACCACCCAGCATTGACCGGGAACGACCACGGCAAACCCAGCCCTGTCCACCCTGCGAAGTCCTCCTGACTAACATCTGGGGGCTTGTTGGGAGCCCAGCCGAAGTTGGGAGAGCTCTCCCACAGACTATTCAAGCAACAGCCTGAAAAAGCCATACTCACGGGCAATGTCTCAGACACTGCCATCATCATCCCTGGGTATGTCCTGTCCCACCGGCAGGACAGACCCAGCAGAGGTACAGTGGCATACAGAAGGGACGGATTTGCCCTCAACAACGACCCTGGACCCCACGAAGTCTCATGGCATCAGATCAAACATGGACAAGGAAACCTCCTGCTGATTACCACCTACCGCCCTCGCTCAGCTGATGAGTCAGTATTCCTCAATGTTGAACAGCACTTGGAGGAAGCACTGAGGGTGGCGAGGGCACAAAATGTATTCTGGGTGGGGGACCTCAATGTCCATCACCAAGAGTGGCTCGGTAGCACCACTAGTGACCTCGTCCTCACCAATCCGCCTGCCGCAGATGCATCTGTCCATGACAGTGTTGGTAGGTGTGACCACTGCACAGACCTTGTGGAGATAAAGTCCCAACTTCCCATTTGGGATACCCTCCATCGTGTTGTGTGGCACTACCACCGTGCTAAATGGGACAGATTTCGAACAGATCTAGCAATGCAAAACTGGACATCCATGAGGCGTCGTGGGCCATCAGCAGCAGCAGAATTGTACTCAACCACAATCTGTAACCTCATGGCCCGGCATATTCCCCATTCTACCATTACCATCAAGCTAGGAGACCAACCCTGGTTCAATGAAGCGTGCAGGAGGGCATGCTAGGAGCATCACCAGGCATACCTCAAAATCAGTTGTCAACCTGATGAAGCTACAACCCAGGACTATCTGCGTGTAAAACTGCGTAAGCTAAGTGAACAGAGCTAAGCGAACCCAGAAGCAATGGATCAGGCCTAAGCTCTGCAGTCCTGCCACATCCAGCCCTGAATGGTGGTGGGTAATTATCCAACTACCTGGAGGAAGTGGCTCCACAAATATCGCCATCCTCAATGATGAGGGAGCCCAGCACATCACTGTGAAAGCTAAGGCTGAAGCATTTGCAACAATCTTCAGCCAGAAGGGCCGAGTTGAGGCTGATTTCGGCCTCTTCCTGAAGTCCCCAGCATCACAGATGACAGACTTCAGCGAATTTGATTCATTCCACGTGATATCAAGAAAAGACTGAAGGCATTGGATACTGAAAAAGCTATGGGGCCCTGACAATATTCTGGCAGTAGTAATGAAGACCTGTGCCCAGAACTTGCCGCACCCCTAGCCAAGCTGTTCCAGTACAGCTAAAACACTGGCATCTACCCTGCAATGTGGAAAATTGCCCAGGTATGTCCTGGACACAAAAAGCAGGACAAATCCAACTCGGCCAATTACCGCCCCATCAGCCTCCTCTCAATCATCAGTACAGTGATGGAAGGTGACTTCAACAGTGCCAACAAACGACACTTGCTCAGCAAGAACCTGTTCAGTGATGTTCAGTTTAGGTTCCACCAGGGCCATTCAGCTCCTGACCTCATTAAAGCCTTTGTTCAAACATGAACAAAAGAGCTGAACTCAAGAGGTGAGGTGAGAGTGACTGCCCTTGACATCAAGGCAGCATTTGACCGAGTATAGCATCAAGGAGCCCCAGCAAAACTGAGGTCAATGGGAATCAGGGGAAAGCCCTCCGCTGGCTGGATTCAAAACTAGAGCAATGGAAGATGGTTGTGATTGATGGAGGTCAATCATCTGATCTCCAGGACATCACTGTAGGAGTTCCTCAGGGTAGTGTCCTCGGCCCAACCATCTTCAGCTGATCCATCAATGACCTTCCATCAATCATAAGGTCAGAAGTGGGGATGTTCGCTGATCATTGAACAATGTTCAGCACCCTTCGTGACTTCTCAGATACTGAAAAGCAGTCTGTGTAGAAATGCACCAAGACATGGACAATATCCAGGCGTGAGCTAAGTGTCAAATAACATTCGTGCCATACAAGTGCCAGATAATGAGCGATTCCAACAAGAGAGAATCGAACCATCTCCCTTTGACATTCACTGGCATTACCATCGCTGAATCCCCCACTATCAACATCCTGAGGGCTACCATTGGCCAGAAACTGAACTGGAGTAGCCATAGAATTACCGTGGCTACAAGAGCAGGTCAGAGGCTAGGAATCCTGAGGCGAGTAACTCACCTCCTGACTCCCCAAAGCCTGTCCACTATCTACAAGGCACAAGTCAGGAGTGTGATGGAATACTCTCCACTTGCCTGGATGGGTGCAGCTCCAACAACACTCAAGAAGCTCAACACCATCCAGAGCAAAGCAGCCTACTTGATTGCCCCACCCCCCCCATCCACCAACATTCACTCCCTCCACAACCGATGCACAGTAGCAGCAGTGTGTACCATCTACAAGATGCACTGCAGCAATGCACCAAGGCTCCTTAGACAGCACCTTCCAAACCCACGACCTCTACCAACTAGAAGGATAAGGGTATAAAATGATTGGGAACACCACCACCTGAAAGTTCCCCTCCAAGTCACACACCATCCTGACTTGGAACTATATCGCTGTTCCTTTACTATCGCTGGGTAAAAATCCTGGAACTCCCTTCCTAACAGCACTGTGGGTATACCTAACCCAAGTGGACTGCAGCGTTTCAAGAAGGCAGCTCACCACCACCTTCTCAAGGGCAATTCGGGATGGGCAATAAATGCTGGCCTAGCCAGCGACGCCCGCATCCCATGAATGAATAAAAAAAAGTCACGAGGGAAAAGGTACTGAACAAACTATTGTGATTGAAGGCAGACAAATCCCCAGGGCCTGATGGCCTACATCTTAGGGTCTGAAAGGAAATAGCAGCGGAGACAGTGGATCCATTGTTTATAATATTCCAAGATTCCCTGCATGCGGGAAAGGTTCCAGTGGATTGGAAAAATGCCTGTATAACGCCCTTATCCAAAAAGTGAGGGAGGCTTAATGTAGGAAACAGTAGACCAATTAGTTTAACATCTATCGTTGGGAAAGTGTCACAATCCATTATTAAGTAAGTAATAACAGGACATTAAGAAAGTCAAAAGCAACCCATCAGAGTCAGATTTTCTGAAGGGTAAATCGTGTTTGACGAATTTGCGAGAGTGCTTCGAAGCTGTGACAAGAAATGTGGAAAATGGGGATCCTGTAGATGTAGTATATCTAGACTTCCAGAAGGCATTTGTAAGGTGCCACACAAAAGGTTAATACACAAGGTAAGATCACATGGTGTTAGGGGTAATTTATTAGCTTGGGTAGCTGATTGGCTAACCAACAGAAAACAGAGAGTCGGGATTAATGAGTCTTTTTCTGGTTGGCAAGATGTAATTCGTGGGGTGCCTCAGGGTTTGGCCCTTGGGCCCCAACTATTTACAATCTATCTCAATGACGGATGCAGGGATAGAAGGTACTATTGCCAAATTTGCAGATGACACTTAAATAGATTGATTAGTAAGTTGCAATAAATACATAAGAAATTTACAAATTGATATGGATAGGCTTGGTGAATGGGACAACATTTGGCAGATAGAGTTTAACGTGGTTATCCATTTTGGTCAGAAAAATAGAAAGGTAAATTATTATCTAAATAGAGAGAAACTTCAGAGTACTTCGGTGCAGAGAGATCTGGGTGGCCTCGTGCATGAATCACAGAAAACTAGTTTGCAGATACAGCAGGTGATCAGGAAAGCAAATTGAATTTTGGCATTTATTGCTAAAGGAATGGAATATAAAAGTAGGGAAGTGTTGCTGCAACTGTACAAGGTATTAATGAGACTGCACCTGGAGTATTGCGTACAGTTTTGGTCTGCTCACTTGAGGATGGATGTAGTTGCATCGGAGACAGTTCAGAGGAGGGTCTCTAGATTGAATCCAGGGATGAGGGGTTTGTCTTATGAAGAGAGATTAAGCAGTTTATGCCTTTACTCTCTAGAGTTTAGAAGAATGAGACGAGATCTAATGGGGTATATAAGATCATTAAAGGATTGATAAAGTAGACGTAGAGAAGATGTTTCCTCTCGTGGGGCAATCTAGAACGAGAGGTCATAGTATTAGGATAAAGAGGGTGCAGATATAAAACAGAGATGAAGAGAAATTTCTTCCCTCAAAGAGTCGTGAGTCTGTGGAATTCACTACGCCATAGTGCGGTGGATGCCGGGACATTGAGTACATTTAAGGAGGAGATAGACAGATTTTTATTAGAAATGGGTTGAAGCGTTATGGAGAACGGGCAGAAAAGTGGAGTAGAGGCCCAGATGAGATCAGCAATGATCATATTGAATGGCAGAACAGGTTCGCGGGGCTGAACTGCCTACTCCTGCTCCTAGTTCTTATGTTCTTATCTGGATTTATCCAGGCAAGAGCGGCTGAAGGATCCATTATCTCTCTCTATGTTGTCTATTGATGTATCTGCTGTGTGACGGAGACCACCGATGTTGGGTGAGGTGAATTATACCGTCTGCTACCTCAGCAGGGAGAAGCAGGATGAGAGATCCCGTGGCTTTGTCAGGATAGCAGAATTCCTGATGGTGTAGGTATCTCTGCGGGGCCCCCATGTCAATGGGGAGAGGCACAGGAACTGAAACAACTCTCACTCCATTAATGTACAGTTGGTGTGTGAGAATGCCCAGTACATCATGTTGGTTAATGTCCACTATCCTGGCAGCAGTCACCATACCTTCATTCTGAAGCAGTCAGCCATTCCCAACACGTCAGGCCTCCATACAGAACCAGAATGTGGCTCATGACCTCTAAACTCTCGACACCTCTTCCCCCACACAAAACCACCAGGTGAAGCAATGGTTCCGATGTCTGAACCGCTCGGGGGGATTCCTCCAGTACACACTGGATCAGGTGTTCAAGTTCATGGTGTTCTGCTGCACCCTTCATAATCCTCACCATCATGAGGACACAGGCATTGGCACCAGGAATCCGGAGGCCAACTCAGGAGGAGGAGGAGGCAGGGAGTATATTTCGTGGATGCCTTCGACCCGGACAGGCTGTTGGAGAGTCCCTGCTAAGATTCCAGTTCGCATCGGACAACCTCCCTTTCCCATATTGGATCCCCCATTCTCCACCATTACACCCATCTGAGACGCCCCATCACAGTGTCTCCTTTATCACCATCCTGCAACAAACACCACCAACAAAAACCTTTTCATTAACATCTTTATCCAACAACACATCCAATTGTACCAACAAAACTGAACTATTCACCCTTGTGTATTCCCTTAGTGCCTGTCTTGTGGATTTCCTCAACTTGCCTAGTTCTCCTACATAGTGTTTCCCCAGTGGCTGCAGCATGGCTGAGTTTCACTGGGGGTGACCGCAGATGGCCTTGCAGGACGTCCTCGTGCAGCTCTGTGACGTGAAAGCTGGGATTCGGATTTCAACACCTCGACATGGGCAGCAGCTCCAGCAATGTTCACATCTGAGTCCTGTGTATTATAACTCGTCTGTGACCTCGTCCTCCGGTGAGCTGACACATGAACTATCCTTTCCCCCTGGCCTGGCTGCAGCTCACTCGTGCTCGGTGACTCATCACATGCAGATTCTGACTCTATACCAGCCTCGAAGGTACACGCAGTGTAAGTATTTGATCTGGTGACTGTGAGTATCAGACCAAGTGATGGGTCTTCACCATCAGTGCTGTGCTGCTGCTCTCTTTCTATCTCATGGAGCTGCTGTGACTGGGAAGCTGGTATTATTGGGTTATCATTGGAAAGTATAACATCAGAAGGGGAGGGTTGGGGTGAGGGATTGGGGGTGGTGGAAAGCAGGAGGTCCATGATCCCACCATCTGCAGCTTGTACATCATCATTTCTGACGTTTACCAGTTCTGATGAAGGGTCACAGATCTGAAACATTAACTCTGTTTCTCTCTGCGCCGATGCTGCCAGACCCACTGAGTATTTCCAGCACTTTCTGTTCTCTTCCCTGAGCTCTGGAATTCTCTTCCTAAACCTTAAATCCAGTAAGTTGCACAGAGTCCAGTTTTAGGGAGTACTACTTGTACAGAGTACTAAATACAATAAAGTTAGTTAACTGTTGCATTTAGCATTTCACTTAATTTTATTCTGAACTTCTAGTTTCTTTGCGACAGCTAGACAGTTCATTGATTCTCATGGAATAAGAGGGTCAGTGTCAGCTTGGATAAAAAAATAAACTGGCTTAATGAGAGAAAACGGTGAGTTGTGGAAAACAGTTGCTTTTTTCAGACTGGAGGAAGGCCGACAGTGGTGTTTCCCCAAGGGGCAGTGCTTGGACCACTGATATTTTTCTGATATATATAAATAATTTGGATATTGGAACAAAGAACACTCAGATCGAGGGAGCTTCTGCTCATATCCACCATTCCCAGTTCCTGCTTTAGAGCCATAGACTCAACGGCTGTAAGGTACCTCTGTGTGGTTGTGGTGGTGACATCTCTCTCACTGTCAGTGACTGTGGTTAGTCTTGTTCTTAGACTGGTCTGCAGTTTAGGCCCAGGTTAGCACACACCCTGGTAATTTCCAGTTATCTTGTCGTCCTTGTATGGAGGAGATTGAGCAGAGACTGTAAGGCTCACAAATATGTTGTCTGAAGAAGAACCGGGATATCTGGCTTTGTGCTTGGAGACAGCAGCCACTACTGCCCACTGTTGACGGATTGTGTCTGAAACTGTCGGATTTTATCTCAACACAGGGCGTGGTCAGCTTCAGGGGAGGCAGAGCTTTAACACGGGTCTAATTCCCTCATAGCCCCTCCTCACATCTTCTAACTCCTCCCCTAGTCTGGGACTTTCTGCCTGTAACTCAGTGTTTTGGTCCAGTATTTGTTATAATTTTCTCTCTGGATAATATACTCCATCATGTGGCTCCTGATCCAACAGTAACTGATTGTACAGGATGCCAATGTTCTCCTACCAACCTTCATTTTCCTTCTGTAAATTGTCCATCTCATCCTTCAATTCTTTGTGTCTTTTATTTAACCGTCAGGTGCAGAGATGTGCCCCATTAACCAACTTATCTCAAACCTTTTTTATCTTAAATTTGTATTTCTGGACATCCTCAGATATTCTATTGAGAATTAAATCGTAATCCCCATCATACTGCTTGATAATCCTTAGGATGTCCGTCTCCCCAGGTGTGCCTGTTTTTTTTTCTCTGCCAGGTTATCAATTGACTATTTCCTGTGATATGCTAATGACATTGTATTTCTGGTTTTACTTATTCAAACTCTCTTAAAGCTCCCCCACCGCCCGCACCTCCCCACCACCCCCCCCGGCACCCCCCCCCCCCCCCCCCACGCTTAGTGATGAGCACACCGTGTTCTGGTGTAAGCTTTCTATCTATCTCGAGATGCCCAAACCAGTCCCAATGACGAGCACACGTGTTTCACTGTACATTCTCTCTCTCTGTGACAACTCCCTGCCCAGTCTCTGCAATAACCCCACGTTTTTGACCTATTCTAATCTTTCTCTGTCTCCAAATCTCCTTCCCATTCGAGCAATGATCACTCAACTGAGTTTGTCATTTCAACTCTGGACGAGGTTTGGGGCCTGTAGTTACAGTGTCTCTGGGTCTGTAACATGAACAACAAATGGAGCAGAGGCTGCAGTGAGGGGATGCTCTATAAAGAGGGAGGAGGAAAGGGATCTGCCCTACCCACCCAGGGTTTTCCAAGAGCACTATTCCTACCTAAACCTAACCCAGAAGCAATGTGTGAGGTGACTCTGATTCAATAAGGATCTGGTCACAGAGCTGTGTCACCTCCTGTAACACGACCTGGAGCCTCACACCAGGGTGAGGACGTAGCTGTTGGTGGCCGTTAAGGTCACAGTTTCATTGAAGTTCTATGTATGTGGATCTTCCCAGGCAGGAGCAGGAGACATATCCAACATAGAGTGGTAGAAATTGATGGAGTCATGGAGTCATGTACGACACAGAAGGAGGCCATTTTGCCCCTCTGTGCCAGCTCTGTGTGGAAGAATTCAGGCAGTCCCAATCCCCCGCTCAATCCCCGTATCCCTGCAAGTTCACTTCCTTCAGGTGTCCATCCAGTTTCCTTTTAAAATCATTGATTGTCTCGGCTTCCACCACCCTCATGGGCAGTGAGTTCCAGCACATTACCATCCACTGTGTAAAATATTTCTTCCTCATATCCACCTGCATCTCTTATCCAAAACCTTCCATCTGTGTCCCCTGGTCCGTGTTTCATCAGATAATGAGAAGTCTTTTTCCTTGTCTACCTTACCTAAGCCTATCATAATCTTGTACACGTTTATCATACCTCTCTCAATCTCCTTTACTCCAGGGAGAACAACTCCATCTTCTCCAATCTAACCTTGTAACTAACCAACCCGCTCCCCCCTCCCCACCCCCCCGCTCCAATCCCTGGAACCATTCTGGTAAATCTCCTCTGCACCCCCTCAAGGACTTTACATTCTTCCTAAAGTGTGCTGACCAGAACTGGACACAGTTCTCTAGTTGAGGCCTAACCAAAGGTTTATACAGTTTCAGTATAACTTCCCTGCTTTTGTATCTTTGCCTCTAATTATGAAGCCCAAGATCTGATTGGCTTTGCTTAACACTCTCCATATATGTTCTTCCACCTTCAAAGATCAATGCATATAGAGCCCCAGGTCCCTCAGTTCCTGCACAATCTTTAGAACTGTCCCATTAAGTCTCTATTGCTTTCCTATTGCATCTGACAAAATACATCACCTCACACTCCTCTGTATTAAATTCCACCTGCCACTTCTCTGGCCATTCTGCGAGCCTATCTATATCCTGTTGTAGGCATTTTGCGTCATCCTCACTGTTTACCATTCCTCCAAGCATGGTATCATCGGAAAATATTGAAATTCTAATCTGAATTCCAAGATCCATCTCATTTATATATAGCAAAAAAAAAATCAGTTGGTCCTAGAACTGACCCTTGGAAAACATCACTGTCTACCATCCTCCAGTGTGAAAAACAACCGTTTACCACAACTCTGCCCGAACTATCTCTTCTTTGAAGGTAGCCCATTGTTCAGCTCCTGTTTTCCTGCCAAACGTTGACTCTAATCTATTCGCCCCAGCTCAATTTTTACACCGGATGACTTGTTGAAGTTGACTTTCTCATAGTTAATTATTCTTACTCTGGTTTGCTCTTTGTCCTTTCCCATAGTCAACCTAAACCTTATGAAACAATGATCACTGTCCCCTAAATGTTCTCCTACTGATACTTAATCCACTTGGGTCCAGCTCATTCTCGAGAACCAGGTCTAGCAGTGCCTCCTTTCATGTTGGACTAGCAACATATTGTTGTAGAAATGTTTCCTGCACACACTGTAGTAACACCTGCCTCCCTCTGCCCGTTAAATTGCTACTATCCCAGTCCATATTAGGATAATGAATGTTCCCCCATTGTAACTACTCTATAATTCTTGCATCTTTCAGTAATTTTCTTGCAGATTTGTTCCTCCACATCCTTCCCATTAGCTGATGGCCTATAGACAACAACAAGCAATGTAAATGCACCTTTTTTTGTTCTTTAGCTCTATCCAAATAGATTCTGTCCTTCACCCACCTACGCACCCACCCAGCCCCCACTCCCACCTCCCCATACACGTCCCCGGGACTTTCACTCTCTCCAGCACTATAATGTTCTCCTTAATCAATATCACCACTCTTACTCCTTTTCTCCCTTTCCTATTTTTCCTGAACACCTTGTATCCAGGAATATTTAACACCCAGTTCTGCCCTTCTTTGAGTCAGATCTCTGTTATAGCCACAACATCATATTTCCACATGGCAATCTGCACCTGTACCTCACCAGTCTTATTAACCACACTCCGTATTCACATGCATGCACATCAACCCTGATGTAAACTTTATTACTTCCTCCCTTACTCAGACCTCAACTAATAACTTTCTATACCCTACTGTAGTGTTATCCATCTCTCCCAGTATTCTGTGCACTTTAGAATTCCTCTCTGATGTTTACTCCTGGTTCCCACACACATGCCAATTTAGTGTAAACCCTCTCCAATAGCACTAACATATCACCCTGCAAGGAAATTAGTTCCAGCTCTGTTCAGGTGCAACCGTCCGGCCGGTACAGATCCCACATTCTCCAGAATTGGTCCCAGTGTCCCAGCAATGCAAACCTCACCGCTTCTGCAGCATCCTCCCAGCCACACATCCCTCTGTACTATCCTCCTATTTCCATACTCACTCGCACGGGGTACTGGCAGTAATCCGGAGATTACTACTTTGAGATGGCTAACTTGACCCTGACACCAGGGAGGAAACACACCATCTTGGATGCATGTCTGCGGCCTCAGAAACGCTCGTCTGTTCCCGTGACTATCGAATCTCCTGTCACTGTCAACATTCTAGTCTTCATTGTATCCCCTCCCACCCCCAGTACAGCTGAGACAGCCCGGGTACCATGGCCTTGTCTCTGGCTGCAGTCCCCAGATGAAACATCACTTTCCTCAGTATTGAATACTGGTTGGAGAGTGAGATGCACTCTGGGGTCTCCTGTGCTACCTGCCCGATTCTGATTGACTGTAATTCTTCTTCCCTTAATCTGTGGGGCGACCACATCTATAATGTGCTCTTCACAAATTACTCAACCTCACGTAAATACCACAGAGGCATCCATGGTCCCACCATCTGCAGCTTGTACATCATCCCAGACAGCAGGATGAAGAGGAGGTGGGTGTTAAGAAGGGGCATAAGGCAGGAACATAACGTCATCCTGAATGCTGTCGGTGATGCCGGATGCTACGGACTCTGTCACCGCCGTTCCCATGAGGTGGAGAATGAACTCCTCCCTCAGGCTCAGGGGATGAAGGTAAGCCTGGATCCCGACAGTTCACTGCTGCTCCCTGTCCTGTAAGAGAGAGAGCAGAATGTCAGTGATTGTGTTGCACTGTGTTTGGGAGATATGCCTGCAACAGCTGAATAGCTGGTGGTATGTGAAGGCAGTGAAAGGTGGATGTGAGGCTGGTATCAGTGGAAGGTATGTAAAGGTGATGTGGAGTATGTAAATGTTAGGTGTGAGTCCTGAGTGTTAAGGACTGCTGATGGGTGAGTGATGGGGGTGTGGTACATTGAGCAGTGTGAGAGGTTGGTGATGTTGGGGGTAGGAGATGCCATGTGGAAATGAATTCACTGACATTGATCACCCGTGTGAGCTCATTCTACTTCTTCTGGCTCTGCTGCCAGGTCCTGGGGCCAAGCTTCCTGCATTGACCTCCCTGGCCACCCGCTCCCATTCCCTTCGGAGTGCGTTTCTTGAGGGTCTACATCCCACCCCACTGATACATGGCCTCTCTTCTCCTGTCACCCTCCATGACTAAGGCCTCCAGCACTACATCCGTGAATCACAGAGCCCTCTCTCTGTGCTCGTATTCAACCTACCTTTTCTCCAATTGCAGCATTCACAGTCAGCAGCAGCAGCCTCCTGTGATTCAGTGCAGCTTCCCTTTAAGAGGGACAGATTGCATTTAAGGGCTGAATCCTGGCTGAAACACGTGCTAGACTCAGACACAGTTAAGTCTCCTGTTAAGCGTGCAGACAGACAGCAGCGCGGGTCACCCTGGGCGGCCCCTAAAATTTACGGAAATGTAATGAGGAGGCCCCAGAAATTTTGTATCACCTGCCTCAACTGGCAGATCATGACCCCACTGCTCAAAAAGCGATGCAAACCCGGTTTGCTCTCTCTTTCTATTTTCCTTTCCCTCTTTCCCCCTTTCTCACTCTCTTTCCCTTCACTCTATGTCTCTTGCTCATAGAATTAGAGACAGGTGCAGCACTGAATGAGGCTATTCGGCCCTTTGTGTTAGTGCTGTTTCTTGGAAACAGCTGTCTAATTATTACCACTCTCCTCCTTTATCCCCAGACTATTTTTTTCGCCTTTTCCAGTTTTTTTAATTATAATTCCCTTTTGAAAGATATTATTGAATCTGCTTCCATCATGTTTTCGGGCTGTGAATTTCTGATCCCAACAACTCGCTGAGAAGGAAAATTCTCCTCATTTCACCTTTGGTTCTTTGTCAATTACCTTCAATCTATGTCTTCTTAATACTGAACTTCCTGACACTGGAAACAGTTTCACATTAATTACCCCATCAAAACTCTTCATGATTTTGAATTCGATATTAAATCTCCTCTTACCCTTCACTGCTCTAAAGAGAACAAACCCAGCTTTTCCAATCTCTCCATGTAACTGAATTCCCAGATCCCTGGTACCATATGTTTCAAATTCTGCTATTCCATGTGTCATGTACTGGGATATGCTGTAGTGTTTTATATAGATTTGGCATAACTTCCCAGTTTTGTTTTCTATGCCTCTATTTATAAAGCCCAGGATCTCATATGCTTTATTAACTGTTGTGCTAACCTGTCCTGTGACCTTCAACGATTTACACATAAACTCCCAGGTCTCTCTGTTCTTGCACTCCCTTTACAGTTGTAACATGTAGCTTGTGTTGTCTCTCCACATACATCCTTCTAAAAGGTATTACCTCACATCTCTGCTGTGACAATTCAAATTTCAGAAGATTGAAGACATTGTTTTCAGTCCCTGCTCCAAACTTAATTCCCTAGCTACCGACTCCATACCTCTCCCTGGCAATTGTGTGAGACTAAACCAGACTGTTCACACCTTGGTGTCATATTTGACCCCGAGATGAACTTCTGATCACATCTACACACCTTCACTAAAACCGCCTATCTGCACCTAGAAAATCATAGAAAAATCATAGAATGTTTACAACACAGAAAGAGGCCACTTGGCCCATCGTGTCTCTGCTATCCAAAAAACGACCTTCCCAGCCGAATCCCACCTTCCAGCATTTGGTCCCGAGCTCTGCAGATTAAATCACTTGAGGTGTCACAAGGCACGTTTAAAATCAGATGAGGTTTTCAGCCTCTTCTACCCTTTCAGAAACTGAGTTCCAGACCCCCACCCCACCACACTCTGGGTGATTTTTTTCCTCATCTCCCCTCTAATTTTTCTACCAATCATTTAAATCCATGCCCTCTTGTCACTGATCTCTCTGCTAAGGTGAATAGACCCTTCACCACCACTCTATCCAGGGCCCTCAACGTTTTGTACGTTTCAATCAGATTTCCCCTCAGCCTTCTCTGCTCCAAGGCAAACAACCCCAGCCTATCCAATCATTCCTCAAAGTTGCATTTTCCCAGTCCCGGCAACATGTTTGATAAATCTCCTCTGTCCCCTCTCCAGTGCAATTACATCCTTTCTGTAATGAGGTGACCAGAACTGCACACATTACTCAAGTTGTGGCCTAACCAATGATTTATGCAGTTCCAGCATAACCTCCCTGCTCTTATATTCAATACCTCGGCTAATAAGGGAAAGGATTCCATATGACCTCTTAACCACCTTATCGAGCTGTCCTGCTACATTCAGCTATCTGTGGGCATTCACTCTAAGGTCTGTCACTTCCTCTACACTTCTCAGTATTCTCCCATTAATCGTGCATTCCTTTGCCTTATTTGACCTCCCCAAATGCATCATATCGCACTCATCCAGCCTGAATTCAATTTACCACTTCTCTGCCCATCTGACCAGTCCATCAATAACTTCCTGCAGTGTACAGCTATCCTCCTTGCAATCTACCACACGGTCAATCTTTGTATCGTCTGCAAACTTCTTGATTATGCCCCTACCTTTACTTCCAAATCGTTAATGTATGCGACATAAAACAGGGGTCCCAGTACTGAGCTGTGTGGAATTTGCTTTTTTTTATTCATTCGTGGGATTTGGGCGTCACTGCCTGGGCCTGTATTTATTGCCCATCCCTCATTGCCCTTGAACTGAGTGGCTTGTGAGGCCATTTAAGAGTCCATCACATTGTTGTGGGTCTGGAGTCACATGTGGCCAGACCAGGTAAGGACAGCAGATCTCCTTCCCTAAAGGACATTAGTGAATCAGATGGGCTTTTCAAACAATCGACAATGGTTTCATGGTCACCATTAGAGTCGCTGTTTAATTCCAGAACTATTAATTGATTTCAAATTTCATTATGTGTCATGGTGGGATTCGAATCCAAGTCCCCAGAGTGTTAACCTGGGTTTGCTGGATTTACAAGTGCAGTGACATTGCCACTACACCACTGCCTCCACTAAATCCTTCTGGAAACATCCCTCCAGTCGCAAACACGCTTGTCAACAATGACTCTTTCTTTCCTGTCACTGAGCTAATTTTGCATCCGCCTTGCTGCATTTCCCTGGATCCCCTGGGATTTTATTTTTAACAAGTCTGCTATGTGCGCCCTTGCCAAAAGCTTTGCTAAAATCCAAGTAGACCGCATCAACGACATTAACCTCATCTATCGTCCTTGTTACTTCATCAAATAATCATGCAAGTTAGTCAGACACAATCTTGCCTTAACACATCTATGGTGATTATCCCTGATAAACCTGTGCCTTTCTAAGTGACAGTTTATCATGTCTCTCAGAATAGATTACAATAATTTTCCCACTCTGAGGTTAGACTGACTGGCCTGTAGTTATTCGGTCTATCCTTCGCTCCCTTTTTAAACAGTGGTACAATGTTAGCAGTTCTCCAATCCTCCATCACCACACCTGTATCCAGTGAGAACTGGAAAATCATGGACATACCTTTGGTTATTCCTTCTGTTGCTTCTTTTAACAACCTGGGGTACATTTCACCACGCCATGGTGATGTATCAACTTTCAATGAGGCTAATTCCATTAGTAATTCCTCACTGCCTATGTTTATCACATCCAATAATTCACACTCCTCCTCCTTAACTACAATATCTGCACCGCTCCCCTCTTTTGTGAAGACAGTCACAAAGTATTCATTAAGAACCATATCAGTAACTACTGTCCCTACACATAGGTTACCTTATCGGTCATTAATGGGCTCTACTCTCTCCTTAGTTGTCCTCTTAGCCTTAATGTATTGAAAGAAAAAACATACATGGGTTCATCTTGATTTTGCTTGCCAATATTTTTTTATGATTTCTCCTTGCTTTCGTAAATTCCTTTTTGATATCAGCCTCCACTTTCTATACTCCTCTTGTTTTTCTGTTGTATTGAGTTATCGGTGTGGGACATAAACTTGCCCTTCCTGCTGTATCTTACCCTGTAGGCTCCTTGTCATCCATGGAGCTGGGGAATGAGACTGACTTGATTTATCTACAAAGCGCTGGAACGGACTCGATGAGTTGAAATGTCCCATTCTGCGCCAGAATTGACTAAGGCTCTATGACTCTATGACATGGGTATTCCATTACAACTGCTTTCCTATACTGGGAAGGTGTATAATGGACTGGACAGTATCACCCTGTTGAACCCCGTGATGTAAGTGAAATGTTTGATGCCCCAGAACATGGTTAACAAATGTCCTTCACAAACAGAGTAAATCAGTTCAGCCCCATTCACAATTCTGGAGTAATTCACAATGGGGAAACATTTCTCCTTTTTTTCTCTGCATTGGACAGCAGCCAGGCTGTCACTGTGTCCCCACATCCATGTTGAAAGTCTTGTCGGGGTTCGGTGAGGTAAGACACGTTGCCTGGGCGACAGATTTCTTTAGTTGTGTTACTGTTTCTGTGTTCTCTTCAGTCCAAATGGGATAAACCTGGTCATCATCACCATTCGGTGGTTCATAAAGAGGAGTCACAGTCTCAGCAAATCGAGGGATGAAGGTCCGCTGATACCACACCCGCCTGAGGATAGGACACAGAGCAGGCTTTGTGGTGGACAGGGGTAGACACTGGATGAGGGTCCACTGATACCCCACCAGCCTGAGGATAGGACAAAGGGCAGTCTTTGAGGTGGACAGGGGTAGACACTGGATGAGGATCCACTGATACTCCACCAGCATGAGGATAGGACACAGGGCAGTCTTTGTGGTGGACAGGGGTAGACACTGGATGAGGGTCCACTGATACCCCACCAGCCTGAGGATAGGACAAAGGGCAGTCTTTGAGGTGGACAGGGGTAGACACTGGATGAGGATCCACTGATACTCCACCAGCATGAGGATAGGACACAGTGCAGTCCTTGAGGTGGACAGGGGTAGACACTGGATGAGGATCCACTGATACCCACCAGCCTGAGGATAGGACACTGGGCAGTCCTTGAGGTGGACAGGGGTAGACACTGGAATTGTGTCCACTGATACTCCACCAGCCTGAGGGTAGGACACTGGGCAGTCTTTGAGGTGGACAGGGGTAGACACTGGATGAGGGTCCACTGATACCCACCAGCCTGAGGATAGGACACAGTGCAGTCCTTGAGGTGGACAGGGGTAGACACTGGAATTGTGTCCACTGATACTCCACCAGCCTGAAGATAGGACACTGGGCAGTCTTTGAGGTGGACAAGGGTAGACACTGGATGAGGGTCCACTGATAACCCACCAGCCTGAGGATAGGAGACAAGGCTGTCTTTGAGGTGGACAGGGTTATACACTGGATGGTCTCGACCTGATGTTGGTCTGGGCTGATGTTGGATGAGCCAATTTGGACATATAGAACGATGACACGATGTTACACCAGCTGGGTCTTACGTGGATGGTCTTTTAGTCCAGCTCCCAAAGTAACTGCAGTAGTTCCTGTAAAAGGGTTAAATGTGTGGACACGGTCTGTGGTGATGAGGAGGAGACCATCAATTTATTTCAGCAAGCAGGAAGACTGTGAAAGGCTCCTAACGGCCCCGGCCATACGTTAGTGGAAAATAGTGGGGTTATTGTGGAACCCCTTGTGACAGACATGTCCAGGGGTATCTCTGGTCCTCAGAAGTGAATGTGAATTTAAATTGTTTCTCTAGTTTTACTGGGATACTCCAATAAACATTAGAGATATCCAGCGTGGTGAAGTCAGCCCTGCCGCTGGGAATCCGGGAGAGTAGGGTTGGTGTCTCTCAGACAACCGAGTTCACACAGGGGTGACTGAGTTGAGTTTGTATGGTCAATAGTCAGTCCCCAGCTGCCATCTGGTTTTGTAACCGGCAAAATCGGGCAGTTAGCAGTGAATGTGTCTTTGTGAACTGCACCCTGGTATAACAATAACCTGATAGTGTCTGGAATATATGATATAATCTCAGCTCGGTATGAATACTGCTTCATGGAGCATGCAATGGTCAATTGATTTCTTCAGGTCTGCTCATGTTTCCACAGTCATCTTTATGGGTTGTGAATACACTCAGCACCGACTCGAGAATCACCTGTACCTCAGGGTGATCAGAGGTGACTGGTTCACACTCCTCTGATATTTTAATCATGAATATTGAGGATGCAATGGACACCAGAGCAGGGGTATGTTTTAATGTCCCATAATATACAAATATAGAGATAATCAATTACTGCTGATAACCTTTGAGCACATTACTGCCCAGTAGTCCCTGTCCATTATACAGGATCATATAAAAGGAAGACATGACTTTGACATGAACCCTGTTCCCTCTCCTACACCACTGTAAGATCTGATCTAGGGTCACCACATCCGTGAACTGCGGAGCCCTCTTTCTGTCCTAGTATTCCATTTACCTTCTGTCCAATTGCAGCATTCACAGTCAGCAGCCGCAGCCTCCTGTCTGAAAGAGGTCACTTGGCCCATTGTATCTGTGCTGACCGAAAAACGATCCACCCATTCTAATCCCACTTTCAGCATTTGATCTATAGCTCTGCAGATTACGGTACTTGAGGTGTATATCCAGAATCCTGTTGAATGAGTTGAGGGTTTCTGCCTCAACTACACTTTCAGGCAGTGAGTTCCAGACCCCACCACACTCTGTATGAAAAGGTCTTCCTCATCTCCCCTCTTATCTTTCGACTAATCACTTTAAATCTAGTCCCCGCTAGTCACTGACCTTTCTACTAAGGTGAACAGACCCTTCACCTCCTCTCTGTCCAGATCCCTCAAAATTATGGACATTTCAGTCCGATCTCCTCTCAGCCTTCTCTATTCCAAAGAGAACAACCCCAGCCTATCCAATCGTTCCTCACAGCTGCATTTTGTCTAGTCCTAGCAACATCCTCATAAATCTCCTCTGTACCCTCTCTAGTGCAATTAGATCCTTTCTGTAATGAGGTGACCAGAATTGCACTCAGTACTCAAGTTGTGGCCTAGCCAATGAGTTATACAGTTCCAGCATAATTTCCCTGCTCTTATATTCTATACCTCAGCTAATAAAGGAAAGGATTCCATATGCCTTCTCCACCATATTATTATTGAATCTGCTTCCACCTTGTTTTCAGGCAGTGAATTCCAGATCCCAACAACTCGCTGTGTAAGAACATTCTCCTCATTTCACCTCTGGTTCTTTGTCAATTACCTTCAATCTGTGTCTTCTTAATACTGAACTTTCTGACACTGGAAACATTTTCACACTAATTACCCGATCAAAACCCTTCATGAATTTGAATTCTATATTAAATCCCCTCTTACCCTTCACTGCTCTAAAGAGAAAAATCCCAGCTTTTCCCATCTCTCCATGAGATCCCTGGTACCAATTTAGTAAATCACCTCAGTATCTTCACTAAGTCCTTGTCATCCTTACCAAAGTGTGGTGATCAGAATTGGACACAATTCTCCAGCTGGGACCTAACCAATGATGTATAAAAACCAGCATTTCCTCCTGAGTTTTATTACTCTGTGCTGTGTTTATAAAACCAAGGACACGATATGTTGTTTTTTTAGCAGCCTTCTCAGTGTCCTGCTGCCTCAGAAATTAGTACAGCCCGAGATCTGTCCATTCAACCACCCACATTAGTTTGCCTTTCCTCATATTTCCTACCGATATGTATCACTTCACAGTTCAATGTGTAAAGTTCAATCTGCCGGGTGACTGGCCATTTCACCAGTCACTCTCTGTCCTCATTGGGACAGACCAGGCTCCATCCTCAGGCTGTGCTGAGTAAGCAGCTTTCACCCAATATGGTACTGAGCTCCAAATAGAGCAGAAAAGACTCACTTCTATCCCCGGTTTGTGTTAATCCCATCCGGTGTGGTACTGACACACACAGACAGCAGGAAAGACCCAATTCAATCCCCGGTGTGTCTTAATCCCACCCGGTGTGGTCCTGACCCACACAGAGAGCAGGAAAGACCCAATTCAATCCCTGGCCTGTGTTAATCTCTCCCGGTGGTACTGACCCAGGCACAGAGAGCAGGAAAGATTCAATTCTATCCCTGGACGGTGTTAATCTCACCCGGTGAGGTACTGACCCACACAGAGAGCAGGAAAGACCCAATTCTGTCCCCGGCTTGTGTTAATTCGACCCGGTTTGGTATTGACCCACACAGAGAGCAGGAAAGACCCAATTCTATCCCCGGCTTCTTAATCCCACACAGTGTGGTACTGGCCCACACAGAGAGCAGGAAAGTCCCAATTCTATCCCCGACCTGTGTTAATCCCACCCGGTGTGGTACTGGCCCACACAGAGAGCAGGAAAGTCCCAATTCTATCCCCAGCCTGTGTTAATCCTACCCGGTGTGGCACTGATACACACAGAGAGCAGGAAAGACCCAATTCTATCCCTGGCCTGTGTTAATCCCACCCAGTGTGGTACTGAGCTCCAAATAGAGCAGAAAAGACTCAATTCCATCCCCGGCTTGTCTTAATCCCACCCGGTGTGGCACTGACACACACAGACAGCAGGAAAGACCCAATTCAATCCCCGGTGTGTCTTAATCCCACCCGGTGTGGTCCTGACCCACACAGAGAGCAGGAAAGACCCAGTTCTATCCCCAGCCTGTGTTAATCCCACCCGGTGGTACTGACACACACAGAGAGCAGGAAAGACCCAATTGTATCCCCAGCCTGCGCTAATCCCACCCGGTGGTACTGACCCAGGCACAGAGAGCAGGAAAGATTCAATTCTATCCCTAGAAGGTGTTAATCTCATCCGGTGTGGTACTGAACCACACAGAGAGCAGGAAAGACCCAATTCTGTCCCCGGCTTGTGTTAATTCGACCCAGTGTGGTATTGATCCACACAGAGAGCAGGAAAGACCCAATTCTATCCCCGGACTCTTAATCCCACACAGTGTGGTACTGACCCACACAGATAGCAGGAAAGGACCAATTCTATCCCTGATCTGTGTCATTCCCACATAGTGTGGTACAGACACAGCAAGAAATTTCTATTTCTCTCCCTGGCCTGTGCCAATCCAACATGTTGTGTTAATGACCCCCACACACAGAGCAGGAGATTTCCATCTCTCTCCCTCGCCTGTGTTAATCCAACAAGGTATGTTCCAAGTGCAAGTAACGATCAGCCTCTGCTTAAAATTGCTGACCGTCTATCCCTGATCAGTGTTACTTCCACACAGTGTGGTACTGACCAAACAAACAGAGCAGTAAAGGACTAATTCTCTCCCTCATCTGTGTTAATCCAACATGATGTTTTCCAGAACCATATCAAAGTACAAGTAATGATCAGCCTCTGCTTAAAATTGTTGACCGTCTGTTGTACAAATCAGGTAAGGTTTCAATGGTTTCTGTTTCCACAGACTCAAAGAATCATACAGCACGGAGGAGGCTATTTGGCCCATCGTGTCTGTGCATGCTGTTTGAAGGAGCAATCCCATTTGTCCCTCTCCTCGACACAATTACCACTTCGCTGAAAATCTCCTCTGATACTATTGAATCAATTCTCTTTTTTAAATTTATTATTGAATCTGCTTCACCACTCTTTCAGGCTGTGAATTCCGGTTTATAATAAATTTGTTATGGGGGACTTGTTAGTTGTTATGGGGGACTTTAACTTTCCAAATATCGACTGGAAATACTATAGTTCGAGTACTTTAGATGGGTCAGTTTTTGTCCAGTGTGTGCAGGAGGGTTTTCTGACACAGTATGTAGACAGGCCAACCAGAGGCGGTGCCACATTGGATTTGGTACTGGGAAATGAACCCGGCCAGGTGTTAGATTTAGATGTAGGTGAGCACTTTGGTGATAGTGATCACAATTCGATTAGGTTTACCTTAGCGATGGGCAGGGACAGGTATATACTGCAGGGCAAGAATTATAACTGGGGGAAAGGAAATTATGATGCGATTAGGCAAGATTTAGGATGCGTAGGATGGGGAAGGAAACTGCAGGGGATGGGAACAATCGAAATGTGGAGCTTATTCAAGGAGCAGCTAATGCGTGTCCTTGATAAGTATGTACCTGTCAGGCAGGGAGGAAGTTGTCGTGCGAGGGAGCCATGGTTTACTAAAGAAGTTGAAGCGCTTGTCAAGAGGAAGAAGAAGGCTTATGTTAGGATGAGACGTGAAGGCTCAGTTAGGGCGCTTGAGAGCTACAAGCTAGCCAGGAAGGATCTAAAGGGAGAGATAAGAAGAGCAAGGAGAGGACACGAGAAGTCATTGGTGGATCGGATCAGGGAAAACCCTAAGGCTTTCTATAGGTATATCAGGAATAAAAGAATGACTAGAGTTAGATTAGGGCCAATCAAGGATAGTAGTGGGAAGTTGCGTGTGGAATCAGAGGAGATAGGGGAAGTGTTAAATGAATATTTTGCGTCAGTATTTACAGTAGAGAAAGAAAATGTTGTTGAGAATACTGAGATTCAGGCTACGAGGCTAGATGGGATTGAGGTTCACAAGGAGGAGGTGTTAGCAATTTTGGAAAGTGTGAAAATAGATAAGTCCCCTGGGCCAGATGGGATTTATCCTAGGATTCTCTGGGAAGCTAGGGAGGAGATTGCAGAGCCTTTGTCCTTGATCTTTATGTCGTCATTGTCGACAGGAATAGTGCTGGAAGACTGGAGGATAGCAAATGTTGTCCCCTTGTTCAAGAAGGGGAGTAGAGACAGCCCTGGTAATTATAGACCTGTGAGCCTTACTTCGGTTGTGGGTAAAATGTTGGAAAAGGTTATAAGAGACAGGATTTATAATCATCTTGAAAAGAATAAGTACATTAGAGATAGTCAGCACGGTTTTGTGACGGGTAGGTCGTGCCTCACAAACCTTATTGAGTTTTTCGAGAAGGTGACCAAACAGGTGGATGAGGGTAAAGCCGTGGATGTGGTGTATATGGATTTCAGTAAGGCGTTTGATAAGGTTCCCCACGGTAGGCTATTGCAGAAAATACGCAAGTATGGGGTTGAAGGTGATTTAGAGCTTTGGATCAGAAATTGGCTAGCTGAAAGAAGACAGAGGGTGGTGGTTGATGGCAAATGTTCATCCTGGAGTTTAGTTACTAGTGGTGTACCGCAAGGATCTGTTTTGGGGCCACTGCTGTTTGTCATTTTTATAAATGACCTGGAAGAGGGTGTAGAAGGGTGGGTTAGTAAATTTGCAGATGACACTAAGGTCGGTGGAGTTGTGGATAGTGCCGAAGGATGTTGTCGGGTACAGAGAGACATAGATAGGCTGCAGAGCTGGGCTGAGAGATGGCAAATGGAGTTTAATGCGGAAAAGTGTGAGGTGATTCACTTTGGAAGGAGTAACAGGAATGCAGAGTACTGGGCTAATGGCAGGATTCTTGGTACTGTAGATGAACAGAGAGATCTTGGTGTCCAGGTGCATAAATCCCTGAAGGTTGCTAACCAGGTTAATAGGGCTGTTAAGAAGGCATATGGTGTGTTAGCTTTTATTAGTAGGGGGGTCGAGTTTCGGAGCCACGAGGTCATGCTGCAGCTGTACAAAACTCTGGTGAGACCGCACCTGGAGTATTGCGTGCAGTTCTGGTCACCGCATTATAGGAAGGATGTGGAAGCTATGGAAAGGGTGCAGAGGAGATTTACTAGGATGTTGCCTGGTATGTGGGGAAGGTCTTACGAGGAAAGGCTGAGGGACTTGAGGTTGTTTTCGTTGGAGAGAAGGAGGAGGAGAGGTGACTTAATAGAGACATATAAGATAATCAGAGGGTTAGATAGGGTGGATAGTGAGAGTCTTTTTCCTCGGATGGTGATGGCAAACACGAGGGGACATAGCTTTAAGTTGAGGGGTGATAGATATAGGACAGATGTCAGAGGTAGTTTCTTTACTCAGAGAGTAGTAAGGGCGTGGAACGCCCTGCCTGCAGCAGTAGTAGATTCGCCAACTTTAAGGGCATTTAAGTGGTCATTGGATAGACACATGGATGAAAATGGAATAGTGTAGGTCAGATGGTTTCACAGGTCGGCGCAACATCGAGGGCCGAAGGGCCTGTACTGCGCTGTAATGTTCTAAAAAAAAAAAATCAATGCATTTTTGTTGGCCCATCACCTTAAAAATGTGTCCTCTGGTTACTGACAGTACTTCCAATGAAACCAAATTCTCTGTCTTTACTCCATCAAATATTGTTCAAGATTTTGCATATCTCTATTCAATCTCCATTTAACATTACTGCTCTAAAGAGAACAATTCCTGTTTACAGTCAAGGGACACGAGATAGAGGGGAGGGCGTAGAATTCAGCTCGGACTCTAACACAAAACACCATCACCTCCACATTTCCCTCCTCCGAGCCAAATACCATCTAGACTTGGACAGAAATCACCGTTCCTTCATCATCACTGGGTTAAAAGCCTGAAATCCTTTCTGTAACAGCATTGTGGGAACACTTTCACCACACGGACTGCAGTGGTTCAGGATGAAGGCCCATCATTTTCTCATGGTAACCAGGCATGGGGAAGTAATGCCAGCCTTGTCAGTATCACTCATATCTTGAGAACAAATAGGCAAGAAATAAAATGGGAATAAAATCAATGTGTTTGTAACTGACTGATTGAAGTGATCAAAGAGAGAGACGTCATAACCCAATATAGCAAATTGTCAACACAATTCACCTCACCTGGTCCTTGTGTTTGCCTTTCTTCTGTTATCTGTGTGAGGATACAAGTAACAATGAGCCGCTGGCTCAAGAACTGCTGGACATCAATTGTACACACGAAATAAGGACGCAATGAATTCTGTTACCATAGAATCGGAGAATCACAAAGCATGGAAGCAGTCCATTGGCCCATCGTACCTGTGCCATCTTTGAAAGAGCTTTTTATTTTGCCCCTCTTTCCTCCTCTTTTCCCAAAGCCCTGCAAATCCCTCTCTGCAGCATTTATCCAGTTCCCTTTTGAAACTTGCTCTTGAATCTGCTTCCAGCACAACTTCAGACCGTGTATTCCAGGTTAAAGCAACTCACTGTATAAAAAAATGTTTTCCTTATGGCACCTCTGCATCTTTTGCCAAGTATTTTGAGTCTTGTTATCGGTCCTTTTCCCAAAGGAAACAGTTTACCCTTACTCTGTCAAAACAGCACATAATTGTGATCTGTTCCATTAAATTCTCCCCTTTACCTGATCTACTCTGATTCCTGTTTCTCCTGTTCCTGAACTCCCACATTCCTGGACCATTCCAGTAAATCTCCTCTGCACCTTCTCCAACATTCTGACATCCTTTCTAATAAGTAATGCTCAGAATTGGACACAATTCCTCAGCTGAGACCGAACCAGTGATTTACAAAGTTTCAGTTGACTTCCTTCCTTTTGCACGCTATGCCTCTATTTATAAAGCTCGATATCCTGGATGTGTTTTTAGTAATTTTATCGACTTGTTCTGCTATATTCAAAGACATCTGTTCATGCACCCAATTTAAAACTGCCCCATTTCATTTACATTGCCTCACCTTATTCTTCCTCCCTTAGCCCATGTCTGCACTAAATTTCATCTGCTTCATTTCCTCATTTCATTGGTCTTCCTGAATCCTTCTAATATCATCCTCATTTTTTTTGCATTTCCGAGATTCTGGCACCTGAGTACATTGAAATTATGCCTTTTATATATAAGTAAATGTCACACACAAACACAATACACATTTATATATTTATGTATGTTTCTATAATGAAGCAATGGCCCGAATACCGACCATTGGGGACCATCACTGCATAATCCCCTCCACTGTCTGAGCAACAATAGATCACCACTTCCCTCTGTACTCTATCCCTTAGCCAATGTCATATCCACACTGTCACTGTCTCTTGAATCCATGAGGTTCAGACTTCCTAACGAATCTATTAAATGGCATTTGATTCCACGACTTTTGATTGTTCATATACAAAGTAGCAACCGTGCTATCCGCAGCAACACTCTCCATTACTTCATCAAAGAATTTGATCAAGTTTTTCAGACACGATTTGCCACTAATATATCTTCTGGACCTTCTTGTCATTTATAAACTCATGCTATTTAAACCACAATTATCTTGTCCCAGATTACAGACTCTACAAGCTTCCCCAACATTTCAATGAGGTTAGACTGATGGGTCAGTATTTCCCGGGTGTAGCCTATCACTACTGTTTTGAACAGGGTGTAGAATTTGCAACACTTCAGTCCTCTGACATCACTGCCATATCGAAGGAGGATTGGACGTTTCGGGCCAGTGGCTCCGCTATTTCCAACATTCCTTGCCTCAGCAACCCTCATACATCCCATCTAGACTGGATAATTGTTTATTGCGGTACAGAAAGTGTTGGATTGAAAGGTGTTGACTGAACTTGTTTGTTCAGTGACTGTAATTAATGTAAGTCTCCATGGACCCTAATTGTGTCACTGGAGGGTTTCCCACTTCTATTAATACAGGACTCCTTTCAATGTGTTATCCCATAGTATCAGCAGGAGCCTCCACCGCGCCCACCCCCACCTCCATCCCTCTCACCGGCACTGACAGGGATAAGTGGCTCCAGAGAGAGGGAGAGGATAGATCAGAATCTGAGAACAATCGATTGGAATGTGACAACAATGGGTCAGAATCTGAGAACAATCGATTGGAATGTGACAACAATGGACAGGAGTTTCTCGTGGGCGTCTGACTATCTTTCTACAAATTATCATCTGCTTTCTTTACAATATCGGATCTATTTCGCGCTTTTGACTATTCAAACGATTTACTATCCGGTCCTCAGTATTGTTGGTGTCCCTGGTAAGTCTCTCTCTACCTAGCTATTAATGTTATAACCAATGATTAACTTCAGTACTGTTCTTGTCAATTACTCTGCCCTTCTTGCTAATATTATTGTTCCTGGTTAACCTCTCTATCCAGCTATTAGAACTATAGATCATGTTTCACTGCATTGCTGTTAATGTTATTTAAATATTGGGAAGACTAAATCCACTGCCATCGGTTTCTGTCACAAATTCTGTCCCTGTCCACCGACTCTATCACACTCCCTGTCCAATGTCTGAGACTAAACCAGCCTCTTCACAACGTCAGCGATTCCTTTCATCCTAAGCTAAGTTCCAATTCAATATCCTGTCGATCACTAACCCTGCCTACAGCCACCTCTATAATTTTGTTCATTTCCACATCTCCTTCAGTTCATCTACTTATAAACCCTCAGCCGTGCCTTTCTTAGATCCACACTTGATGATTCCAATGTCTTCCTGGTCATGCTCACAATAACAAAGCTCGATAAACTGCAGCTCATTCAGAAATCTACTGGCTGCATCACAACTCACACCCAGTCCAGATCACCCATCACCCCTGTACTCACTCACATAACCTACCTCCCAGTCTGGCAATGCCACAATTTTAATATAATCATACTTGGATTAAAAGCTCTAAATTGCCTCAACCTTCCAATTATCCCCATTCCCCTGTCCGTTTCCCATATTCCTTCCATTTGTTCTATTTGAAGTGTTTGTCATTTCTCGTTTTGAAGTGAATTTCATTAGCTATGGATCTGTCTCTGACTCTGATTTGGTCTCAGTACTATCACTGGTGCTGGTGCAGTGGAATCCACACTGATGGGCAGTTCTGGTGTGACCGACACAGTTCTCATGCTGGACAGGGCACGAGTCCAAGAGTATCCTGCATGGACTGGAAGACTGAACAGGGGTCTGGATGGCATATGAACAACCTGTTCCAGCAGCTTGGAAACTTGGCCTATGCATGTTCACTGACCGCCTGTGTTAGTCACTCTCAGTTAAGCATCCATTCAGCTGGCACAAGGAATCCCCTCTGGGGTTATTTAAAAGGACCGAGCATCCAACTTGCAGGTGAGGGGCTTTTGACTTACTTCTGCTATTGTAAAGTTACTGGAGGTGCTGTGGATGGTTTTCTGGAGTTTGTGTTGTGAGCTGCTGCAGACATTCAGGGAGGACAGAGGATTTAGTGTTCCAACTCTAGACGAGGTATCGGGACTGTAGTTACAGTGTCTCTGGGTCTGTAACATGATCAACAAATGGAGCAGAGGCTGCAGAGAGGGAAAGCTCTGGATGGGAACCAAATGAGGTCAGTGGAGAGTTAGGATGTATTAACGAAAGCCTTTAAGGAACGAGATAATGAAGTCAGCGTGACTAAGGGAAAGAGTAGGCAGGGAGCAGATGATGTAAGCAAAGGGACTGGTGGTCTGAGGTGTATTTGTTTTAATGCAAGAAGTGTGGTAGGTAAGGAAGATGAACTTAGGGCCTGGATTAGTACCTGGGAGTATGATGTTATTGCTATTACTGAGACTTGGTTAAGCGAAGGGCATGATTGGCAACTAAATATCCCAGGATACCGATGCTTCAGGCGTGATAGAGAGGGAGGTAAAAGGGGTGGAGGAGATGCATTACTGGTCAAAGAGGATATCACAGCTGTGCTGAAGGAAGGCACTATGGAGGACTCGAGCTGTGAGGCAATATGGGCAGAACTCAGAAACAGGAAGGGTGCGGTAACAATGTTGGGGCTGTACGACAGTCCTCCCAACAGCGAGCGTGAGATAGAGGTACAAATATGTAAACAGATTATGGAAAGCTGTAGGAGCAACAGGGTGGTGGTGATAGGAGATTTTAATTTTAGAACATAGAACATAGAACATAACAGCGCAGTACAGGCCCTTCAGCCCTCGATGTTGCACCGACCTGTGAAACCATCTGACCTACACTATTCCATTTTCATCCATGTGTCTATCCAATGACCACTTAAATGCCCTTAAAGTTGGCGAGTCTACTACTGTTGCAGGCAGGGCGTTCCACGCCCCTACTACTCTCTGAGTAAAGAAACTACCTCTGACATCTGTCCTATATCTATCACCCCTCAACTTAAAGCTATGTCCCCTCGTGTTTGCCATCACCATCCGAGGAAAAAGGCTTTCACTATCCACCATGTCCAACCCTCTGATTATCTTATATGTCTCTATTAAGTCACCTCTTCTCCCCCTTCTCTCTAACGAAAACAACCTCAAGTCCCTCAGCCTTTCCTCGTAAGACCTTCCCTCCATACCAGGCAACATCCTAGTAAATCTCCTCTGCACCTTTTCCAAAGCTTCCACGTCCTTCCTATAATGCGGTGAGCAGAACTGCACGCAATACTCCAGGTGCGGCCGCACCAGAGTTCTGTACAGCTGCAGCATGACCTCGTGGCTCCTAAACTCGATCCCCCTACTAATAAAAGCTAACACACCATATGCCTTCTTAACAGCTCTATTAACCTGGGTGGCAACTTTCAGGGATTTATGTACCTCGACACCAAGATCTCTCTGCTCATCTACACTACCAAGAATCTTCCCATTAGCCCAGTATTCTGCAATCCTGTTACTCCTTCCGAAGTGAATCACCTCACACTTTTCCGCATTAAACTCCATTTGCCATCTCTCAGCCCAGCTCTGCAGCCTTTCTATGTCCCTCTGTACCCGACAACATCCTTCGGCACTATCCACAACTGCACCGACCTTCGTGTCATCCGCAAATTTACCAACCCACCCTTCTACACCCTCATCCAGGTCATTTATAAAAATGACAAACAGCAGTGGCCCCAAAACAGATCCTTGCGGTACACCGCTAGAAACTATACTCCAGGATGAACATTTACCATCAACCACCACCCTCTGTCTTCTTTCAGCTAGCCAATTTCTGATCCAAAGCACTAATTCACCTTCAATCCCATACTTCTGTATTTTCTGCAATAGCCTACCGTGGGGAACTTTATCAAACGCCTGATTGAAATCCATATAGACCACATCCACAGCTTTACCCTCATCCACCTGTTTGGTCACCTTGTCAAAAAACTCAATAAGGTTTGTGAGGCACGACCTACCCTTCACAAAACCGTGCTGACTATCTCTAATGAACTTATTCTTTTCAAGATGATTATAAATACTATCTCTTATAACCTTTTCCAACATTTTACCCACAACCAAAGTAAGGCTCACAGGTCTATAATTACCAGGGCTGTCTCTACTCCCCTTCTTGAACAAGGGGACAACATTTGCTATCCTCCAGTCTTCCAGCACTATTCCTGTCGACAATGACGACATAAAGATCAAGGACAAAGGTTCTTGCAATCTCCTCCCTGGCTTCCCAGAGAATACCAGGATAAATCCCATCTGGCCCAGGGGACTTATCTATTTTCACACTTTCCAAAATTGCTAACAGCTCCTCCTTGTGAACCTCAATCCCATCTAGCCTGGTAGTCTGTATCTCAGTATTCTCCTCGACAACATTTTCTTTCTCCACTGTAAATGCTGACGAAAAATATTCATTTAACACTTCCCCTATCTCCTCCGATTCCACACACAACTTCCCACTACTATCCTTGATTGGCCCTAACCTATCTCTAGTCATTCTTTTATTCCTGATATACCTATTGAAAGCCTTAGGGTTTTCTTTGATCCTATCCGCCAATGACTTCTCGTGTCCTCTCCTTGCTCTTCTTATCTCTCCCTTTAGATCCTTCCTGGCTAGCTTGTAACTCTCAAGCGCCCTAACTGAGCCTTCACGTCTCATCCTAACATAAGCCTTCTTCTTCCTCTTGACAAGCTCTTCAACTTCTTTCGTAAACCACGGCTCCCTCGCTCGACAACTTCCTCCCTGCCTCACAGGTACATACTTATCAAGGACACGCAGTAGCTGCTCCTTGAATAAGCTCCACATTTCGATTGTGCCCATCCCCTGCAGTTTCCTTCCCCATCCTAAGCATCCTAAATCTTGCCTAATCGCATCATAATTTCCTTTCCCCCAGCTATAATTCTTGCCCTGCTGTATATCCCTGTCCCTGCCCATCGCTAAGGTAAACCGAACCGAATTGTGATCACTATCACCAAAGTGCTCACCAACTTCTAAATCTAACACCTGGCCGGGTTCATTATCCAGTACCAAATCCAATGTGGCATCGCCACTGGTTGGCCCGTCTACATACTGTGTCAGAAAACCCTCCTGCACACACGGGACAAAAACAGACCCATCTAAAGTACTCGAACTATAGCATTTCCAGTCAATATTTGAAAAGATAAAGTCCCTCATAACCACTACCCTGTTACTGTCGCTCCTGTCAAGAATCATCTTTGGTATCCTTTCCTCTACATCTCTGGAACTATTTGGAGGTCTATAGAAAACTCCCAACAGGGTGACCTCTCCTCTCCTGTTTCTAACCTCGGCCCATACTACCTCAGCAGACTTGTCCTCAAACGTCCTTTATGCCGCTGTAATACTTTCCTTGATTAACAATGCCACACCCCCCCCCCACTCTTTTACCATCTTCTCTGTTCTTACTGAAACATCTAAATCCCGGATCCCGCAACATCCATTCCTGTCCCTGCTCTACCCATGTCTCCGAAATGGCCACAACATTGACTGGGATTCACTTAATGTTAGAGGTCTAGATGGAGCAGAATTTGTAAGGAGCATCCAGGAGGGTTTTTTAGATCAGGATGTAAATAGTCCAACTCGGGAAGGGGCCATACTGGACCTGCTGTTGGGAAATGAGACAGGCCAGGTGGTTGACGTTTCAGTAGGGGACTACTTTGGGAATAGTGATCACAATTCCGTAAGTTTTAGAATACTCATGGACAAAGACGGGAGTGGTCCTAAAGGGAGAGTGCTAAATTGGGGGAAGGCCAACTATACCAAAATTCGGCAGGAGCTGGGAAATGTAGATTGGGAGCAGCTGTTTGAAGATAAATCCACATGTGATATGTGGGAGGCTTTTAAAGAGAGGTTGATTAGCGTGCAGGAGAGACATGTTCCTGTGAAAATGAGGGGTAGAAATGGCAAGATTAGGGAACCATGGATGACAGGTGAAATTGTGAGACTAACTAAGAGGAAAAAGGAAGCACACATAAGGTCTAGGCGGCTGAAGAAAGACGAAGCTTTGTAAGAATATCGGGATTGTAGGCGCATTCTTAAACGAGGAATTAAGAGGGCTAAAAGGGGTCATGAAATATCTTTAGTAAACAGGGTTAAGGAAAATCCCAAAGCCTTTTATTCATATATAAGGAGCAAGAGGGTAACTAGAGAAAGGATTGGCTCACTCAAGGACAAAGGAGGAAAGTTATGCGTGGAGTCAGAGAAAATGGGTGAGATTCTAAACGAGTACTTTGCATCGGTATTCACCGAGGAGAGGGACATGACGGATGTTGAGGTTAGGGACAGATGTTTGATTACTCTAGGTCAAGTCGGCATAAGGAGGGAGGAAGTGTTGGGTATTCTAAAAGGCATTAAGGTGGACAAGTCCCCAGGTCCGTATGGGATCTATCCCAGGTTTCTGTGGGAAGCGAGAGAGGAAATAGTTGGGGCCTTAACAGATATCTTTGCGACATCCTTAAACACGGGTGAGGTCCCGGAGGACTGGAGAATTGCTAATGTTGTCCCCTTGCTTAAGAAGGGTAGCAGGGAAAATCCAGGTAATTATAGACCGGTGAGTCTGACGTCAGTGGTAGGGAAGCTGCTGGAGAAGATACTGAGGGATAGGATCTATTACCATCTGGAAGAAAATGGGCTTATCAGTGATAGGCAACATGGTTTTGTGCAGGGAAGATCATGTCTTACCAACTTAATAGAATTCTTTGAGGAACTGACAAAGTTGATTGATGAGGGAAGGGCTGTAGATGTCGTATACATGGACTTCAGTAAGGCGTTTGATAAGTTTCCCCATGGTAGTCTGATGGAGAAAGTGAAGGCGCATGGGGTCCAAGGTGTACTAGCCAGATGGGTAAAGAAGTGGCTGGGCAACAGGAGACAGAGTAGCAGTGGAAGGGAGTTTCTCAAAATGGAGACGTGTGACCAGTGGTGTTCCACAGGGATCCGTGCTGGGACCACTGTTGTTTGTGATATACATAAATGATTTGGAGGAAAGTATAGGTGGTCTGATTAGCAAGTTTGCAGACGACACTAAGATTGGTGGAGTAGCAGATAGTGAAGGGGACTGTCAGAGAAGACAGCAGAATATAGATAGACTGGAGAGTAGGGCAGAGAAATGGCAGATGGAGTTCAATCAGGGCAAATGCGAGGTGATGCATTTTGGAAGATCCAATTCAAGAGTGAACTATACAGTAAATGGAAAAGTCCTGGGGAAAATAGATGTACAGAAAGATTTGGGTGTTCAGGAAAATTGTTCCCTGAAGGTGGCAACGCAGGTCAATAGAGTGGTCAAGAAGGCATATGGCATGCTTTCCTTCATCGGACGGGATATTGAGTACAAGAGTTGGCAGGTCATGCTACAGTTGTATAGGACTTTGGTTCGGCCACATTTGGAATACTGCGTGCAGTTCTGGTCGCCACATTACCAAAAGGATGTAGATGCTTTGGTGAGGGTGCAGAGGAGGTTCACTAGGATGTTGCCTGGTATGGAGGGCGCTAGCTATGAAGAGAGGTTGAGTAGATTAGGATTATTTTCATTAGAAAGACGGAGGTTGAGGGGGGACCTGATTGAGGTGTACAAAATCATGAGAGGTATAGACAGGGTGGATAGCAAGAAGCTTTTACCCAGAGTGGGGGATTCAATTACAAGGGGACACGAGTTCAAAGTGAAAGGGGAAAAGTTTAGGGGGGATATGCGTGGAAAGTTCTTTACGCAGAGGGTGGTGGGTGCATGGAACGCATTGCCAGCGGAGGTGGTAGACGCGGGCACGATAGCGTCTTTTAAGATGTATCTGGACAGATACATGAATGGGCAGGAAGTAGAGAGATACAGACCCTTAGAAAATACGCGACAGGTTTAGATAGAGGATTTAGATTGGCGTAGGCTTGGAGGGCCGAAGGGCCTGTTCCTGTGCTGTAATTTTCTTTGTTCTTTTGCTCTTTGTAAAGAGGGAGGGGGCTTTCTGCTCCCCACCCTGGCTTTCCCAAGAGCACTTTTCCTACCTACACCTAACCCAGGAGCAGTGTGTGAGATGACTGTGATTCAATAAGGAGGTGGTCACATAGCAGTGTCACCTCCTGTAACACGACCTGGAGCCTCACACCAGGGTGAGGACGGAGCTGTCCATAGCCGTTCAGGTCACAGTTTCATTGAACTTCTATGTATCTGGATCTTCCCAGGCAGCAGCGTGTGACGTATCCATTGTCTATCTATATGCTGTCCAATGATGTATCTGCTGGTTAACGGAGGCCATCTATGTCGGGTGAGGTGAATATATCATTTTCACCCTCCGCAGGGTGAAGCAGGGTGAGAGGTCGCGTGGCTTTGTCAGGGTAGCGGGATTCCTGCTGGTGGAGGTGGCTCTGCGCGGCCCGAATGTCAACGGGGAGAGGTACAGGAACTGAAAGAACTCTCATTCCATTAATGTACAGTTAGTGTGTGAGCATGCCCAGTACATCATGTTGGTGAATGTCCACTATCCTGGCAGCAGTCACCACACCTTCATTCTGAAGCAGGCAGCCGGTCCCAACACTTCGGGCCTCTATGCAGAACCAGAATGTGGCTCCTCGGAGACAATGACTACCTCACTCTGTACATCACTCCTAATTCAACCCCCAGCATCAATGCCAACCAACCGCATGAAAATAACCCGTGTATAACGTGAGCAATGGAGTCACCAGGAACATGGTGGAACAGACCATCGGTGTGATGAAGCAATGCTTCCGACGTCTGAACCGCTCGGGGGGAGCCCTCCAGTACTCACTGGAGCAGGTGTCCAAGTTCATGGTGTTCTGCTGTATCCTTCATATCATCACCATCATGAGGACACAGGCATTGGCACCAGGAATCCGGAGGCTACCTCAGGAGGAGGAGTGAGGGAGGATATTTCCTGGATGCCTTTGAACCGGTCAGGCTGTCGGAGAGACCCTGCTAGAATTTCGGTTCCCACTAGGACAACTTCCCTTTCCCATCATCTCCATTCTCCCCCATGACACCCAACTGAGACGCCCCATCACAGTGTCCTGCAATAAAAAAAACACCAACAAAAACCTTTTCATTGACATCTTTATCCAATAACACATCCAATTATACAAGCAAAGCTGAACTATTCACCCTTTAATATTCCCTTAGTGCCTGTCTTGTGGATCCCTCGACTTGCCTAGTGCTCCTACACAGTGTTTCCCCAGTGACTGCAGCATGGATGGTGGAAGGCTGCTGACTTAGAATGGGGGAGACTGCAGATGGCCTTGCAGGACGTCCTCGAGCAGCTCTGGGCCTTGAGGGCACGGATTCAGACTGCACCACCACGACATGGGCAGCCGCAGCCTGGGCTGGCTAATGGGTAACAGCAAGGACATTGGTGGAGTGACAGTGAAAGGAGAACTAATACTGTCATCCTGAGAGAGGACAGCAGGTTCATGCTCCACGGAGACACTGTCACTCCCACGGGGCGACATCTCAGTAATCTTAGTAATCTACTGGATCACAGATTGCTGGACTGCTGTGAGAGCCTGCAAACCCCTTTGTGCAGTGAGATCCACAGCCATGATGACAGCAGTCTGATCCTGCATGGCAGTAAGCAGTCTGAGTTTCCACTGCATCACAGAGACGTTGGGTGTCTGCTGTCTGTTCTGCAGTGGAAGCTGAGACAATGATCACCAGACACTGCATCAAGGCTGGGTCCGCTCGTGCTGTCATGGAGTTAGTGACCACTTCCACAGGGGAAAAAATGGGCTTCAAGCTCTGTACAATGTCCTGTGCCATGTTGGAGCTGGACTCCTCCATGTTCTTTGATAGTGGCAACAGACTGTCTGACAGGCCTGTCAATGGACAAAGTATCTCAGTGTCCATATCCATCAGCATTCTCCTGTATGCTGCTCCAGCAAAGTTCATTTCTGAGTCCTGTGTATTATAACTCGTTTGTGACATTGCCCTCCGGTGATCTGACACATGAACTATCCTTTCCCCCTGGCCTGGCTGCAGCTCACTCGTGCTCGGTGACTCACCACGTGTAGATTCTGACTCTTTACCAGCCTCTAAAGCACACACAGTGTAAGTGTTTGATCTGTTGTCTGTGAGTATCAGACCAAGTGATGGGGCTTCACCATCAGGGCTGTGCTGCTGCTCTCTCTCTGTCTCCTGGAGCTGCTGTGACTGGGAAGCTGGCAGTTTTCAGTTATCGTTGGAAAGTATAAATCAGAATTGGAAGGTTGGGGTGAGGGATTGGGGGTGGGATGAAAAGCAGGAGGTCCATGGTCCCATCTGCAGCTTGGACATCATCCCAGACAGCAGGATGAGGGGGAGGTAGGAGTTAAAAAGGGACATAAGGCAGGAACATAGCAACAGCCTGAATGCTGTCGGCGAGGCCGGATGCCACGGGCTCTGTGACAGCCAGTCCCATGATGTAGAGAACCATCTCCTCCCTCAGGCTCAGGGGATGAAGATATGCCTGACCCCCACCAGTTCACTTCTGCCCCCTGTGATTATGGGCCACCTTGTCCTGTAAGAGAGGGGGTGGAATATCAGTAATTGTGTTTCACAGTGTTTGTGTGATGTGCCTTCCATAGCTCAATAGCTGGAGGTATGTGGAGACAGTGAGATGTGGGTGTGAGGCTGGTATCAGTGGAAGGTGTGTGAGGGTGAGGTGGAGTATGTGAATGTTAGGTGTGAGTCCTGAGTGTTAGGGACAGCTGATAGGTGAGTGATGGGGGTGTGGTACATTGAGCAGTGTGAGAGGTTGAAAGGTATTATTGAATCTGCTTCCATCATGTTTTCAGGCAATGAATTCCAGATCAAAACAACTTGCTGTGTAAGAAAATTCTCCTCATTTCACCTCTGGTTCTTTGTCAATTACCTTCAATCTGTGTCTTCTTAATACTGCACTTTCTGACACTGGAAACAGTTTCACATTAATTACCCTATCAAAACCCCTCATGATTTTGAATTCCATATTAAATCTCCCCTTACCCGTCAGTGCTCTAAAGCGAACAATCCCAGCTTTTCAAATTTCTCAACGTAAATGAATTCCCAGATCCCTGGTACCATTCCAGGAAATCACCTCAGTATCTTCACTAAGTCCTTAACATCCTTACCAAACCGTGGTGATCAGAATTGGACATAATTCTCCAGCTGGGATCTAACCAATGATGTATAAACATTAGCATTTCCTCCTGAGTTTTATTACTCTGTATCTCTCTCTCTAACACCAAAGACACTACATGTTACCTTCAAAGATCTGTGTGTGTACACGCCACTTCTCTCTAATCCTTCACCCGCTTTATAATGGTACCATTGAGTTTATATTGTTTCACCTCATATTTCCTCCCCAAATGTCTCACTTCACACTTCACTGTGTTAAATTACATCTGCCATGTTCCTGTCCATTTTACCAGTCAGTCTCTGTCCTCCTGAAGTCTGTTACTATCCTTCAGACTGTTTATTAACATTTCTGAGTTTCCAGCCCTCTGAAAACTTTGACATTATCCTCTCTGTACACAAGCCTATTGCATTAACATACAGCAACAGTGATTCCAACAGTAACCCTGCAGAACCCCACTGTGTACTTCCCTCCAGACTGATCAACAACCATTCTCTACTACTGTCTGCTTTCTGTCACTGACCTAATTTCCTGCATGCTGGCATTGAAAATAAAAAAAAGGACTTCCATTTATGTAACGCCTTCATGATCACTGCATGTCCCAAAGCGATTTACAACCAACGAGTAGTTTTTAAAGTTTAGTCAGTCTTGTAAATGCAGGAAAGACAGAGTCAATTTCCGCACAGCAAGATCCCACAAGTAGCAGTGTGATCATGACCAGATCTGTTTTTGTGATGTTGAATTGAGGAGTAAATGTTGACCAGGACACTGGAAATAATTCCATGGGATCTTTACATCCACCTGAGTGGGCAACACGGGGCCTGGCTTTACCTTTTCGTTGATAAGGCGGTACCTCTGACAGTGAAACACTCCCTCAGTACTGCACTGCAGTGTCAGCCTTGATTCTTGTGATCAAGTCCTGCAGTGACACTTGATCCTAGACGCTTGTGATTGAAAGGGGAGAGAGCGACAAACTGAGCCACGGCTGGCATTGGTCCTTTAATCCCATGTGTTTCTAATTTGGTAACACGGCTGTTATGTGGTAATTTATCAAACAGCTGCTGAAAGGATAGGAATATTGGGAAAGTACAGGCAGGAACAATCATAGAATCATAGAATAGCACAGTCCTGAATGATGTCATTCGGCCCATCAAGTCAGTGCTGAACCCTTTCAAAGAACAATCCAGTTAGTCCCACTCCCTGACTCTTTCACAATATCCGAACATTTTTTCTTCTTCAGATATTTATCCAATTCCCTTTTGGGATCAACTATTGAATCTGTATCCATCAGCCTATCAGACAGTGCATCCCAAATCCAAACCACTCAGAAACAAAAATCCTCATGTCTGCTTCTTTTACCAATCGCCTTAAATCTGTGTCTCTGATTACCGGTCCCTTGGACATTGGAAGCAGTTTCTCTTTATTTAATTTACCTAAACCCTTCCTAATGTTAAACAGCTCAATTTAATCTCCTCTGAAAGTTCTCTGTTCGAATCAGAACAACCCCAGCTACATAACTGTCATCCCTCATGCCTGCACAAATTCTCGTAAAACAGTTCTTTACCCTCTCCGAAGGCTTCATGTCCTTCCTAAAGTGTGGTTCCCAGTATTCGACACAAGACTTCAGGTGCAGCTGAACTAGTATTTTATATATGTTTCACATAATGTCCTTGCTTTTGCTTTTTTTGCTTCTATTTATAAAACCGAGGATCCCATATATTTATTAACGGTTTGGCTACAAAGATTTGTGTACAAATCCCAGGTGTCTCTGTTATTTCACCACGTTTATAGTTATACCATTTAACTTGTATTGTCTCTCCTCATTCCTCCTTTCAAAATGTATTACCTCACACATCTGCAATGCCAATTAAATATTGAGAAGATTGAAGACATTGTTTTCTGTCTCTGCTTCAAATATTTCCTAGCTACACACTCCATCCCTCTCCTTTGTAAATGTTTGAGACGAAAAGCCAAACTGTTCACACACTTGGTTACATAGTTAACCTTGAGATGCCTTGCGATGAGCTTCTGACCAAATATTCACACCATCAGTAAAATGGCTTATTTCCACCCGCGGTGGAGTTGCATTTCTGGTTAAAAAGGAAAGTAATACAATAGTGAGGAAGGATATGAGATCTGATGATGTGGAGTCTGTATGGGTAGAGCTGGGAAGCACTAAGGGGCTTAAAACGTGAGTGGGGGCTATATATAGACCCCCAAACTGTGGTGGTGATGTGGGAATGGTCTTAAACAGGAAATTAGAGATGCATGCGATAAAGCAACATCTGTAATTATGGGTGACTTAAATCTGCATATAGATTGGTCAAATCAAATTTGTCACAATAACGTAGAGGAGGAATTACTGGAGTGTATACGGGATGGTTTTCTGGACCAATATGTTGAGGAACCAACTAGAGAACAGGCCATCCCAGACTGGGTATTGTGTAAAGAGAGAGGAATATTTGGCAATCTAGTTGTGTGAAATCCCTTGAGGATGAGCGACCATAATATAATAGAATATGTCATGAAGAAAGCCAACAGTGACGTCAGAGGAGAGCTGCAAGCTGATTGGTTGGGTGAGTAGCAGCTATTAGTGCATGTAGATATCTTTAAAAAAGTGAAAAGTTTATTTTTGTGGGAAAAGAACTCTGGTGATCAGGTGAGTACTACTGAAGTGTTTCTTTTTTTAATTATTAAGAACCTTAGATTGAAGTGGGCAGAACAAGGCCCCTCATGTAATTAGTATTTTTTTTAAATTAAGGGTGTAACTAATTAGTCTAAGTGTAGGTCATGACAGGAGAGTTCAGCCCCGTGATCTGCTCCTCCTGCACTTTGTGGGAAATCAGGGATGCTTCCAGTGTCCCTAGTGAGTATGTGTGCAGGAAGTGGATCCATCTGCAACTACTGGCGACCCGCATTATGGAGATGGAGCTGCAGGAGAATTCACTGTGGAGCATCCATAATGCTGAGGAAGTCGTGGATAACATGTTTAGCGAGGTGGTCACACCGCAGATAATAGCTGCACAGGCAGTAAAGGGATGTGTGACCACCAGACAGAGTAGTAGGCACAGGCAGGTAGTGCAGGAGTCCCCTGTGGCCACCACCTCTCAAGCAGATAGACCGCTTTGGATACTGTTGGGGGGGATGATCTCCCAGGGGAAAGCAGCAACAGCCAGGCCCATGGGACCACAGAGGGCTCTGCCGCACAGCAGGACAGGAAAAGGGGTGTAAGAGCTATCGTGAAAGGAAATTCTATCGTAAGGGGTGCAGGTAGGCGTTTCTGTGGCCGCAAAAGAGGCACCAGGATGGTATGTTGCCTCCCTGCTGCGAGGGTCAAGGATGTCTCGGAGTGGCTGCAGGAAATTCTGAAAGGAGAGAGTGAGCAGCCAGAGGTCGTGGTCCATATTGGTGCTAACGACATAGACAGGAAGAGAGATAAGGTCCTGCAAAGTGAATATAGGGAGTTAGGCAGAAGGTTAAAAAGTAGAACCTCTAGGGGTAATCTCAGGATTTGGCCTAACCATCAGCGTCAAGAAAATGAACATCATGGGACAGGATGTCAGAAATCCTCCATCCATCAATATCGGCGGCACGCTCTGGAAGTGGTTCAAGAGTTCACCTACCAAGGCTCAACTGTCACCAGTTACCTGTCTCTAGATGCAGAAATCAACAAGCGCACGGGAAAGGCTTCCACTGCTATGTCCAAACTGGCCAAGAGAGTGTGGCAAAATGGCGCACTGACACGGAACACAAAAGTCCGAGTATATCAAGCCTGTGTCCTCAGTACCTTGCTCTATGGCAGCGAGGCCTGGACAACGTATGTTAGCCAAGAGCGACGTCTCAATTCAGTCCATCTTCACTGCCTCCGGAGAATACTTGGCATCAGGTGGCAGGACCGTATCTCCAACACAGAAGTCCTCGAGGCGGCCAACATCCCCAGCTTATACACACCACTGAGTCAGCGGCGCTTGAGATGGTTTGGCCGTGTGAGCCGCATGGAAGATGGCAGGATCCCCAAAGACACTTTGTACAGCGAGCTCGCCACTGGTATCAGACCCACCGGCCGTCCATGTCTCTGCTTTAAAGACGTCTGCAAATGCGACATGAAGTCCTGTGACATTGATCACAAGTCGTGGGAGTCAGTTGCCAGCGATCGCCAGAGCTGGCGGGCAGCCATAAAGGAGGGGCTAAAATGTGGCGAGTCGAAGAGACTTCACAGTTGGCAGGAAAAAAGACAGAAGCGCAAGGGGAGAGCCAACTATGTAACAGCCCCGTCAGACAAATTTTTCTGCAGCACCTGTGGGAGAGCCTGTCACTCGAGAATTGGCCTTTTTAGCCACTCCAGGCGCTGCTGCACAAACCACTGACCACCTCCAGGCGCTTACCCATTGTCTCTCGAGGTAAGGAGGCCAAAGACAAAGAGGAAGAAGAATCTCAGGATTACTCCCTGTGCCACGTGCTAGTGAGGATAGGAATAGGAGGATTAAGGAAATGAAAGTGTGGCTGAAGAGCTGGTGTAGGCGGGAGGGCTTCAGCTACTTGGATCATTGGGATCTCTTCTGGTGCAGAGGTGACCTGTTGAAGAGGGTCGGATTGCATCTAAACTGGAAGGGGACCAATATCCTTGCGGGGAGGTTTGTTAGTACGACTCGGGAGGGTTTAAACTAGTCTTGCAGAGAGGTGGGACTCAAAGTAGTAGTCTCTCCGATGACATAGTTAAGGTAAATGTAGAGGTTAATGCAAGCAAGTCCAGTAGGCGGGCCTGGCAGTGGCCTGACAGGGAGCGTGGAAGGTCTGGTCGACTAAACTGCAAGTGGTTAGCACCTCAGCCTCACAGCTCCAGGGACCCGGGTTCCATTCTGGGTACTGCCTGTGCGGAGTTTGCAAGTTCTCCCTGTGTCTGCGTGGGTTTCCTCCGGGTGCTCCGCTTTCCTCCCACATGCCAAAGACTTGCATGTTGATAGGTTAATTGGCCATTATAAATTGCCCCTAGTATAGGTAGGTGGTAGGGAAATATATAGGGACAGGTGGGGATGTGATAGGAATACGGGATTAGTGTAGGATTAGTATGAATGTGTGGTTGATGGTCGGCACAGACTCGGTGGGCCGAAGGGCCTGTTTCAGTGCTGTATCTCTAAACTAAACTACTTTAATGCAAGAGGCCTTACAGCTAAGGCAGATGAACTCAGAGCATGGATCAGTACATGGGATTGTGATATTATAGCTATTACAGAAACGTGGTTGAGGGATAGGCAAGACTGGCGGTTCAATGTTATGGTGTCCCGATGCTTCAGTTGGAGGGAAGAGAGAATGGGGAGTTGCACAATTGATTAGGGAGCACATCACGGCAGTAGTTAGAGAGGATATCCCGCGGGGAACGTCCAGTGAGGCCAAATGAGTGGAGCTTAGAAATAAGCAAGTGTTGATCTCTTTGATGGGATTATACTATAGGCCCCCCAATAGTCAGAGGGAATTGGAGGAGCATATATGCAGGGAAATCACAGATAGGTGTAGGAATTATAGAATTAGAATTAGAATTAGAATTAGAATATTACAGCGCAGTACAGGCCCTTCGGCCCTCGATGTTGCGCCGATCATCTGACCTACACTATTCCATTTTCATCCATATGTCTATCCAATGACCACTTAAATGCCCTTAAAGTTGGCGAGTCTACTACTGTTGCAGGCAGGGCGTTCCACGCCCCTACTACTCTCTGCGTAAAGAAACTACCTCTGACATCTGTCCTATATCTTTCACCCCTCAACTTAAAGCTATGTCCCCTCGTGTTTGCCATCCTCATCCGAGGAAAAAGACTCTCACTATCCATCCTATCTAACCCTCTGATTATCTTGTATGTCTCTATTAAGTCACCTCTCCTCCTCCTTCTCTCTAACGAAAACAACCCCAAGTCCCTCAGCCTTTTCTCGTAAGACCTTCCTTCCATACCAGGCAACATCCTAGTTAATCTCCTCTGCACCCTTTCCAAAGCTTCGACATCCTTCCTATAATGCGGTGACCAGAACTGCACGCAATACTCCAGGTGCGGCCTCACCAGAGTTTTGTACAGCTGCATCATGACCCCGTGGCTCTGAAACTCGATCCCCCTACTAATAAAGGCTAACACACCATATGCCTTCTTAACAGCCCTATTAACCTGGGTAGCAACTTTCAGGGATTTATGTACCTGGATACCAAGATCTCTCTGCTCATCTACACTACCAAGAATCTTCCCATTAGCCCAGTACTCTGCATTGCTGTTACTCCTTCCAAAGTGAATCACCTCACACTTCTCCGCATTAAACTCCATTTGCCATCTCTCAGCCCAGCTCTGCAGCCTATCTATGTCCCTCTGTACCCTACAACACCCTTCGACACTATCCACAACTCCACCGACCTTCGTGTCATCCGCAAATTTACTAACCCACCCTTCTACACCCTCATCCAGGTCGTTTATAAAAATGACAAACAGCAGTGGCCCCAAAACAGAACCTTGCGGTACACCACTAGTAACTAAACTCCAGGATGAACATTTGCCATCAACCACCACCCTCTGTCTTCTTTCAGCTAGCCAATTTCTGATCCAAAGCTCTAAATCACCTTCAACCCCATACTTCCGTATTTTCTGCAATAGCCTACCGTGGGGAACCTTATCAAACGCCTTACTGAAATCCATATACACCACATCCACGGCTTTACCCTCATCCACCTGTTTGGTCACCTTCTCGAAAAACTCAATAAGGTTTGTGAGGCACGACCTACCTTTCACAAAACCGTGCTGACTATCGCAAATGAACTTATTCTTTTCAAGATGATTATAAATCCTGTCTCTTATAACGTTTTCCAACATTTTACCCACAACCGAAGTAAGGCTCACAGGTCTATAATTACCAGGGCTGTCTCTACTCCCCTTCTTGAACAAGGGGACAACATTTGCTATCCTCCAGTCCTCCGGCACTACTCCTGTCGACAATGACGACTTAAAGATCAACAACAACGGCTCTGCAATCTCCTCCCTGGCTTCCCAGAGAATCCTAGGATAAATCCCATCTGGCCCAGGGGACTTATCTATTTTCACTCTTTCCAAAATTGCTAACACCTCCTCCTTGTGAACCTCAATCCCATCTAGCCTAGTAGTCTGTATCTCAGTATTCTCCTCGACAACATTTTCTTTCTCTACTGTAAATACTGACGAAAAATATTCATTTAACGCTTCCCCTATCTCCTCTGATTCCGCACACAACTTTCCACTACTATCCTTGATTGGCCCTGTTCTAACTCTTATCATTCGTTTATTCCTGATATACCTATAGAAAGCCTTAGGGTTTTCTTTGATCCTATCCACCAATGACTTCTCGTGTCCTCTCCTTGCTCTTCTTAGCCCTCCCTTTAGATCCTTCCTGGCTAGCTTGTAACTCTCAAGCGCCCTAACTGAGCCTTCACGTCTCATCCTAACATAATCCGCCCTCTTCCTCTTGACAAGCACTTCAACTTCTTGAATAAACCACGGCTCCCTCGCTCGACAACTTCCTCCCTGCCTGACAGGTACATACTTATCAAGGACACGCATTAGCTGCTCCTTGAATAAGCTCCACATTTCGTTTGTGCCCATCCCCTGCAGTTTCCTTCCCCATCCTACACATCCTAAATCTTGCCTAATCGCGTCATAATTTCCTTTCCCCCAGCTATAATTCTTGCCCTGCGGTATATACCTGTCCCTGCCCATCGCTAAGGTAAACCTAACCGAATTGTGATCACTATCGCCAAAGTTCTCACCTACATCTAAATCAAACACCTGGCCGGGTTCATTACCCAGTACCAAATCCAATGTGGCATCGCCCCTGGTTGGCCTGTCCACATACTGTGTCAGAAAACCCTCCTGCACACACATAGGGTTGTAATAGTAAGCGATTTTAACTTTCCTAATATTGACTGGGACTGCCTTGGTGCTAAGGGATCAGATGGGCAAGAATTTGTTAAGTGTGTCCAGGATAGTTTTATGAAACAGTACATGGATGGCCCTACGAGAGAAAAGGCTACACTCGACCTCCTCTTTGGAAATGAGGATGGGCAGGTGGATGATGTGTCAGTGAGGGAGCACTTTGGGACCAGTGACCATAACTCTATTAGCTTCAAGATAGTTATGGAAGAGGAAGGGCTGGTCCTCAGGTTGAAGTCCTAAATTGGAGGAAGGTTAATTTTGATAGCATCAGACAGGAACTCTCAAAAGTTGAGTGAAAGGGCTGTGTACAGGTAAAGGGACGTCTGGCAAGTGGGAGGCTTTTAAAAGTGAGATAGGAAGAGTTATGGGCCGGCATATTCCTGTTAGATGGAAGGGCAAGGCTGGCAAGTTTAGGGAACCTTGGTTGATGAGGGATGTTGAGGGTCTGATCAGGACAAAGAAGGAGGCATATGTCAGGTATAGGCAGCGGGGATCAAACGAGTCCCTCCAGGAATAGAGTGGATGTAGGAGTGCACTCAAGAAAGAAATTAGGAGGGAGAAAAGGGGCCATGAGATTTCGCTGGCAGATAAGATAATGGAGAATCCTAAAATAGTCTATGAGTATATTAAGAGTAAAAGGGTAGCTAGGGAGAGAGTCGGTCCCCTTAAGGATCAGTGTGGTAATCTATGTGTGCAGCCACGGGAAATGGGCGAGGTCTTAAATGAATACTTCTCGTCTTTATTTACCATGGAGACAACATGGAAGCTAGTGAGTTCAAGGGAGGGAACAGTGATATCCTGGAGCATATCAACATTACAAAGGAGGCGGTGTTGGAGGTTTTGAAGCGCATTAAGGTAGATAAATCCCCAGGGCCTGACCAGGTGTATCCTTGGATGCTATGGGAAGAAAGGGAGGATATTCCTGGAGCCCGAGCAGAGATTTTTGCATTATCGTTAGCCATGGGTGAGGTACCGGAAGACTGGAGGATAGCTAATGTTGTGCCTTTATTTAATAAGGGCAGCAGTGATAAGCCAGGGAACTACAGGCCGGTGAGCCTTACATCAGTGGTGGGAAAGTTATTGGAAGGGATTCTGACAGACAGGATTTATATGCATCTGGAAAGGCAACGTCTGATTAGGGATAGTAAGCATGGCTTTGTGCATGGGAATCATGTCTCAGGAATTTGATTGAGTTTTTTGAGGAGGTGACCAAGAGGATTGATGGGGGCAGGGCGAAGGACGTTGTCTACATGGACTTTAGCAAGGCCTTTGACAAGGTCCCGCATGGTCGGCTGGTCCAGAAGATTCATACACATGGGATCCAGGATGTGCTAGCCAATTGGATACAAAATTGGCTTGGTGATCGGATGGTAGTGGGGGGTTGTTTTTCAGATTGGAGGCTGGTGACCAGTGGTGTGCCACAGGGATCGGTTCTGGGTCCTCTCTTGTTTGTCATATATATTAATGACTTGGATATGAATGTAGGGGGCATGATTGGTAAGTTTGCAGATGATACAAAAATTGATGGGATAGTAGAAAGTGCAGAAGGTTGTGTAAGGTTACAACAGGATATAGATAAACTTGGAAAGTGGGCAAGTGATTGGCAAATGGAATTTAATGCAGACAAGTGCGAAGTGATGCATTTTGGGAGGTTAAACCAGTGCAGTACATATACAGTGAATGACAGGGCCTGGGGAGTGTTGTTGAGCAGAGAGACCTTGGGGTGCAAGTGCATAGTTCCCTTAATGTGGCAACACAGGTAGACTGGGTGGTGAAGAAGGTGTATGGCATGCTTGTCTTCATCAAATGCGGCATGGAGTACAAGAGTTGGGACGTCATGTTACAGTTGTACAGAACATTGGTTATTCCGCATTTGGAGTACTGTGTGCAGTTCTAGTCGCAGCACTACAGGAAAGATGTGATTAAGCTAGAGAGGGTACAGAAAAGATTCACAAGGATGTTGCCTAGTTTGGAGGGCTTGAGTTATAAAGAGAGATTGGTTAGGCTGGGGCTGTTTTCCCTGGAGCAAAGACGGCTGAGAGGGGACATGATGGAGGTATATAAAATTATGAGAGGCATAGACTGAGCAGGTAGCCAGAGTCTGTTTCCCATGGTAGGGGTGACTAAAACTAGAGGGCATAGATTTCAGATGAAAGGGAGGAGGTTTAAAGGGGATTAAAAGGGTAATTTTTTCACACAAAGAATATTGCGTATCTGGAATGAGCTGCCAGAGGAGGTGGTGGAGGCAGGAACAGTAGCCACATTTAAGAGTCATCTGGACAGGTATTTGAATGAGCAAAGCATAGACGGATATGGAATTAATGCAGGCACGTGGAACCAGTACAGATCGGCATTATGGTCGGCATGGACGCAGTGGGCCGAAGGGCCTGGTTCTATGCTGTACGAATCTATGACTCCAAGATGGAGAGTGACGTAGTTGATTCTGAGACTAGGGTCGTGAATCTTAATAAAGGAAAGTATGAAGGTATGAGGCACGAGTTGGCTATGATGGATTGGGAAACGTTACTTAAAGGGATGATGGAGGAAAGGCAATGGCAATATTCAAAGAGTGCATTGATGAACTGCAACAATTGTTTACTCCTGTCTGGCGCAAAAGTAAAATGGGAAACGTAGCCAAACCATGGCTTACAAGGAAAATTAGAGATAGTATTAGATTCACGGTAGAGGCATATACATTCGACAGAAAGAAGCAACAGACCTGAGGATTGGGAGCAGTTTAGAATTCAGCAAAGGAGGACCAATGGATTGATTAAGAAGGGGAAAATAAAGTACACGAGTAAGCTTGTGGGGAACATACAACCTGACTGTAAAGGTTTCTGTAGGTATGTGAAGAGGAAAGGATTGGTTCAGACAAATGTAGGTCCTTACAGTTAGAAACATGGGAATTTATTATGGGAAACAAAGAAATGGCGAACCAACTAAATGCTTACTTTGATTCTGTCTTCAGAAAGGATGGCACAAATATCTTACCAGAAATGTTGGGGAACACAGGGTTTAGTGAGAGGAAGGAACCGAAGGAAATCAGTATTAGTAGAGAAATTGTGTTGGGGAAGTTGATGGTATTGAAGGTCGATAAATCCTCAGGGCCTGATAATCGACATCCCAGATTACTTAAAGAAGTGGCCCTGGAAATAGTGGATGCATTGGTGGTCATCTTTCAAGATTCTATCCACTTTGGAACAGTTCCAGCTGATTGGAGGGCAGCTAATGTAACCCCACCATTTAAAAAGGGAGGTAGAAATAAAGCAGGGCATTATAGACAAGTCAGCCTGACGTCGGTAGTGGGGAAAATTCTAGAGTCCATTATCAAAGCTTTTATGGCAGAGCACTTGGAGAACAGTGTTAGAATCGGATAGATGGATTTACGAAAGGGAAATCATGCTTGATAAATCTATTAGAATTCTTCGAATATGTAACTAATAGAGTGGATGATGGGGAGCCAGAGAATGTGGTTTATTTGGACTTTCAGAAGGCTTTCGACAAAGTCCCACATAAGAGATTAGTGAGTAAAATTAAAGCGCGTGGGATTAGTGGTAGTGTATTGCGATAGATAGAACATTGGTTGGCAGATGGAAAAAAAGAGTAGGGATAAACGGATCTTTTTCCAAAAGGCAGGCAGTGATTAGTGGGGTAGCACAGGGATCGGTGCTAGGACCCCAACTATTCACACTCTATATTAATGATTTAGATGAGGGAACTAAATGTAATATCTCCAAATTTTCAGAAGACACAAAACTGGGTGGGAGGGTGAGATGTGAGGAGGATGCAGAGAGGCTTCAGGGTGATTTGGACAAGTTGAGTGAGTGGGCTATTGCATGGCAGATGCAGTATAATGTGAATAAATGTGAGGTTATCCACTTTGGTAGCAAAAACAGGAAGGCAGATTATTATCTGAACGGCTATAAACTGAGAGAGGGGAATATGCAAGGAGACCTGGGTGTTCTCGTACACCAGTCACTGAAGGTAAGCATGCATGTGCAACAGGCGGTAGAAAAAGGCGATTGTTATGTTGGCCTTCATGGAGACAGGATTCGAGTACAGGAGCAAGGATGTCTTGCTGCAATTATACAGGGCGTTGGTCAGGCCGCACTTGGAATATTGTGTGCAGTTTTGGTCTCCTTCTCCGAGAAAGGATGTTCCTGCCATAGCGAGAGTGCAATGAAGGTTTATCAGACTTATTCCTGGGATGCCGGGACTGATGTATGAGGAGAGATAGGATTATATTCGCTGGAGTTCGGAAGAGTGAAGAGGGATCTCACAGAAAGCTCTAAAATTTTAACAGGACTTGACAGGGTAGTTGCAGGAAGGATGCTCCCGATGGTGGGGGAGTCCAGAACCAGGGGTCATAGTCTAAGGATACGGGGTAAACTTTTCAGGACTGAAATGAGGAGAAATTTCTTCACCCAGAGAGTGGTGAGCCAGTGAAATTACGTCATCACTCCCATGTACAAGAGGGATTGGAATATGCTGGCCAGTGCCTCTGCTACTTCCACCATTCCATCCCTCAGCAACCCACATGCATCCCATCCAGACTGGGTAAATGATCTACTTTATTGTGATACAAAAACTGCTGTATTGAAAAGGGTTAACTGAATCTGTTTGTTCAGTGACTGCAAATAATATCAGTCTCCATGGACCCTAATTGTGTCACTGGAGGTTTGCCATCTTCTATTAATAAGGGGCTCCCATGTGTTGTCCCATAGTTTCAACCGGAACATCAACCCCGGCACAACAGAGATCAGCGGCTCCAGAGAGAGAGAAAGGATAGATCAGAATCTGAGAACAATAGATTGGAATGTTACAACAATGGGTCAGAATCGGAGAACAAATGACTGGAATGTAACAACAATGGGTCAGAATCTGAGAACAATAGATTGGAATGTTACAACAATGGGTCAGAATCTGAGAACAATAGATTGGAATGTTGCAGCAATGGGTCAGAATCTGAGAACGATAGATTGGAATGTTGCAGCAATGGGTCAGAATCTGAGAACAATAGATTGGAATGTTACAACAATGGACAGGAGTTTATCCTCGGATCTTTACTACCTTTCTACATATTATGATCGGTACTCATTAAACTCTCGTATACATCTCGCACTGAAGATTATTCAATACATTTACTATCCCATCCTGGCTATTATTGGTGTCCCTGGTAAGTCTCTCTATCTAGATATTAATTCCATAAACCAAGTTTAACAGCATTACTGTTCGTGTAATTTACTCTGCACTTTTTGCTGCCGTTGTATTCCTGGTGAATATGTCCAGCTATTAGCTCTAAGAACCATTGCCAACTTTATTGGATTTCTTGACATTTGTTCTCTCATCGTTACTGCTGTTGCTGTCTCTATTTCCCGGTAGGGCATCTGTAAACCCCGTTTCACTGAAATACTGTTCTGTTATGTAAATTTTGGGAAGACTGAAGCCAGTGTCATTGGTCTCCATCACAAACTCCATCCCCTATCTGTGAAACAAATACACCACCCTGCCCAATATCTGAGGCTGAACCAGACTGTTTGCAATCGGTGTGTTCTATTTAAACCTGAGCTGAGTCCATCTCCATATTCTCTCCAGTACCAACCCTGTCTACGACCACCTCTGTCATATCCCCCACCTCCACCTCTGTCTCAGCCAATCTGCTCCATAAACCCTCACCTGTACCTTTGTTAAATCCACACTTGACTATTCCAATTCTATCCTGGTCACCCTCCCAGTTATAAACCTCCATAAACCACAGCCCATCCAGATTTCTGCTGCCTGTATCCGAACTCACACCAAATCCTGATCACCCATCAACCCTGTACTCACTGATCTACATTGGCTGCCGGTCTGGCAGCACCTTAATTTTAATATAGACATTCTTGTGTTTGAATCCCTCCATGGCCTCACCCCTCCAATTAGCCCATTCTCCTGCCCATTCTCATATTCCTGAAAATGTTTTGACTTCAATCTTTTCTCATTTCTCCTTCTGAAGTGAATTCCTTTCCCACTGTATCTGTCCCGAGCCACTATTTTAGACTGTACAGCACTACTGGTGCTGACGGTACAGAAGCTGGGATCCATAGAGAGATGTGAACTGCACAGCCAGGCACTTCTAGTGCGGCGTGCAAAGTGCCCCATGCTGGGCAGGGCTCTCGCTCAATCGTACCATGTATGTGTTGCTGCTCTGAGGATGGTTTTGAATGTGTTGTCAATGTACCATACCGCCAGCTTTGATGTACGTCTTTGAAACTTGGTCTGTACATGTCCACTGACCGCCTGTGTTAGTCACTCTCAGTTGAACATATATTCAGCAGCATGAGGAAGCCCATCTAGTATTATTTAAAAGGACCAGGCATCCAACTTACAGGTGAGGGGCGTTTGACTTACTTCTATTATTGTAAAGTTAGTGGAGGTGCTGTGGATGGTTTGTTGGAGGTTGTGTTGTGAGATGCTGCAGACATTCAGGGAGGACAGAGGATTTGGTGAACCAACTCTGGACGAGGTATGGCCTATCAGGGGAAAACAGCAGCAGCCAGAGCAGTGGCACCACGGCTGGCACTGTTGCTCAGCAGGGAGGGACAAAGCGCAGAAGAGTAATAGTTCTAGGGGACTATATAGTCATGGGCACAGATAGGCGCTTCTGTGGACGTGAAAGAGACTACAGGATGGTATGTTGCCTCCCTGATGCCAGGGTCAAGGATGTCTCTGAACGGACAGGGGGCATTCTGAAGGGGGGAAGGTGAACAGCCAGAGGTTGTGGTACACATCGGTACCAATGACATAGGCAGGAAGAGTGATGAGGTCCTGCAGGGTGAGTTTAGGGAGTTAGGTAGAAAGATAAGAAACAGGACTTCGAGGATTGTGATCTCTGGATTACTCCCTGTGCCACGTGCTAGTAAGGCTAGTGTTGGAAGATAGTGCAGCTAAACACGTGGCTGAGCAGCTGGTGTAGAAGGGAGGGTTTCAGATATCTGGACCATTGGGCTCTCTTCAGGGACAGATGGGACCTGTACAAGAAGGATGGGTTGCATGTAAACTGAAGGGGCACAAATATCCTTGCTGCAAGATTTGCTAGCATCACTCGGGAGGGTTTAAACTAGTGTGGTAGGCGGGTGGGAATCAGAGCAGTAGGACAGCTAGTGAAATAAATGAGGAGGACATAGTAAAGAAGGCCAGCAGGACTAAGAGGAAGAGCAGGCAGGGAGATGTTGCTGAGCACAGCGGGACTAGTGGTCTGAAGTGCATTTGTTTCAATGCGAGAAGTATAACAGGTAAGGCAGATGAACTTAGAGCTTGAATTTGTACTTGGAAATATGATGTTGTTGCTATTGCAGAGACTTGGTTGAGGGAAGGGCAGGATTGGCAGCTAAATGTTCCAGGCTTTGGAAGCTTCAGGCGGGATAGAGGGGGATGTAAAAGGGGTGACGGAGTTGCATTACTGGTTAAGGAGAATACCACAGCTGCACTGTGGGAGGACACCTCAGAGGGGTCATGCAGCGAGGCAATATGGGTGGAGCTCAGGAATAGGAAGCGTGCAGTCACGATGTTGGGGGTTTACTACAGGCCTCCCAACAGCCAGCGGGAGGGAGAGGAGCAGATATGTAGACAGATTTAGGAAAGATGTAAAGGTAACAAGGTTGTAGTGGTGGGTGATTTTAACTTCCCCAATATTGACTGGGACTCACTTAGTGCTAGGGGCTTGGATGGGGCAGAATTTGTGAGGAGCATCTAGGAGGGCTTCTTGAAACAGTATGTAGATAGTCCAACTGGGGATGGGGCCATTCTGGACCTGTTGTTGGGGAATGAGCACGGCCAGGTGGTCGAAGTTTCAGTGGGGGAGCATTCCCGGAACAGTGACCATAATTCCATAACTTTTAAGGTACTTGTGGATAAGGATAAGAGTAGTCCTCGGGTGAAGGTGCTAAATTGGGGGAAGGCTAATTATAACAATATTAGGCAGGATCTGAAGAATTTTGATTGGGGGTGGTTGTTTGATGGTAAATCAACATCTGACATGTGGGAGTCCTTCAAACGTCAGCTGATTAGAATCCAGGACCAGCATGTTCCTGTGAGGAAGAAAGACAAGTTGGGCAGGTTTCGGGAAGCTTGGATAACACAGGATATTGTGAGCCTCGTCAAAAAGAAAAAGGAAGCATTTGTCAGGGCTGGATGGCTAGGAACAGACTTGAGGAATATAAAGACAGTAGGAAGGAACTTAAGCAAGGAGTCAGGAAGGCTAAAAGGGGTGATGAGAAGCCATTGGCAAACAGGTTTAAGGAAAATCCCAAGGCTTTTTATACATTTATAAAGAGCAAGAGGGTAACCAGGGAAAGGGTTGGCCCATTCAAGGACAGAGATGGGAATCTATGCGTGGAGCCAGAGGAAATGGGCGAGATGCTAAATGAGTACTTTGCATCAGTATTCACCAAAGAGAAGGACTTGGTGGATGATGAGCCGAGGGAAGGGAGTGCAGATAGTCTCAGTCATCTCATTATCAAAAAGGGGGATGTGTTGGGTGTCTTGCAAAGCAATAAGATAGATAAGTCTCCAGGGCCTGACGGGATCTAACCTAGAATACTGAGGGAGGCAAGGGAAGAAATTGCTGGGGCCTTGACAGAAATCTTTGCATCCTCATTGGCTACAGGGGAGGTCCCAGAGGACTGGAGAAAAGCCAATGTTGTTCCTTTGTTTAAGAAGGGTGGCAAGGATAATCCAGGAAATTATAGGCCTGTGAGCCTTACGTCTGTGGTTGGGAAATTATTAGAGAGGATTCTTCGGGACAGGATTTACTCCCATTTGGAAACAAACGAACTTATTAGCGAGAGACAGCATGGTTTTGTGAAGGGGAGGTCGTGTCTTACTAATTTGATTCCGTTTTTTGAGGAAGTGACGAAAATGATTGATGAAGGAAGGGCATTGGATGTTATCTATATGGACTTTAGTAAAGCCTCTGACAAGGTCCCGCATGGCAGACAAAAGGTGAAGTCACACGGGATCAGAGGTGAGCTGGCAAGATGGATACAGAAGTGGCTCGGTCATAGAAGACAGAGGGTATCAGTGGATGGGTGTTTTTCTGAATGGAGGGATGTGACTAGTGGTGTTCCGCAGGGATCAGTGCTGGGACGTTTGCTGTTTGTAGTATATGTAAATGATTCGGAGGAAAATGTAGCTGGTCTGATTAGTAAGTTTGCGGATGATGCAAAGGTTGGTGGAGTTGCAGATAATAATGGGGATTGTCAGAAGATACAGCAGGATATAGATCAGTTGGAGACTTGGGCGGAGGAATGGCAGATGGAGTTTAATCCGGACAAATGTGAGGTAATGCATTTTGGAAGGTCTAATGCAGGTGGGCGTTATACAGTAAATGGCAGAACCCTTAGGAGTATTGACAGGCAGAGATCTGGGCGTACAGGTCCACAGGTCACTGAAAGTGGCAACACAGGTGGAAAAGGTATTCAAGAAGGCATACGGCATGCCTGCCTTCATCGGACGAGGCACAGAGTATAAAAATTGGCATGTCATGTTGCAGCTGTACAGAACCTTAGTTAGGCCACACTTGGAATATTGCGTGCAATTCTGGCCGCCACACTACCAGAAGGATGTGGAAGCTTTGGAGAGGGTACAGAGCAGGTTTACCAGGATGTTGCCTGGTCTGGAGGGCATTAGTTATGAGGAGAGGTTGGAAAAACTCGGATTGTTTTCACTGGAACGACGGAGGTGGAGGGGCGACATGATAGAGGTTTACAAAGTTATGAGCGGCATCGACAGAGTGGACAGTCAGAAGCTTTTTCCCAGGGTGGAAGAGTCAGTTACTAGGCGACATAGGTTTAAGGTGCGAGGGGCAAAGTTTGGAGTGAATCTGCGAGGCAGGTATTTTACACTGAGGGTGGTGAGTGCCTGGAACTTGCTGCCAGGGGAGGTGTTAGAAGCAGATACGATAGCGACGTTTAAGAGACATCTTGACAAATGCATAAATAGGAAGGGAATAGAGGGATATGGGCTCCGGAAGTGCAGAAGGTGTTAGTTTAGGCAGGCATCATGATCGGCGCAGGCTTGGAGGGCTGAATGGTCTGTTCCTGTGCTGTACTGTTCTTTGGTATTTGTTCTTGACTGTCGTTACAGTGTCCCTGGGTCTGTAACACGACCAACAAATGGAGCAGAGGCTGCAGAGAGGGGAAGCTCAGTCAAGTGAGAGGAGGAAGGGGCTCTGCCCTACCCTCCCTGGGTTTTCCAAGAGCAATTTTCCTTTGCACACCTAACCCAGGAGCAGTGTGTGAGGTAACTGTGATTCAATTAGGAGGTGGTCACAGAGCTGTGTCACCTCCTGCAACACGACCTGGAGCCTCACTGCGTGAAATTCTGGTCGCCACATTACCAAAAGGATGTAGATGCTTTGGAGAGGGTGCAGAGGAGGTTGACCAGGATGTTGCCTGGTATGGAGGGCGCTAGCTATGAAGAGAGGTTGAGCAGATTAGGATTATTTTCATTAGAAAGACGTAGCTTGAGGGGGGACCTGATTGAGGTGTACAAAATCATGAGAGGTAAAGACAGGGTGGATATCAAGAAGCTTTTTCGCAGAGTGGGGGATTGAATTACTAGGGGTCACGAGTTCAAAGTGAGAGGGGAAAAGTTTAGGGGGGATATGCGTGGAAAGTTCTTTACGCAGAGGGTGGTGGGTGCCTGGAACGCGTTGCCAGCGGAGGTGGTAGACGCGGGCACGATAGCGTCTTTTAAGATGTATCTAGACAGATACATGAATGGGCAGGAAGCAAACAGATACAGAACCTTAGAAAATAGGCGAATGTTTCGATAGAGGATCTGGCTCAGCGCAGGCTTGGAGGGCCGAAGGGCCTGTTCCCGTGCTGTAATGTTTTTTGTTCTTTTGTTCTTTCTCACACCAGGGTGAGGACGGAGCTGTCAGTGGCTGTTAAAGTCACAGTTTCATTGAACTTCCATGTATCTGAATATTTCCACGCAGGAGCAGGAGACATATCAAACATAGAGTCATAGAGAGTGATAGATACATTTATGGCACAGAAAATGGCCATTCGGCCCCTCGGTGCCCGCTCCCTGTGGAACAATCCAGTCAGTCCCACTCTCCCAGTCAGTCCCCGTATCCCTGCAAGATCATCTCCTTCGGGTGTCCATCCAGTATCCTTTTGAATTCATTGTCTCTAATGATGAAGTCCAAGATCTGATATGCTTCGCTAAACACTCTCCTAATATGTCCTGCCAATTTCAAATATCAATACATATGCAGCCACAGGTCGCTCTGTCCCTGCACAATCTTTAGAACTGTGTCATTAAGTCTATATTACCTTCCTACTCCTTCTGACAAAATACATCATCTCACACTCCGTTGTATGAAATTCCACCTGCCACTTCTCTGTCCATTCTGCTAGCCTATCTATATCCTGCGACAGGTGGTTTGCAACATCATCACTGTTTACCACACCTCCAAGATTGGTATCATCGGAAAATTTTGAAATTCTACTCTGTATTCCAAGATCCATGTAACTTATATATAGCAAAAAAACAAACAGTGGTCCTAAGCACTGACCCTTGGGGAAAATCACTGTCTACCATCCTCCAGTCTGAAAAACAACCATTTAACACATTTCTCTTTTTTATGCCCTATGGACAATTTTTGATCCAATTAGATGCTATTCCATGAGGTTCAATTTTGTTTGCCAAGCTTCTGTGTGTTTCTTCATCAAATAATTTCATAAAATCCACGGAGACAACATCCACCACATTCCCTTCATCAACCTTCTCTGATTTTCTAAATAAATTCAATTACTTCATCAAGCATGATCTGCCTTTTAGAAATCCGTGCTGACAATCCTTAATCAACTCAACCTCTCCAAGTGTGTGTTGTCCTTTTCCCCTGATTATTGCTTCTAAAACTTTCCTCACAACTGATGTTAAACTAACTGGCCAGTAGTTACTAGGCCTGTGTGTTGTCCATTGATAATTCTGGGAGGTGAGGGTGACCATCTATATCATCAATATCTCCCTCATCAGGGAGAAGCAGGATGAGAGATCCCGTGGCTTTGTCAGGATAGCGGGATTCCTGATGGTGTAGGTGGCTCTGCGGGGACCCCATGTCAACCCATGGGTTGAGGTACAGGGACTGAAATAACTCTCACTCCATCAATGTACAGTTGGTGTGTGAGCATGGCCAGTACGTCATGTTGCTGAATGTCCACTATCCTGGCAGCAGCCACCATACCTTCATTCTGAAGCAGTCAGCCGGTCCCAACACATCGGGGCTCCATGAAGAACCAGAATATGGCTCCTTGGAGACAAATGAACCCCCTCTAGACACAGCCCATGTTTCCACACCCTCAATCCACCTCCCACCATCAACCATTAGTTACGCAAAAAGTGTGTGTATGATGTAAGCAATGGAGTCACCAGGAACCTGTTGGAACAGACCATCGGTGTGATGAAGCAATGCTTCCGATGTCTGAAGCGCTCGGGGAGAGCCCTCCAGTACACACTGGAGCAGGTGTCTGAGTTCATGGTGTTCTGCTGCACCCTTCATATCATCACCATCATGAGGACACAGGCATTGGCACCAGGAATCCAGAGGCCACCTCAGGAGGAGGTGGGAGGGAAGATATTTCCTGGATGCCTTCGACCCAGACAAGCTGTCGGAGAGTCCCTGCTAAGATTCCAGTTCCCATAGGACAACTTCCCTTTCCAGCCATGAATTCCCCATTCTCCACCATTACACCCATCTGAGAAGCCCCATCACAGTGTCCCCTTGGTCAGCATCCTGTAATAAAAAGATCAGAGAATTATTACAGCACAGAAGGACCAATTCAGCCTTTCGTGTCTGCACTGGCTCTCCAAATGAGCAATTCACCCAGTGCCGTTCCCTGCATTCTTCCTGTAACCCTGCACATTCTTCCTTCTCATATAACAGTCTATTCAGCTTCAATTGAACCTGCCTCCACCACACTCTCAGGCAGTGAATTCCAGACTCTAACCACTCACAGTGTGAAAAAATATTTTCATCAGGTCGTCTTTGCTTCTTTTACCCATGACTTTAAATCTGTGCCCTTTCGTTCTCGATCCTTTCACGAGTGGGAACTGTTTCTGTCTATCTACTCTGTCCAGACACCTCATGATTTTTGAAACCTCTAATAAATCACCTCTCAGCCTTCTCCGAGGAAAACAGTCCTAACTTCTCAAATCGATCTTCATAACTAAAATTCCTCAACCTGGGAATGATTCTGGTCAATCTTTTTTGCACTCTCTCCAATGCCCTCACGTCTTTTCTCAAGTGTGGCACCCAGAACTGGATGCAATACCACAGCTGAGGCTGAAATAGTGTCTTATATAAGCTCAATATAACTTCCTTGCTCTTGTACTCTATGCCCCTATTAATAAAGCCCAGGATACTGCATGCTTTATTAAACACTTTCTCAACCTGTCCTGCCGCCTTCAATGACTTCTGCACATATACACACAGGTCTCGCTGCTCCTGAACACCCTATAGAATTGTATATTGTCACCCCATGTTCTTCCTACCAACATGAATCACTTCACATTTCTCTGTATTGAACTTCATCTGCCACCTCTCTGCCCTTTCCACCAACTTGTGTGTGTCCTTTTGAAGTTCTACACTATCCTCCTCACAGTTCACAATGCTTCCAACGTTCGTAACAGCTGCAAATTTGAAATTGTGCCCTGTACACCCAGGTTTCGGTCCTTAATATATATTAGGAAAAGCAGGATCCCAACACTGATCTCTGGGGAACTCCACCACAAACCTTCCTCCAGCCTGTAAAACATCCATTAACCACTACTCTTTGTTTCCTGTCACTTAGCTAATTTCGTATTCATGTTGCTACCGTCCCTTTTATTCCATGAGCTACAAGTTTGCTCACAGGTCTGTTGTGTGGCATTGTATCAAAAGGTTTTTGCATGCAGGGAATAGTTAAATGTCTGGAATGCACTGCTTGAGAATGGTGGAGGCAGGTTCATTTGAAACTGAATAAACCGTTATATGAAAGTCAATGTACACCGCATCAACAGAATTGCCCTCACCAACTATCTCTGATACCACCTCAAACATCTCCAGTAAATTAGTTAAACATGATGTTCTCTCAAGAAATCCATGCTGGCTTGTTTAATTAACTCGCATTTGTCCATGTGACTATTAGCTTTGTCCAAGATTATTTCTTTCTAGAAGTTTTCCCACCACCGAAGTTTAACTGACAGGCCTGTAGTTGCTGGCCTTATCTTTACACCTTTTTTTGAACAAGGGTGTAACGTTTGCAATTCTCCAGTCCTCTGGCATCATCCCCAAGACTAAGAAAGACTGAAAAATTATGTCCAGTGCCTCTGCGATTTTCACCCTCACTTCCCTCAGTATCCTTGGATACATCTCATCTTATCCTGGTGCTTTATTCAATTTAAGTCCAGACAGCCTATCTAATACTTCCTCTTTATCAATTTCTGACTTACCTCCTCTTTCAACATTGCCTGGGTTGCGTCTTAGAATCATAGAAAGTTTATGGCACAGAGAGAGGCCACTTGGCCCATCGTGTCTATGCTGTCCAAAAAACGACCCATCCATTCTGATCCTGCCTTCCAGCATTTGATAGATTACAGCACTTGAGGTGCATATCCAGACACCTTTTGAATGAGTTGTGGCTTTCTGCCTCAACTACCCTTTCAGAAAGTGTGTTCCAGACTCCCACTACCCGCTGGGTGAAAAATAAAATCCGCAGCTCCCTTTTAATCTTTCTACCAATCACTTTAAGTCCATGCCCCCTCGTCACTGACCTCTTTGCGAAGGTGAATAGACGCTTCACCTCCACTCTATCCAGGCCCCTCCGGGTTTTGTACATTTCAATCAGATTTCCCCTCAGCCTTCTCTATTCCAAGGAGAACAAACCCAGCCTGTCCAATCTTTCCTCATAGCTGCATTTTTCCAGTCCTGGCAAGATCCTCGTAAATATCCTGTGTACCCTCTCTAGTGCAATTACATCCTTTCTGTAATGAGCTGACCAGAACTGCACACAGTACTCAAGTTGAGTCCTAACCAATGAGTTATACAATTCTAGCATAACCTCCCTGCTCGTATATTCTATACCTCGGCTAATAAAGGAAAGGATTCCATATCTTCTTCCTTGGTAAAGACAGGTGGAAATTATTCATTTATTACCTCAGCTATATCCTCTGCCTCCATGTGCAAATCCCCTTTATGGTCCTGAGTCGGCCCCATTGTTCCTTTTACTACCCTTTTACTATTTAGATGCCTATAGAAAACTTTGGGATTTCCTTCAATGATCGCCTCTTTTCATGCTCACTCATTGCTTCACTTATTTGCTTTTTCACTTACCCACTGGACCTTCAATATTCAGCCTGCTTCTCAATAGTGTTTTCTACCTGATGTCTGTTATATCAGACGTAAACTTGTCAACTTTTCGTGCGGCCTTCAAAGATCTGTCTGAATACACACCAAGTCTCTCTGTTCTGGTCTCCTCATTTAAACAATACCAATTTGTTTCTGTTGCCTTCCCTTACACTTCTTACCCAAATGTCTCACTTCACACTTCACTGTGTTAAATTATATTTGCCATCCGCCAGCCCATTTCACCAGTCAGTCTCTGTCCTCCTGAAGTGTGTTACTATCCTTCTCATTGTTTATTAACATTTCTGCCTTTCCTGCCATCTGAAATATTTGACATTATCACCTCTGTACACAAGCCCATTGCATTAACATACAGCAACAGTGACCCTGGGGAACTCCACTGTGTACTTCCCTCCAGACTGAACAACAACCATTCTCCACTTTTCTCTACTTTCTGTCACTGAGCTAATTTCCCGCATGCTGACATTGAAAATAAAAGAACAGACTTCCATTTATGAAACGCCTTTCATGACCACTGCATGTTCCAAAGTGATTTACAGCCAATGAATACTTCTTAAATCGAAGTCACTCTTGTAATGTAGGAAACAGGCAGACAATTTCTGCACAGCAAGATCCCACAAGCAGCAATGTGATAATGATCAGATCTGTTTTTGTGATGTTGATTGAAGGAAACATTTTGACCAGGACACCGGGAATAATTCCCCTCCTCTGCTTCTACATAGTGCGATGGGATCTTTAACATCCACCTGAGAGGACAGACTGCAACTTGGTTTAAAGTTTCATTCGATAGACTGTACCTCTGACAGTGCAACACAACCTCAGTACTGCACTGCAATGTCAGCATTGATTCTTGTGATCAAGTCCTGCAGTGACACTTGATCCTAGAAGCTTGTGATTGAAAGGGGAGAGAGCGACAAACTGAGTCACGGCTGATATTGGTCCTTTTATCCCATGTGTTTCTAATTCGGTAACATGGCTTTTATGTGGTACTTTATCAAACTCCTTGTGAAAGGAGAGGAATATTGTGAAAGTCCTGGTGGGAACCATCATAGAATCATAGAATAGCACAAGCTGAATGAGGTCATTCGGCCCATCAAGTCTGTGCTGGCCCTTTCAAAGAGCAATCCAGTCAGTCCCACTCCCTGGCTCTTTCACTATATCCTTGCATTTTTTCTCCTTCAGATATTTATCCAATTCCCTTTTGGGATCTATTATTGAATCTGTATCCATCAGTCTATCTGACAGTGCATTCCAAATCCAAACCACTCAGAAACAAAAATCCTCATGTCTGCTTCTTTTACCAATCGCCTTAAATCTGTGTCTCTTGGATATTGGAAATAGTTTCTCTTTATTTAATTTATCTAAATCCTTCCTAATGTTAAACACTTCAAACAAATCTCCTCTGAAAGTTCTTTGCTCAAAGCAGAACAACCCCAGCAACATAACTGTAATCCCTCATGCCTGGACAAATTCTAGCAAAACAGTTCTGTACCCTCTCCGAAGGCTTCATGTCCTTCCTAAAGTGTGGTTCCCAGTATTCGACACAAGACTCCAGGTGGAGCTGAAATAGTATTTTATATATGTTTCAAATAATGTCCTTGCTTTTGTTCTTTTTGCCTCTATTTATAAACCCTAGGATCCCATATATTTATTAACTGTCAAGTTAACCTTTCCTGCCACCTTCAAAGATTTGTGTACAAACACCCCAGGTGTCTCTGTTATTTCACCACCTTTATAGTTATACCATTTAACTTGTATTGTCTCTCCTCATTCATCCTTTCAAAATGTATTAACTCACACATCTGCAATGCTAATTAAATATTGAGAAGATTGAAGCCATTGTTTTCTGTCTCTGCTCCAAACATTTCCTAGTTACACACTCCATCCCTCTCCTTTGTAAATGTTTGAGACGAAGCCAAACTGTTCACAGACTTAGTTACATAGTTAACCCTGAGATATCTTGAGATGAGCTTCTGACCAAATATTCACACAATCACTAAAACGTACTATCTCCACCCCCGGTGGAGTTGCATTGCTGGTTAAAGAGGAAATTAACGCAATCGTGAGGCAGAATATTAGCTCTGATGTTATCGAATATGTATGGGTAGAGCTGAGAAACACTAAGGGGCAGAAAACGTTAGTGGGGTTTGTATATAGACCCCCAGACTGTAGTGCTGAATTTGGGAATGGCAATGACCAGGAAATTAGAGACGCATGCGATAAAGGAACATCTGTAATGAGTTTCTTGAATCTGCATATAGATCGGGCAAATCAAATTGGTCACAATACATTGTGGAGGAAATGCTGGAGAATATACGGGATGGTTTTCAGGACCAATTCTTTGAGCAACCAACTGGAGAACAGGCCATCCTAGACTGGTTATTGTGTAATGAGAGAGGAATAATTAACAATCTAGATGTGCGAGATCCCTTGGGGACAAGCGACCATAATATGATAAAATCCTTCATCACGATGGAGAGTGACCTAGTTGATTCTGAGACTATGGTCGTGAATCTTAATAAAGTAAGCTACGAAAGTATGAGGCATGAGGTGTTGATGATGCATTGGGAAACGTTACTTAAAGAGATGACCCTGGATAGGCAAAGGCAAACATTCAAAGAGCGCATGGATAAACTGCAACAATTGTTTATCCCTGTCTGGCACAAAAGTAAAACGGAAAAGATAGCCAAATCATGGCTTACAAGGAAAATTAAAGATAGCATTAGATCCAAGGAAGTGGCATATAAATTTGCCAGGAAAAACAACAGACCTGAGGATTGGGAGCAGTTTAAAATTCAGCAAAGGAGCACCAAGGGATTGATTGAGAAGGGGAAAATGGAGCACGAGAGTAAGCTTACGGGTAACATAAAAACTGACTGTACACGAATCTATAGTTATGTGAAGCGGAAAAGATTGGCGAAGGCAAAGGCAGGTCCGTTACAGTCAGAAACAGGGGAATTTATTATGGGAAACAAAGAAATGGCTGACCAACTAAATGCATACTTTAGTTCTGTCTTCACAAAGGAGGACGCCAATATCATACCAGAAGTGTTGGTGAATACAGGGTTTAGTGAGAGAGAGGAACTGAAAGATGTCAGTATTAGTAGAGAAATGGTGTTGGAGAAGTTGATGGTATTGAAGGCCGATAAATCCCCAGGTCCTAGTAATTTACATCCCAGAGTACTTAAGGAAGTGGCCCTAGAAATAGTGGATGCATTGGTGGTCATCTTCCAAGATTCTATGGACTCCGGAACAGTTCCTACAGATTGGAAGGTAGCGAATGTAACCCCACTATTAAAAAAGGGAGGTAGAGAGAAAGGAGGAAATTGTAGACCAGTCAGCCTGACATCGGTCGTGGGAAATATCCTGGAGTCCATTATCAAAGATTTTGCAGCAGAGAACTTGGAGAACAGTGGTAGAATCGGACAGAGTCAGCATGGATTTATGAAAGAGAAATCATGCTTGATAAATCTACTAGCATTCTTCGAGGATGTAACTGGTAGAGTTGATGAGGTGGAGCCAGTGGATGTGGTTTATTTGCACTTTCAGAAGGCTCTCGCCAAAGTTCCACGTAAGGGTTTAGCGTGTAAAATTAACGCGCATGGGATTGGGGGTAGTGTATTGCGATGGATAGAAAATTGGTTGGCAGACAGGAAACAAAGCATTGGAACATACAGATCTTTTTCTGAATGGCAGGCAGTGACTAGTGGGGTACCGCAGGGATCGGAGCTAGGACCCCAGTTATTCACAATATATATTAATGATTTTGATGAGGAAACTAAATGTAATATCTCCAGATTTGCAGATGATACAAAATTGGATGTGAGGGTGAGTTGTGAGGGGGGTGCAGAGAGGCTTCAGGGTGATTTGGACAAGTTGAGTGAGTGGGCAAATGCATGGCAGATGCAGTATAATGTGGATAAATGTGAAGTTATCCACTTTACTAGCAAAAACAGGAAGGAAATATATTATCTGAAGGGCTATAAACTGAGGGAGAGTAATATGCAGCAAGACCTGGGTGTTCTCGTACACCAGTCACTGAAGGTAAGCATGCAGGTACAACAAGGCGGTCGAAAAAGGCGAATGTTATGTTGGCCTTCATAGAGACAGGATTCGAGTAGAGGAGCAGGGATGTTTTGCTGCAATTATGCAGAGCCTTGGTGAGGCTGCACTTGGAATATTGTGTGCAGTTTTGGTCTCCTTATCTGAGGAAGGCTGTTCTTGCTACAGAGGGAGTGCAGTAGAATTTTACCAGACTGATTCCTGGGGTAGTAGGACTGTCGTATGAGGAGAGATTGAGTCGGTTAGGACTATATTCACTGGAATTCAGAAGAGTGAGGAGGGATCTCATCGAAACCTATAACATTCTAACGGGACTTGATAGGGTAGATGCAGGAAGGATGTTCCCGATGGTGGGGGACTCCCGGACCAGGGCTCATAGTCTAAGGATACGGGGTAAAACTTTCAGGACTGAGATGAGGAGAAGTGTCTTCACCCAGAGTGTGGTGAGCCTGTGGAAAGCTGTCATCACGCCCATATCCAAGGGGGATTGGAATATTCTGGCCAGTGCCTCTGCTATTTACACCATTCCTTCCCTCAGCAACCCTCATACATCCCATCCAGACTGGGTAAATGTTCAACTTTATTGTGGTACAAAAAGTGTTGGTTTGAAAATGGTTAACTGAATCTGTTTGTTCCGTGACTGTGCATAATGTCAGTCTCCATGGACCCTAATTGTGTTTTCCATCTTCTATTAATAAGGGGCTTCTTTCAATATGTTATTCCATAGTCAGTGGGAGCATCAGCTCCGGCACTTACAGAGATCAGCTGCTCCAGAGAGATAGAGAGAGGATAGATCAGAATCTGAGAACAAAAGACTGGAATGTTACAACAATGGGTCAGAATCTGAGAACAATAGATTGGAATGGTGCAACAATGGGTCAGAATCTGAGAGCAATAGATTGGAATGTTACAACAATGGACAGGAGTTTATCCTCGGTTATTTACTCTCTTTCTACATATTATGATCGGATGTCATTAAACTTCCGTATCTATTTCGCACTGAAGATTATTCAATATATTTACTATCCCATCCTGGCTATCTTTGGTGTCCCTGGTAAGTCTCTATATCTGGCTATTAATTCTTTAAACCATGTTTAACTACATTACTGCTCCTGTAATTTACTCTGCCCTTCTTGCTGCCGTTGTTATGCCTGTTGAATATCTCCAGCTATTAGCTCTATTAACCATTGTCAACTGTATTACAGTTCTTGTCATTTACTCTCTCATCGTTGCTGCTGTTGCTGTCTCTATTTCAGGCTAGGAGATCTGTAAACCCTGTTTCAATGAAATACTGTTCTGTAATGAAATTTGGGGAATACTGAAGCCAGTATCATTGGTCTCCATCACAAACTCCATCCCCTATCTGGGAAGCACATACTCCACTCTGCCCAATATCTGAGCTTGTACCAGACAGTTTACAACTTCTGTGTTATATTTAAACCTGAGCTGAGTTCATCTCCATATTCTGTCCATCACCACCCTGCCTACTAACTCCTCCGTAATATCACCCGTCTCCACTTCTGCCTCAGCCCATCTGCTGCATAAACCCTCATCCGTGTCACCGTTAAATCCACACTTGACTATTCCAATTCTATCCTGGTCACCCTCCCAGTTATAAACATCCATAAACCACATTCCATCCAGCACTCTGCTGCCTGTATTGTAATTCACACCAAATCCCGATCACCCATCACCCCTGTGTTCACTGATCTACATTGGCTCCCAGTCTGGCAGCACCTTCATTTTAATCATTCCTGTGTTTGAATCTCTCCATGGCCTCACCCCTCCAGATAGTCCCATTTCCCTGTCCATTTCCCATATTCCTGCAACTCTTTTGACTTCAATCTTTTTTTCAGTTCTCCTTTTAAAGTGAATTTATTTCCCTCTGTATCTGTCCAGAGCCACGATTTTAGACTCTGCAGCACTACTGGTGCTGACGGTACAGAAGCTGGGATCCATAAAATGATGAGAACCGCAGAGCCCACCACTGCTAGTGCACAATACCCCATGCTGGGCAGGGCTCCAGCAAACTCGTATCATCTATGTTCTATTCGTGTGGTCTTCACTGCCAGCCACGTCTAGTGTGGCCTGCACAGTGTCCCAATCTGGGCGGGGCTCTAGCTCAATCGTACCGGATATGTGTTGTTCCTTTGAGGATGGATTTGAAAGTGATGTCAATGTACCGTACCGGGAACTTTGATGTACGTCTTTGAAACTTGGTCTGTGCATGTCCACTGACCGCCTGTGTTAGTCACTCTCAGCTGAACATACATTCAGCAGCACGTGGTACCCCCTCTAGTCTTATTTAAAAGGACCAGGCATCCAACTTACAGGTGACGGGCTTTTGACTTACTTCTGCTATTGTAAAGTTGGTGGAGGTTCTGTGGATGGTTTTCTGGAGGTTGTGTTGTGAGCTGCTGCAGACATTCAGGGAGGGCAGAGGATTTGGTGACCCAACTCTGGACGAGGTATGGGGACTGTAGTTACAGTATCTCTGGGTCTGTAACATGACCAACACATGGAGCAGAGACTGCAGAGAGGGGATGCTCTGTAAAGAGGTAGGAGGAGGGGGCGCTGCCAACCCACCCCGGGTTTTCCAAGAGCAATTTCCCTACCTACACCTAACCCAGGAGCAGTGTGTGAGGTGACTCTGATTCAATCAGGAGGTGGACACAGAACTGTGTCACCTCCTGTAACACGACCTGAAGCCTCTCACCAGGGTGAGGACGGAGCTGTCAGTGGCTGTTAAGGTCACAGCTTCATTGAAACTCTATGTATCTGGATCTTTCCAGGCAGGAGCCGGAGACATATCCAACATCCAGTCATAGAGAGCGCTAGGGTCATAGAGTCATTGTCTACCATCCTCCAGTCTGAAAAACAACCATTTAACACATTTATCTTTTTGCTGTCCTTTGGACAATTTGTTTATCCAATTGGATGCGATTCCATGAGCTTCAATTTTGTTAACCAAGCTTTTGTTTGGTTCTTCATCAAATACTTTCATAAAATCCATGTAGACAACATCCACCACATTCCCTTCATCAACCTTCTCTGATCATCGAAATAAATTCAATTAGCTCAGTCAAGCATAATCTGCCTTTTCGAAATCCGTGCTGATAATCCTTAATTAACTCAAACCTCTCCAAGTGTGTGTCGCCATTTTTCCCTTATTATTGTTTCTAAAACCTTACTCACCACTGATGTTACACTAACTAACCAGTAGTTGCGAGGCCTGTGTGATGTCCATTGATAATTCTGGGAGGTGAGGGTGACCATCTATGTCATCATTTCTCCCTCAGCAGGGAGAATCAGGATGAGAGATCCTGTGGCTTTGTCAGGATAGCGGGATTCCTGATGGTGTAGGTTGCTCTTCCGGGCCCCCATTTCAATAGGGAGAGTCACAGAAACAGGAAGAACTCCACTCCATTAATGTACAGTTGGTGTGAGAGCATGCCCAGTACATCATATTGGTGAATGTCCACTATGCTGGCTGCAGCCACCATACCTTCATTCTGAAGCAGTCAGCCGGTCCCAACACTTCGGTCTCCATGCTGATTCAGAATGTGGCTCCTCGGAGACAAAGGAAACCCCCTCTGGACACAGCTCATGTTTCTACTCCCCCAAACCACCTCCCACCGCCAACCAACATCACACAATTAACTTGTGTATAACGTGGGCAATGGTGTCACCAGGAATAGACCATCGGTGTGATGAAGCAATGCTTCCGATGTCTGAACCTCTCGGGAGGAGCCCTCCACTACACACTGGATCAGGTGTCCAAGTTCATGGTGTTCTGCTGCACCCTTCATATCATCACCGTCATGAGGACACAGTCATTGGCACCAGGAATCCGGAGGACACTTCAGGAGCTGGAGGAAGTAATAATGAAGCAGTCTGTGCCTGTAGGCAGCAAGACCTAGACAACATCCAGGCTTTGGCTGGTAAGTGGCAAGTGAAGCTCACGGCCACATAGGTGACAGGCAATGACCATTTCCAAGAAGAGAAACATAACCACCACCTCTTGACATTCAGGGGCAATGTCATTGCCGATTCCCTCACCTTCAACATTATGGGAGTGACCATTGACCAGAAACTGACTGGACCAGGCACAAAAATGCCATAGCTACTCGAGCCGGCTAGAGGTTGGGGCAAAAGGCAAGCGGCACACTTCCTGATTCCCCAAAGCCTTTCCAGGAACACTGCCCATTTGCCTGAATGGATGCAGCTCAAACAAAACTGTGTAAGCTTGACACTAGGATAGAACTAGGATTGGTACCCCATCCACTGGCTTAAACATTCACTCCCAACACCACTGGAACATTGTGGCTGCAGGGAGGATATTTCCTGGATGCCCTCGACCCGGACAATTCTTGCTAAGATTTCGGTTCCAATAGGACAACTTCCCTTTCCCACCATGGATTCCCCATTCTCCACCATTACACCCATCTGAGACGGCGCATTACAGTGTTATTACCGCACAAAAGGAACTATTCATCCCGTTGTGTCTGCACCGGCTCTCCGCATGAGCAATTCACCTAATCCCATTCCCTGCCTTCTTCCCGTAACCCTGCACATTCTTTCTTCTCATATACCAGTTTATTCAGCTTTAGCATGTTTATAGATGTGGTCACCCCTCTGCTTAAGAGTATGCAGGGAGAGAGGGAATGGGTGATCACCAGACAGTCAAAAAGAATCAGGCAGGTAGTGCAGGTGACCCCTGAGTTCATCTCACTCTCCAACAGGTATTCAGTTCTGAATACTGAGGAAAGTGATGCTTCACCTGGGGAGTACAGCCAGAGCCAGGTCCATGGCACCACGGGTGGCTCAGCTGTAGAGTGGGATACAGGGATGACGGAAAGAGCCAGAGTGATCGGTGGTTCAATAGTCAGGGGAACAGACAGGCGTTTCTGTGGCCACAGACGTGAATCCAGGATGGTGTGTTGCCTACCTGTTGCCAGGGTCAAGGATGTCACTGAGCGACAGCAGAGCATCCTGAAGGTGAAGCGGAACAGCCAGAAGTCGTGGTTCACATCGGAACCAACGACATAGGTAGAAAGCGGAATGTTGTTCTGTGGTCAGAATTTGGGAGCAAGGGAAGAAATTGACAAGCAGGACGTCAAAAGTAGCAATCTCCGGATTACTCCCAATGCCATGCACAACTGAGCACAGAAATAGAAAGATAAGACAGATGGATGTTTGGCTGGAAATATGATGCAGAAAGGAGGGCTTCATATTCCTGGGACACTGGGACCGGCTCTGGGCGAGATGGGTCCTGTATAGGCCGGGGGATTTGCACCTGAACAGAGTCGGGACTGGGTTCCTTGTGGAACGTTTTGCTAGCACTGTTGGGGAGGGTTTAAACTAGTTTGGTAGGGGATGGGGACCTGAGGGTAGACTCAGCTGGGACAAAATCAGAAATGAAAATGGAAGGCGGAAAATTAATGGATGAGTCTGGAAGACAGAGGAAACAAAGGTTATAAAATAAAGATGAAGAGCTTAGCGGTGCTCAAGGGTATCTATTTCAATGCAAGGGGTATAGCAAATAAAGCAGATGAGCTGAGGGCACAGATAGACACGTGGTAGTATGATATCATAGCTATTGCAGAAACATGGCTTAAGGAGGGACAGGAATGGCAGCTCAACGTTCCTGGTTACCGGGTTTCCAGACGCGATAGGGAAGGTGATAAGAAAGGAGGGGGAGTGACAATTTTGGTCAAGGTATCTATTGCAGCTGTGAGGAGGGATGATATGTTGGAAGGTTCATCAAGTGAGACCATATGGATTGAGCTGAGGAACCAAAAAGGGACAATCACACTGCTGGGAGTGTTATCTCGACAGCCAAATAGTCAGGGGGAGATAGAAGAGCAGATATGTAGGCACTTCTCTGAGAAGTGCAAGAGCAATAGGGCAGTATTAGTAGGGGATTTTAATTACCCCAATATTAACTGGGATAATTTTAGTATGAAAAGAATTGAGGGAGCAGAAATCTTGGGGTGCATTCAGGAGAACGTTTTTGACAAGGATGTAACAAGTCCAACAAGAGAGGGTGCCGTTTTAGACATTGTTTTAGGAAATGAAGATGTGCAGGTGGAAGGAGTAGCAGTGGGAGAGCATTTTGGTGGGAATGATCATAATTCAGTTAGTTTTAACATAATTATGGACCAGGACAAGAGATATATCAGCAGTTAGAGTTCTCAATGGTTCAAGGCTGATATTACTAAACTGTGGAGCGAAAGTGGACTGGAAACAGCTGCTTGAAGGTAATTCAGTCTCAGAGCAGTGGGAGGCATTCAAAGGGGAGATTCCAGAGGTTCAGGATAAGCATGTTCCCACAAAGAAAAAGGGTGAGTCGGCCAAATCTCGAGTCCCATGGATGTCAAGGTGCCGACAGGGTAGGATAAGACAGAAAAGGGAAGCATATATCCGACACTGAGAACTCAATACTACAGAAAGTTGTGAGGAGTTTAGAAAGTGGAGGGGTCAAATCAAAAAGGAAATTAGGAAAGGAAAGAGAGGGAATGAAATAATATTGGCAAGCAAAATCAAGGTGAACCCAAAGATGTTTTCTCAATACATTACGAGTAAGAGGTTAACTAAGGGGAGAGTAGGACCCATAATAGATCAGAAAGGTAACCTTTGTATAAGGGTGGAAGATATTGGTATGGTTCTTTATTGATCACTTTGCGTATGTCTTCAGAAAAGAGGGGGGATTTCGATATTGTCGTTAAGGAGGAGGAGTGTGAATTATTGCGTGTGATAAACAAAGGGAGAGAGGAAGTATTAATGGGATTAGCATCCTTGAAAGTTGAAAAATAACCACAGCCGGATGAAATGTACCCCAGGCTGTTCGAAGAAGCAAGAGAAGAAATAGCAGAGGGTCTGCCCACCATCATTTTCCAATCTTCACTAGATGCAGTTGTGATGCTGGAGTATTGGAGAATTGCTAACATTGTACCTCTGTTTAAAAAGGGAGCGAAGGATAGCCTGAATAATTACAGGCCAGTCAGTCTAACCTCAGTAGTGGGCAAATTATTGGAATCTATTCTGAGAGACGGGATAAACTGTCACTTAGAGAGGCACAGGTTTTTCAAAGATAGTCAGCATGGATTTGTTAAGGGACGCTCTTGTTTGACCAAATTGATCGAATTTTTTGAAGATGTTACAAGGAATATAGATGAGGGTAGTGCAGTTGATGTGGTCTACATGGATTTTAGCAAGGCTTCTGACAAGGTCCCACATGAGAGACTGGTTCAAAAAATAAAATCCCATGGCATCCAGAGAAATGCAGCAAGGCGGATACAAAATTGGCTCAGTGGCAGGAAATAAAAGGTAATTATTGACAAGTATTTTTGCGACTGGAGGACTGTTTCCAATATCATTCCACAGTGCTTAGTAATGGGTCCCCTGCTTTCTGTTGTCTATATTAAAGATTTAGACGTAAATGTAGGGGGTATGATCAAGACTTTTGCAGACGACACAAAGATTGGCCATGTTGTCGATAGCGAGAAGGCTGCAGGAAGATATTGACGGTCTGGTCAGATGGGCAGCAAAATGGGATTCGAACCGGATAAGTGTGAGGAGCTCAAACAAGCAAAGGAATATACGATTACTAGGACAATACTGAGAAGTGTAGAGCAAGTAAGGAACTTTGGAGTGAATGCCCACATATCCCTGAAGATAGCAGGATAGGTCAATAAGGCAGTTAAGAAGGCATATGGAATCATTTCCCTTTTTAGCTGAGGTATAGAATGTAAGAGCTGGGAGGCTTTGCTGGAACTGTATAAAAAATTGGTTAGGCCACATCTTGAATATTTTGTGCAGTTCTGGTAACCACATTACAGAAAGGAAGTAATTGCACGAGAGAGGGTACACAGGAGATTTATGAGGATGTTGCCTGGACTGGAAAAATGCAGCTATGAGGAAAATTGGATAGGCTGGGGTTGTTCTCCATGGAACAGAAAAGGCTGAGGGGAGATCTGATTGAAATGAACAACATTTTGTGGAGCCTGGATAGAGTGGAGGTGAAGGCTCTATTCACCTTCGCAGAAAGGTCAGTGACTAGGGGACATATATTTAAAGTGATTGGTAGAACTTTCAGAAGGGAGTTGAGGAAAAACATGTTCACCCAGAAATACAAAATTGTCTCAGTGACAGGAAACAAAGGGTAATTGTTGACGGGTATTCACTGGAGGACATTCCCGTGGTTTTCCATAGGGCTTGGTACTGGGTCCCTTGCTTTTAGTGAGGGTCTGGAACTCACGTCCTGAAAGGATGGTTGAGGCAGAAACCCTCTACTGATTCAAAAAGAGTCTGAATGTGCACCACAAGTGTCATAATCTGCAGGGTTATGGATTACATGCTGGAAGGTGGGATAAGATAGGTGGATAACTTTTCGGCAGGCACAGACACGATGGGCCAAGTGGCCTCTTTCTGTGCCTTAAATTTTCAACGATTCTATGATTCTAAAACACGAATCACGCTATCCTCGTTAACACTCACAATATGTCAACAAACTATCAAGATTATCAGAAATGATTTTCCATGAAGCTATCCGTGCTGCTTGTCATTTATTAAGATATGATTTTACAGGCAAAAATATTTTTGTGCTGGGTTACGGCCTCCAGAATTTTCCAAGAATCAACATTTGACTGACAGTTACAGGACTTATATAACCTCCCCTTTTTTAAACAGGGTGTAACATTTACAGCCCTCCAGTTCTCTGGCATCATTTTTTTTATTCATTCGTGGGATGTGGACATCGCTGGCCAGGCCAGCATTTATTGCCCATCCCTAATTACCCTTGAGAAGGTGATGGTGAGCTGCCTTCTTGAACCTCTGCAATCCACGTGGGGTAGGTACACCCACAGTGCTGTTAGGAAGGAAGTTCCAGTATTTTGACCCAGCGACAGTGAAGGAACTGCAAGATAGTTTCAAATCAGCATGGTGTGTGGCTTGGAGGGGAACTTGCAGGTGGTGGTGTTTCCATACATCTGCTGCCCTTGCCCTTCTATGTGGTAGAGGTTGTGTGTTTTGAAGGTGCTGTCTAAGGAGCCTTGGTGTGTTGCTGCAGTGCATCTTACAGATGGTACACACTGCTGCCACTGTGCGTCGGTGGTGGAGGGAGTGAATGTTGTGGATGGGGTGCCAATCATAATGCCGAGCTTCTTGAATGTTGTTGGAGCTGCAGCCATCCAGACAAGCAGACAGAATTCCATCACACTCCTGACTTGTGCCCTGTAGATGGTGGACTGGCTTTGGGGAGTCAGGAGGTGAGTTACTCGCCTCAGGATTCCTCGCATATGACCTGCCTCTTTTAGCCATGGTATTTATATGGCTATTCCTGTTCAGTTTCTGGTCAATAGTAGCCCCTGGGATGTTGATAGCGGGGGATTCAGCGATGGTAATGTCATTGAATGTCAACGGAGATGATTAGATTATCTCTTGTTGGAGATGGTCATTGCCTGGCACTAGTGCAGTGCGAATGATACTTGTCAATTATCAGCCCAAGCCATGATATTGTCCAAGTCTTGCTGCATTTCTGCACGGACTGCTTCAGTACTTTGGAGTCACGATTGGTCATGAAAATTGTGCAATCATCAGCGAACATCCCTACTTCTGACCTTATGATTGAAAGAATGTAACTGATGAAGCATCTGACGATAGTTAGGCCTAAGACACTACCCTGAGGAACTCTTGCGGTGTTGTATTGGAGCTGAGCTGATTGACCTGCAACAACCACAACCATCTTCCTTTGCGCTAGGTATGACTCTAACCAGCAGAAAGTCTCCCCCCCCCCCCCGCCCCGCCCCGCCGATTCCCATTGACTCCATTTTTGCTCGGGCTCCTTGATGCCATACTCAGTCAAATGCTGCCTTGATGTCAGGGCAGTCACTCATACCTCACCTATTGAGTTCAGCTCCTTTGTCCATATTTGAACCAAGGCAGTAATGAGGTCAGGAGCTATGTGCCCCTGGCGGAACGCAAACTGAGCATCACTGAGCAGGTTATTGCTAAGCAAGTGCCGCTTGATGGCAGTGTCGATGACACCTTCCATCACTTCACTGATGATTGAGAATAGGCTGATGGGGCGGTAATTGGCCGGGTTGGACTTGTCCTGCTTTTTGTGTACAGGACATACCTAGGCAATTTTCCACATTGCAGGATAGAGGCCAATGTTGTAGCTGTACTGGAACAGCTTGATGGGGGAATGGAAGTTCTGGAGCACAGGTATTCAGTACTATTCCGGAATATTGTGACGGCTCATAGCCTTTGCAGTATCCAGTGCCTTCAGTAGTTTCTTGATATCATGCGGAGTGAATCGAACCCTGAGAAACAGTACTGTATACTCCCCTCCACCTCCAGTCTGAACAATGACTGTTCACCACTTCTCTCTGCTTTCTGTCCCTGAGTCAGTGTCATATCCACACCATCACTGTCACATTAATCCATGTCATAACAACTCTATGAAATGTCATTTGATCACAGGCCTACTGAAAATCTATATACAGAAGAGGATATGCATGAGTAGGAGCGCAAGATGTTGTCAAGGTTCTTAATAAGTACTTTGTATCTGTCTTAACAAAAGTGGGGGTGGGGGCGATGCAGGTATTGTGGTTAAGGAAGAGGAGTGTGAATTATTGGATGTGATATACATAGGAAAGAGGAAGTATTAATGGGATTCGCATCCTTGAAAGTTGATAAATCACCAGGGCCTGATGAAATGTATCCAAGGCTGTCAAATGAAGTGAAAGAGGAAATAGCAGAGGTTCTGACCATCATTTTCCAATCCTCACTGGATGCAGGTGTAGTGCCAGAGGATTGGAGTACTGTTCACATTGTACCTCTTTAAAATGGAGCAAGAGATATACCAAACAATTGCAGGCCAGTCAGTGTTACCTCAGTAGTGGGAAAATGATTGTAATCTATTCTCAGAGACAGGATAAACTGTCACTTAGAAAGGCTCAGGTCAATCAAGGACAGTCAGCATGGATTTGATAAGGGAAGATATTGTTTGACCAACTTGATTGAATTTGTCGACGAAGTAGCAAGGATGATAGATGAGGGTAGTGCAGATGATATGGTCTCCGTGGATTTTTGCAAGGCTTTTGACAAGGTCCCATGTGGCGTACTAGTTAAAAAATTAAATCGCATGGAATCCAGGGAAACGCAGATACAAAATTGGCTCAGTGACAGGAAACAAAGGGTGATTGTTGATTTAGAATTTAGAACATTACAGCGCAGTACAGGCCCTTCGGCCCTCGATGTTGCGCCGACCTGTGAAACCATCTGACCTACATTATTCCATTTTCATCCATATATCTATCCAATGACCACTTAAATACCCTTAAAGTTGGCGAGTCTACTACTGTAGCAGGCAGGGCGTTCCACGCCCCTACTACTCTCTGAGTAAAGAAACTACCTCTAACATCTGTCCTATATCTATCACCCCTCAACTTAAAGCTATGTCCCCTCGTGTTTGCCATCACCATCCCAGGAAAAAGACTCTCACTATCCACCCTATCGAAACCTCTGATTATCTTATTTGTCTCTATTAAGTCACCTCTCCTACTCCTTCTCTCCAACGAAAACAACCTCAAGTCCCTCGGCCTTTCCTCGTAAGACCTTCCCTCCATACCAGGCAACATCCTAGTAAATCTCCTCTGCACCCTTTCCAAAGCTTCTACATCCTTCCTATAATGCGGTGACCAGAACTGCACGCAATACTCCAGGTGCGGTCTCACCAGAGTTTTGTACAGCTGCAGCATGACCTCGTGGCTCCGAAACTCGATCCCCCTACTAATAAAAGCTAATACACCATATGCCTTCTTAACAGCTCCATTAACCTGGGTAGCAACCTTCAGGGATTTATGTACCTGGACACCAAGCTCTCTCTGTGCATCTTCACTACCAAGAATCTTCCCATTAGCCCAGTGCTCTGCATTCTTGTTACTCCTTCCGAAGTGAATCACCTCACACTTTTCCGCATTAAACTCCATTTGCAATCTCTCAGCCAAGCTCTGCAGCCTATCTATGTCCCTCTGTACCCTACAACATCCTTCGGCACTATCCACAACTCCACCGACCTTAGTGTCATCCGCAAATTTACTAACTAACCCTTCTACACCCTCTTCCAGGTCATTTATAAAAATGACAAACAGCAGTGGCCCCAAAACAAATCCTTTCGCTAGACCACTAGTAACTAAACTCCAGGATGAACATTTGCCATCAACCACCACCCTCTGTCTTCTTTCAGCTAGCCAATTTCTGATCCAAAGCTCTAAATCACCTTCAACCCCATACTTCCGTATTTTCTGCAATAGCCTACCGTGGAGAACCTTATCAAACGCCTTACTGAAATCCATATACACCACATCCACTGCTTTACCCTCATCCACCTGTTTGGTCACCTTCTCGAAAAACTCAATAAGGTTTGTGAGGCACGACCTACCCTTCACAAAACCGTGCTGACTATCACTAATGAACTTATTCTTTTCAAGATGATTATAAATCCTGTCTCTTGTAACCTTTTCCAACATTTTACCCACAACCGAAGTAAGGCTCACAGGTCTATAATTACCAGGGCTGTCTCTACTCCCCTTCTTGAACAAGGGGACAACATTTGCTATCCTCCAGTCTTGCGGCATTATTCCTGTCGACAATGACGACATAAAGATCAAGGACAAAGGCTCTGCAATCTCCTCCCTATCTTCCCAGAGAATACTAGGATCTCCTTGATGGGTGTTTTACTGACTTGAGGTCTGTTTCAAGTGGCTTTCCACAGGGCTCATTTCTGGATCACCTGCTTTTTGGAGCATATATTAACGATTGGAACGTAAATGTAGGGGCATGATCAAGATGTGTGTAGATGGCACACAAATTTGCCATGTGGTAGATAGCGAGGAGGATAGCTGTATGCTGCAGGAAGATATTGATGGCAGAAAAGTGTCAAATGGAATTCAACCGGTTAAGTATGAAATGTGTAATTGAGGAGGTCAAACAAGGCAAAGGGATAGACAATTAATAGGAAAATGCTGAGAAGCGTAGAGGATGTGAGGGACCTTGGAGTCAATGTCCACTGATGTCCTGAAGGTAGCAGGTCAGGTCGATAGGTGGTTAAGAAGGCATATGGAATCCTTTCCTTTATTAGCTGAGGTATAGAATACAAGAGCAGGGAGGTTATGCTGGAACTGTATAAATCATTGGTTAGGTCACAACCTGAGTACTGTGTGCAGTTCTGGTCACCTGATTACACAAAGGATGTAATTGCACACGAGAGGGTACAGAGGAGATTTACAAGGATGTTTGCCAGGACTGGAAAAATGCAGCTACGAAGCAAGATTAGATAGGCTGGGGTTGTTCTACTTGGAACAGAGAAGGCTGAAGGCAGATCTGATTGAAATGGACATAATTTTGAGGGGCTTGGATAGAGTGGAGGTGAAGAGTCTATTCACCTTAGCAGAGAGATCAGTGACTAGGGGGCAGTGACTTAAAGTGCTCGGTAGAAGGATTAACTGGGAGTTGAGGAGAAACCTGTCCACCCAAAAATACAAAATTGGCTCAGTGGCAGGAAATAAAGGGTCATTGTTATAATAAAAGCAAAATACTGCGGAAGCTGGAAATCTGAAGTAAGAACAATAAATGCTGGAAATACTCAGCAGGTCTGGCAACATCTGTGGAGGGAGAAGCAGAGTTAAGTTTTCAGATCAGCGATGTAGGGTCACGGACCTGTCACGTTAACTCTGCTACTCTCTCCACAGATGCTGCCAGACCTGCTGAGTATTTCCAGCATTTCTTGTTTTTATTAAAGGGTAGTTGTTGACAGGCATTTTACTGACCGGAGGACTGTTTACAGTGGCGTTCCACAGGATTCAGTACTGCATCCCCTGTTTATAGTGAGGGTCTAGAACTTACTGCCTGAAAGGATAGTTTAAGCAGAATCCCTCCACTCAGTGAAAAGGAAACTGGATGTTCACCTCAACTGTCATTATCTGCAGGGCTGTGGATCAAATGCTGGAAGGTGGGATTAGAGTTGGTGGATCATTTTTCGGCCGCTGCAGACACAATGGGCCAAGTGGCCTCTTTCAGTATCTTAAACTTTCTATGATTATATTACGTGAAACACTCACAGTTACGTCCTCAACGAACTTGATGAAGATTATCAGGAATGATATTTCATTAACCTTTCCGTGCTGCTTGTCATGTATTAAAAGTTGTATTACAAGCAAGATATATTTTTGTGCTGGGTTATGACCTCTAGAATTTTCCAACAACCAACATTAGACTGATGCTTACAGGGTTTACCCAACCTCTCCTTTTTAAACAGGGTGTAACATTGGCAATCCTCCAGACCTCTGGCAACACTCCCATATCCAAGGAGGACTGAAAGAATTTGTCCAGTGCCTCTGTCATTTCCACCATTTCTTCCCTCAGTAACTCTCATAATTCCCATCCAGACTGGCTAAATGTTCTACTTTATTGTAGTACAAAAAGTGTTGAATTGAAAGGGGTTAACTGAACCAGTTTGTCCAGTGACTGTAATTAATGCCGGTCTCCATGGACCCTAATGGTGTCACTGGAGGGTTTCCCTCTTCTATTAATACAGGACTCCTTTCAATGTGTTTTCTGAAAGTGTCAGCGGGAGCATCCGCTCCGGCACTCAAAGGGATCCGTGGCTGCAGAGAGATGGTGAAGAGAGATCAGAATCTGAACAATAGATTGGAATGTTACAACAATGGGTCCGAATAGGAGAACAATAGATCGGAATGTTACAGCAATGGGTCAGAATCTGAGAACAATAGATTGGAATGTTACAACAAGTGACAGGAGTTTATCCTATTGGTTTGACTATCTTACTGCGGATTATTATTGGATAACACTAGAATTGAGGATCTATTATGCTCTGAAGATGATTCAATTTATTTACTATCCTATCCTCGCTACTATTGGTGTCCCTGGTAAGTCTCTGTATCCAACTATTAGATTCATAAACCATATTTCACTGATTTAGTGTTCTTGTCATTTAAATCGTGAGAAGACTGAAACCATTGTCTTCAGTTTCTGTCACAAGCACCATTCCCTGTCCATGATCTGCATCCCCCTCGCTGGCCATTGTCTGAGGCTGAACCAGGAAGTTTACAACCTCTGGTATCTATTTAATGCTGAGCTGAGTTCATCCCCATATTCGCTCCATCCCCAGCCCAGCCAATTGTTATGGCCAGGTGAGGAGGGGTCAGAGTGGGTCTTCTTTATTTGACTGCAACAGTGTTTGTCCTTTATAAACAGTGCAATAGTAACGTCTCATTGAGTGTTTTACATTTTACCTTTGGTGTGATGGTGAAGGAACTGATTGGACAGGTTCTCTTGAGTTTAAACATGAAAGAGGTGAGTTTATTATACTTAACAATATAAACCCGATCTAAATAAAATCATTAAAAAAAACACAACACACAGTTACGTACACACTCACACAAGAATCACACACACACACACACACACAAATAGATTACAGAGTGAGAAGTAAATTTGTGGTTGGATTTGAGTCCAGAATAAATTTAAAAAAAAAACTCATTCTGTGATGTTGGGCGATTCCGTGGTCTTCCAGCTGAAGTTATATTCTTGACGTCTTTTGCTTGTCGAAGTGCAGTTTGTGGCTGGTCCACATTGCTCAGGGTTTTCTTTCAGGCAGACTTGTAGGTGGCTTTCTTCCCCTGGTTACTCTGTCTGTAGCAATCCGTAGGCATGAGGGGCCCACAGTCGCATGTGATTTTCAAACTTGTGATGTTAGGAGGAGAGAGAGACGGAGAGAGAGAGGTGGGGGGAGTGCGGGGTGAGGGGGGGGGGTGGTCACAGCCCTTCTGCTTCTGCACAGTTTGAATCACTGGCTTGTCTGTTTTTGTCCAGGGGAAACTCCCAGCTTTCACAGAGTTGGGCAGAAGGTCTCATGACTGCCTCAGTGCATTCTCTGGACCCTTCTAATGTGATTCAAAGTTAGAAACTTCTATCTCCCCAGGGTTCAGGATGCCAGTATATATACTTGGAGGAGTTTGCACTTTGAAATTCAATGTGTCAGAGTAGCCTTGTATGCCGTGTTAATGAATGTAATCTTAGGTCATTCAATCACTGGAGCAAGCCAATGATATAGGTCCAGGCTCATCAGACATGTGTCTCCTGTCGTAGGCCTTGGAATGTGAAAAGGTGTTCCAGATGCCAATTGCGGTGGCCATCTTGGCTGCCAGCTTTTTCAAGGTTAACGGTAGGATGTTTTCTATCAAAAATTTAGTGTAAGTTTCCAATCGATGAATTAAAATTCCTCATTTGGCATATTGTGCTATCGTGACACCAGCATAGCACATGGAAAGAAATGTGATAATAGGAACATTTCATTGCAGAATTGTGGGAAGAAAACGGAAGAAATACACATGCATTCTCAATAATCACTTCTCAAATTCACACATTAATCTTAGAATTACTGCAGCTGACATTGTCTGTCACAGCTGTACTGATTTAAATATTTTTGGCATTTTGTCTGGGATGGTTATGTGTCGGTTTCGACCTTGGACAATGCATCACCAATTGCTTGTTTTCCTTTTCTCTCCTCTAATGAAGTTTTAACTACTCAGGTACTATGCACCTTGATAATCTTTCTCCCAAAACCGACAGTGTGTAATAAATTGTTTTTTTTGCCCCTGTGAGATGTCCGAGATTTCCTCTGGGCCTTTGTTCTAGCTGAGTTCGGCTTTGAAATTGTTGGGTTTGATTAGCTTTGTGTTTGGGATCTGATCATTGGGTTCTTCAGAGGGTAGATCCACACTGACCTTACTTTTAGCTTTCTGGTGAGGTGCACAAGTGCTGTTTACTTGAGGGTATTTTCCCTTCACTTTTTACTTAACTATGGGAAGGAACTTTCTTTTATCTACCCTATGTCTTTTGCGACATTACTGCGCGCAGGTGTCTGTCCAGCTTTCACTGCACTCTCCAGCTGCACTTCGACTAGGTGAGGCATCTCCCTCACCATTGACATGCCTTTTTGGGACCTTTCCTTGTCCTTGCACGTTTCTGTAAATGCTGTGAGCAGCCTTTTTAGGTTGCCTCTTTGACCTGCATTTAATGAGGAGAGTGTGTGGTCCAATTTATCTAACATTTCAGGGTTGGCAAATCGTAGAGTGGGGGGGTTCCAGTTGGGAATTCTCCTGGCCATCCTCTAACCTGTCCTCACTGTCCTTTTCAATCCTCCCTTCCTGACTGTCTGACAGACCTGTACTTGTCTGTCCCCTCCACAGCATTTACTTTTTTTCCTTTGGTCTGGGATGTCAATTAAATAATTTATCTGACTATTCCTTTTGCCACTCGATATGGACCACTGAACTGGACTTTAAGGGGTTCACCGTGCATTGGGAGTATTAACAATACATGGTTTCTGGGATGACATGTTCTAGCCTTGGCATTTCTGTCTGCTTACCTTTTCATAGCTGCCTGTGAGATCTTTTGCTGTTACTGAGCCATTGCACAGCCTCTCGTGAGCCGCTCCCAGAGCACGGAAATGTGGTCTAACATGGAAGACTCATCCCTGTGTCCCAAAAACGTCTTCTTGATTAATTTAAGAGGACCACTCATCTCGTGTCCATAAACTAATTCAAAGAGACTAAAGCCAGTGGAATCATTAGATAGGTCTCGGTAACCAGCAGGAGAAATCCCATCCCTTTGTCCCAGTCATGGGGTTGCTCATTGCAGTATGGACTGATCATTGTCTTTAGGGTCTGGTGGTACTGCTCCAAAGCCCATTGTGACTGTGGATAGTAGGCTGAGGACTTTATTTAATTACTTATTTTATTTATTTAGAGATGCAGCACTGAAATAGGCCCCTCAGCCCACCGAGTCTGTGCCAACCATCAACCACTCATTTATACTAATCCTACATTAATCCCATATTCCTACCACATCCCCACCATCCCTCAACTCCCCTACCACCAACCTATACTAGGGCCCTATCAACCTGCAAGTCTTTGGCTGTGGGAGGAAACTGGAGCACCTGGTGAAAACTCACGCGGTCACAGGGAGAACTCGCAAACTTCGCACAGGCAGTACACAGAATCGAACCCGGGGCGCTGGAGCTGTGAGGCTGCGGTGCTCCAGATTACCCATGACCTTTTCAAAAATACTGGACATAAAATGTGTGCCCTGACCCGACTGGATCTCAGCAGGAAGCCAATATAGTGTAAAGAATTGGGTTAGCCCCTCCACCACTACATTGGCAGAGATAGCTCTTAGGGAGAATGGCCTCTGGGAATCGGGTCACCACATCCATAATGGTGAGAAGATACTGGTCGTCCCGTTATATTTTCAGCAGGGGTCCCACACAATCTACCAGCATTCTGCTGAAGGGTTCTCACAACCTGGCACGTGAGACCAATTTTACAGAACTCCACCACATCTTTGTGGAATTGTGGCCAGTCAAAATGCTGTCTTCTGCGGTCTTCGATTTTTCATATACTGACATGTCCATCCATTAGAAGTTCGTGGGCCATTGTTAATATTTCTTTAAGGGACTTCAGCAGCACCACTATCTGGTGAACATCTGTCCACTCTTCATCCGCTGTTCTGTGAGGAGGTCTCCACTTCCTCATTAGCTCCTCATTCTTTAAATAGTAACAGTCTGCAACTCCCTCTGCTTCAGTTTTGGTTTGGAAAGTCTGTGCTATTTTTTAACACTGGGTCGGGTTGTGGAGCCACAAAAAAGGAAGAACTGTTTAACACATCCTTTGGGTCCTCTAACTTCCCAACGAAGGTTTCAGACAACCAGACAGTAGGGTCAGCCGTCTTCAGTGTCAGTTCAGGGGATTGTTTGGCCATGGACCGAGTCACCACACAATCAGGGATTTCTGCTGTAACTACCCTGTCTGCCGGACCTCTTTTGGTCTCTCTAGAACTACTGGGGAAGCTGCCACCTTTTCCCCTGTCAGATAATTACCCAGGAGCAGTTCGACCCATCAATCAGTAAACTAGGGACAATCCGCATGGTAAAGAGTCATGAAACTGGGTCAAACTCCAAGTGCACCGGATATAAGGGTATGGACATATACTGTCTTCCGATACCATTCACTAACGCTCTAGCATTCACTGCACTTCCTTTGTCCCAGCAGAAGGGATTGGCAGGCCCCTGCATCCATGAGTATGACTATTGGTTTACTTCCCTCACTCAAGGGGTGTGGTTTCACTTTTCCTTCGGATACAAATTCCTGGTAGCTCTCAAGGATTTTGTTTATTTCCACCCCCCGCCCCCTCTCTGTGGTAGGTCTGACTGGGTCTGGGTCTGACTTACTGGGTCTGACTGCCGCAGTTGGAGGCACAGCCTGATCTGTTGTGATTTCCATCAGGGCCCTTTTTCCTGCTATGATCTGGTGGACCCTGATTAATCCTCCAGGTTTTCCCCATCACTTGCATCATTCAGCTCGATGGCGACCTACCTTATTACACTGGAAACACACAGGTCTTCGGCCGTTTCTCCTGCTCTCAGTACCATCCTATTTGACCTGAGGATGGGCCCCCGTGTGTCCAGCTTTTCCTCCTTGCCCTTGGCTGTTCGGGTTTCTATAACTCCCCCCGACCTTTTATTCTCGGGTCTTTGTGGTGACCAGGGAAGTGTTTCCCTTTGGGGTTACGGCCTTGTGTGCAAGGGAAAATTCATCACCAGAATTGCAACTTGTCTAGCTCTTTGAACCCTTTGTTCCTCTTTGTGGGTTTTAATGGGAGGGTGAGCGAATTTGTGAACTCCTTGAGATGGATCACCACTCTGAGGTTTCGATATGTGGGCTGTAATTTGAGTGTTTCTATCCACTGGTCAAAAGTAAACACAAAAACTGACTTTAAATATTCTTTAGCTACCTAAAAATGAAGCATTTGTCGAAGACAAATGTGGGTCCAATACAGGCAGTGTCAGGGAAATGTACAATGGTGAATAGTGAAATGGCAGTAAAACTAAATGATTACTTTGTGTCTGCCCTCATTGAGGAAGATACAAGGAAATTTCCAGAATTAGAGATCCAAGGGATTAGGGAGATTGAGGAAGTGAAGGAAATTAATATTAGTAAGAATGTTGTATTGGAGAAATTAATGGGGCTGAAGTTTGATGAGGCGCCAGGATCTGATATTCTGCATCCCAGGGTGTGGGAAGAGATAGCTATGGAGATTGTGGCTACATTGGTGACTATCTTCAAACATTCTATAGATTCTGGAGCGGTTCCTGCAGATTGGAAGGTAGCAAATGTCACCCCACTATTTAAGAAGGGAGGGAGAGAGAAAACAGGGAATTATAGACCTGCTCTCATACATCAGTCGTTGGGAAAATGCTGGGATTTTATTCTAAAGGATGTGATAAATGGACAGTTGGATAATAATCTGTTTGGGCATCGTAAACATGGATTTATGAATGAGAAATCATGTTTGGCGAACCTGTTGGAGTTTTATTGGGGATGTTACTAACAGAATTGATAAAGGGGAGTCAGTGGACGTGTTCTCCTTGGATTTTCAGATGGTTTTTGATAAAGTACCCCACAGGAGGTTGGTTAGTAACATTAAAGCACATGGGATAGGAGGTAATATACTGGCATGGATTAAAGATTGGTTAACAGGCAGAAAACAGAGAGTAGGAAGAAACGGGTCGTTCTCACTTTGGCAGGCTGTGACTATTTGGGGACCGCAAGGATCAGTACTTGGGCCCCAGCTCTGAACAATATATGTCAATGATTTGGATGTGGGGACCAGATGTAGTATTTCCAAGTTCGCAGATGACTCAAAACTAGGTGGGAATGCATGTTGTGAGGTAGATGCAATGCGTCTTCAAGGGGATTTGGACAGACATAGTGACTGAGTAAGAACATGGCAAATGGAATGTAATATGGGCAAATATGAGTTATCCACATTGGTAAGAGGAACAGATCTGCAGAGTATTTCTTAAATTGTGAAAAATTAGAAAGTGTAGATGTACAAACGGACCCGGGTGTCAGTTAATCACTGAAAAAGATGCAGGTGCAGCAAGCAATTAGGAAGGCGAATAGTCTGTTCGCCATTATCAAGGGATGATTTGAGTACAGGAGTACTGACGTCTTGCAGCATGTGTATAGAACCTTGCTTAGACCACACCTGGAATATTATGTGCATTTTGGGTCACTTTACTTCAGCAAGGATATTATTGCCATAGAGGGAGTGCAATGAAGGTTCACCAGACTTGTTCCCGGGATGGCGGGACAGTTCTATGAAGAGAGATTGGGGAAACTGGGTCGGTATTCTAGAAAGTTTCAAAGAATGTGTCGGGATCTCATTGAAACGTATGAAATAATTAAAGGGATAGACAGCGTAGACGTATGTACGAAAATTCCCCTGGTTGCGGAATCTGGAACTAATGGATACAATTTCGAAATAAGGGGGAAGCCATTTAGGACAGACACGAGAAGTAAACTTTGACTCAGAGGTTTCTGAATCTTTGGAATTCTGCATCGCAGGCGGATGTGGAATCTCAGTCGTTGTGTATATTTAAAGTATAGATTGACAGATTTCTAACTGCAGATGACGAAAATGGGATATGGAGATTATTTGTGGAAAAGGCATTGAAGTGGATGATCAGCCATGGTCATATTGAATGGTGGAGCAGCCTCGATGGGCTGAATGGCCTACTCCTGCTCCAATGTCCCTATGTTCGGAAGCTGCTTAACACTTTCAAACTCGAGGTCAGTTTAGTCAGGCTGCTTTCTGAGGGTTTGGAATGTTTGACGGTACACTTCCAGTACTATTTCATGTACACCCAGGATAGCAATTTTAGTCATCTCATAATCTGATGAACTTTCATCTGGCAACAGTGAATAAACCTCATGGGAATTTCCTGTTACTTTGTTTTGTAAAAACAGTGTCCAGCTCTCTGACGGCCATTTCGGTTGCTTTGCAAGCTTTTCACAATTGACGAAAAATTCTGCCACATCCTCCTCATTTAACTTTGTCATGAACTGGGAGAACTTTAAGAGCTCAGCACATGGTCCTGAGCTAGGGGCAGCTCCCACACTAGCTGTGCCTTCACTGGGTGTATGGGTCTTCCTCTAGTTGTTTGAGCCGCCTTAACTCCCTTTCCTCATTCTCATTCTGGAACACTCTTACTTTTTCCCTTTCTTGACACTCACTCTGCTCCTTCTCGCTCTCTCTGGAATTCTAATTCTAGTCTATTCTGTTCTAGTTCTACCTTAGCTAACATTACTCTATCTGTTAGTGATTCTAACCCTATTTGAGTCTTCAGCTTCAAGTGAAATATGGTTGGCCAAAAGTCTTAGGATTTCGGATTTCCTACCTTTTGGACGGATAGTAATCCCTAACTGTCCAGCTACATTACTCAACTTTTCAACAGACAGGCGTTTTAACCTGTACCAAGTTACTTAACTCTGTATGCAACTCCTTTATTGGGAATGTAACTCCTTTAGTCAGAAAGGGAGGGAAACAGAAAACAGGAAACTACAGGCATGTTAGCCTCACATCTGTCTGAGGTAAAATGTTAGAAGCTATTGTTAAAGACAGTGTAGCCGGCACTTAGAAAAATTCAACGTAATCAGGCAGAATCAAAATGGTTTTATGAAAAGGAAATCATGTTTAATCAATTTGTTGGAGTTCTTAGAAGAGGTACCATGTGCTGTGGAGAAAGGGGAACCGGTGGATGTACTGTACATAGATTTCCAGGAGGCAATTGATAAGGTGCCACATCAGAGGTTTTGTGAAAATAAAAGCTCATGTTGAAGGGGGTAACATGTTGGCATGGATAGAAGATTGGTTAGCTAACAGAAAACAGGCAGTAGGCATAAACGGGTCATTTTCTGGTTGGCAAGATGTAACGAGTGGTGTGCCACAGGGATCAGTACTGGGAACTCAACTTTTTACAATTTATATAAATGACTTGGATGAAGAGACCGAAGGCATGGTTGCTAAATTTGCTGATGACACAAAGATGAGTAAGAACGTAACATGGCAAGGGGACATAAGTAGGCTGTAAATGAATGTAGATAGGTTAAGTGTGTGCGTGAAGACCTGGGAAATGGAGTATAATATGGGAAAATGGGATATTGTCCATTTTGGCAGGAATTATAAAAAAAGAAGCATATTATCTAATGGTGAGAGATTGCAGAGCTCTGAGATGCAGAGGGATCTGGGTGTCCGTGTGCATGAATCACAAAAGGTTAGTATGCATGTTCAGAAAGTAATTAGGAAAGCTAATAGAATGTTATCATTTATCGGAAGGGTAATTGAATGCAAAAGTAGGGATGCTATGCTTCAGCTACAGAGGGCATTGGTGAGACCACATCTGGAGTACTGTGTACATTACTGGTCTCCTTATTTAAGGAAGGACGTAAATGCATTGGAAGCAATTCAGAAAAGGTTTACCAGACTAATACCTGGAATGGGTGGACTGTCTTATGAGGGAATATTGGACAGGCTCGGCTTATATCCACTGGAATTTAGAAGGGTAAGTGGCGACTTGATTTGAACATCTGAGATCATGAGCGGTCTTGACAGGGTGCATGTGGAAAGATGTGTGTATCAGGGTGTATCTAGAATTAGGGGTCACTATTTAAAAATGAGGGCTCGCCCATTTAAAACAGCGATGAGGAGATTTTTTTTACTCTGATGGTCATGAGCCTTGGGAATTCTCTTCCTCAAAAGGCAGTGGAAGAGAGTCTTTAATTACGTGTAAGGCAGAGATAGATAGATTCTTGACAAGCAAGGGGGTGAAAGATTATCGAGGGTAGGTGGTAATGTGGAGTTGAGGTTTCAGTCAGATTGGTCATGATCTTACTGAATGGCAGAGCAGCCTTGAGGGGCCGAGTGGCCTACACCTGCTCCTAATTCATATGTTCATATGTTCGTATGCTCTGTCTTCGAACGTGGGCATTTCAGTGTTCCAGCAGTGAAAGCCACAATAAAACCTTCATTGACATTTTAAGTTTTTTCTGAGGATCAATTGTTTTCCCTACTTCCAATTTCTCATTTGTTGTTGGTTTACGATCACTCGAACCTCCAGATTTCTGTGACAGCCAGGTGAGGAGGGGTCCCAGGCTCCGTCTTGTCTTATATCTTATTTCAACACAACAGAGTTTATTCGTTTTTAGCCGTGGACAAGCTGACCACCTCAGTGTGTATTTTACCTTTTATCTTTGATGTGATCGTGAAAGAGCCAACAGGAGAGGTTTTCCTGAGCTTAAACAAGAGGTGAGTTTATTATACTTAACAATCTAAGCTGTATCTAATTAAAATAATAAAAATATACGCTACACATTCACGCACACACTCACTCGAGAATCACACACAGATAAATTAGAGTGAGAAATAAATTTGTGATGGATTAGTGTCCAGAATGAATAAATTTTAAAGAACAACGTCTGTGAAGTTGGATAATTCTCTGGTCTGCATTTTCCCACCTTTAGTTATGCGTTTCATGTCATCTGCAAGAGTTGAAATTATTTTTTTTTTTACGTATACGGTTGTGTCATTTATATATCTATCTATATGCCAGGAACAGCACTGGTTCTAATACCAAAACCTGCAAAACAGCACTGCATACTCCCCCTCCCCCAGTCTGAACAATGTCTGTTCACCACTTCTCTCTGCTTTCTGTCCCTGAGTCAGTATCATATCCACACTGTCACTGTCACATTAGTCCATATGTTCCATTTTTCATAACAAGTCTATGAAATGGCATTTGATCACCGGCCTTTTGAAAGTCTGTACACATAACACAAAACATGTTGTCCTCATCAACAGTCACAGTTATGTCATCAACGAACTTGATTAAGATTATCAGACATGATTTTCCATTAACCTATCCGTGCTGTTTGTCATTTATAATCCCATATTTTCACAAGAAAGATATATTTTTGAGCTGGGTTCTGGCCTCATGTATTTTCCAACCACCGACATTAGACTGACTGGTCAGTAGTTACAGGATTTATCTCATCTCCTTTTGCAACAGGGAGTAACATTTACAGCCCTCCAGTCCTCTGTCGTGACTCCCATATCCAAGGAGGATTGAAAGATTCTGACCAGTGCCTCTGCTATTTCCACCATTCCTTCCCTCAGCAACCGTCTCCATTGTTTTATCAAAGAACTGCATAAAGTTCAGTTTTCCTAATCTGTCTATTGAATGACACATTATCAAACACATTTTGAAAGTCTATAAATATAACTTAAATCACACCACCCTCCTCAACCCTCTCCATTGTTTCATCAAAGAACTCCATCAAGTTTAACTCGCCACCACCTCTCTCCTCTCCTCCACTGTTGTTAAATTATCAAACTGCTTATCTGATATCCAGTACAGGATGAGCAGAAATATCCTCCAATTAAATATTGGGAAGATTGAAGCCATTGTTTTCCCTGCCTACTCCAACTCTGTTCCCTTGCTATTGATTCCATCCCTCTCCCTGCTAACCGTCTGAGATTCAGACAGTCTGTTTACAACCTTGGTGTCATATTCGGGACAACATTAATAGGCACATGGACAAATGTGGGTTAATTAAGGAAAATCAGCATGGATTTGTTAAGGGGAAAATGATGTTTAACAAACTTACTGGCGTTTTTTGAAGAGGTAAAAAGGAAGCCTGATGAGGGCAATGCTGTGATGTGGTGTAAATGGAATTCCAAAAAGCATTTGATAAAGTGTCACACAACAGACTTGTGAGCAAAGGTACAGCTAATCAAATGAAAAGGACAGTAACAACATGAAACTAAACTGGTTGAGTGACAGGAAACAGAGATTAGTGATTAATGGATGCTTTTCGGGCTGGAGAAAAGTTTGTAGTGGAATCAAAACAAAATACTGCAGATGCTGGAAATCTGAAATAGAATCAGAAAGTGCTGGAAATACTCAGCAGTGTCTGTGGAGAGAGAAACAGAGTTAATGTTCCAGGCTTGTGAGCGTCCATCAGAACTGGCTTAGGTTAGAAATGTAATAGGTTTTAAGCTAGTGAAGCGGGAGTGGAGGGTGTAAACACAAGAACAGAAATGTAGTCATGAGAGCGGAGGTGGGGGATGGAGTGTGTTGAAATGACAAGCGAGCGGAAGCTCGGGGTCATGCTTTTGGACTGAGCGGAGGTGTTTCACAAAGCGGTCACCCAATCTGCGTTTGACCTGCTGTGGTGTTCCAGTGAACATCGATGTCAGCTCGAGGAACAGCACCTCATTGTCCATTCGACAGACTTCTGGAGTAAACATTGAGTTCAATAATTTCAGAGAAATTATTTTGTTTCATCAGTTTTTTTTTACCATGTGCCAGACTTAAACTGGGATTTTTATGTTGGTGCTTTTAGCTCGGGCTGTTCATTATTCTGTCATTTAACACCTGCTCTGCACTAATGCTTTGTCTTTCACCACACCATGAGCACACTCTCTTTGCCTTTGCCCCATGACCTCCTGGTCAGTTAATCTCTCTGACCCTCTGTTCTATCAACACCCCTTTTGCTCCATTTTGCCCCATCCCTGCTTTATCTGCTTCAAACTTGATATTTCTAACCTTTTCCAGTTCTGATGAAAGATCACAGACCTGAAACATTAACTCTGTTTCTCTCTCTAAACTCAGATGGTGCCAGACCTGTTGAGTATTTCCAGCACGTTAAGTGTTTTTATTTAAGATTTGTGGTGGAGGTCCCTGGGGATCAGTGTTAGGACCCTTTCTCTTCCTGACATATATTAATGACCTGGACCTTGGTGTACAGGGCACAATTTCAAAGTTTGTAGATGATGCAAAACTTGGAAACATTGTGAACTGTTAGGAGGATACTATAAAACTTAAAAAGGACATGGACAAATTGGTGGAATGGACAGACAGGTGGCAGATGAAGTTCAATGCGGAGAAATGTGAAGTGATTCATTTCGTAGGAACGACATGGAGGGAAAATATAGAATAAAGGTTACAATTCTGAAGGGGGTTCAGGAGCAGAGGGACCTGGGTGTATATTTTAGATTAGATTAGAGATACAGCACTGAAACAGGCCCTTCGGCCCACCGAGCCTGTGCCGAACATCAACCACCCATTTATACTAATCCAATATTCCTACCAAACATCCCCACCTGTCCCTATATTTCCCTACCACCTACCTATACTAGTGACAATTTATAATGGCCAATTTACCTATCAACCTGCAAGTCTTTTGGCTTGTGGGAGGAAACCGGAGCACCTGGAGAAAACCCACGCAGACACAGGGAGAACTTGCTAACTCCACACAGGCAGTACCAGGAATCGAACCCGGGTATATGTGCATCGGTCATTGCAGGTGGCAGGACAGGTTGAGAGAGTTTTTCATAAAGCCTACAGTATCCTGTTGTATGGAATACAAGAGCAAGGGGTTTGTTTTGAACTTGTATAAGACACTAGTTCGGCCTCGGCTGCAGTGTTGCGTGTAGTTCTGGGCACATTAGATAACGTGAAGACATTGGAGAGTGTGAAAAAACATTCACAAGAATAGTTCCAGGGATGAAGAATACCAGTTATGAAGATAGACTGGAGAAGTTGGAACATTTTCCTTGGAGAAGAGAAGGCTGAGAGGAGATTTGAAAAACGTCTGCAAAATTATGAGGTGTCTGGACACAGTTGATAGGGAAAAACTGTTCCCACACCTGAAAGGATCGAAAACAAGAGGACAAAGAATTAAAGTAATTGGTAAAAGCAGCAGAAGTGACATGAGGAAAAAATGTTCACACAGCGAGTGTTAAGGTCTGGAATGCACTGCCTGAGAGTGTGGTGTAGGCAGATTCAATCGAGGCATTCAGGAGGAAATTGGATAGCTATCTGAAAAGGAAGATTGTACAGAGTTACAGGAAGAAGGCAGGGGAGTGACACTAGATGAATTGCTCGTTTGGAGAACCAGTGCAGACACGATGTACAGAATGGCCACCTTCTGTGCTGTAACAATTCTGTGACTCTGTGGCATTCGACCACAAAATGAGTTTCCAACCTCATATTCGTGCCATCACTATGGCCACCTATTTCCACCTCAATAACATCGCCCAACTTCACCCCTGTCTCAACTCATCTGCTACTGAAGCTCTCATTCATGCTTTCATTACCTGTAGACTAGACAATTCAAACTCACTCTCCCACATTCTACTATCTGTAAACTCGAGGTCATCTAAAACTCTGCTGCCTGTGTGTTAACTCACAACAAGTCCCATTCCCCGATCACTGACCTACATCAGCTCACTGTCAAACAATGTCTTTATTTTAAAATCCTCAACACGTTTTCAAATCCATCCATTGCCTCATCCCTCACTATCTCTGTAATCTCCTCCTGCCCGACAACCCTCTGATAAGGTTCCCCATGGCAGGCTGATGGAGAAAGTGAAGGCGCTTGGGGTCCAAGGTGTACTAGCTAGATGGATAAAGAACTGGCTGGGCAACAGGAGACAGAGAGTAGCAGTAGAGGGGAGTTTCTCAAAATGGAGACGTGTGACCAGTGGTGTTCCACAGGGATCCGTGCTGGGACCACTGTTGTTTGTGATATACATTAATGATTTGGAGGAAAGTATAGGTGGTCTGATTAGCAAGTTTGCAGACGCACTAAGATTGGTGGAGTAGCAGATAGTGAAGGGGACTGTCAGAGAATACAGCAGAATATAAATAGATTAGAGAGTTGCGCAGAGAAATGGCAGATGGAGTTCAATCAGGGCAAATGCGAAGTGATGCATTTTGGAAGATCCAATTCAAGAGTGAACTATACAGTAAATGGAAAAGTCCTGGGGAAAATTGATGTCCAGAGAGATTTGGGTGTTCAGGTCCACTGTTCCCTGAAGGTGGCAACGCAGGTAAATAGAGTGGTCAAGAAGGCATACGGCATGCTTTCCTTCATCGGACGGGGCATTGAGTACAAGAGTTGGCAGGTCATGTTACAGTTGTATAGGACTTTGGTTCGGCCACATTTGGAATACTGCGTACAGTTCTGGTCGCCACATTATCAAAAGGATGTGGATGCTTTGGAGAGGGTGCAGAGGATGTTCACCAGGATGTTGCCTGGTATGGAGTGCGCTAGCTATGAAGAAAGGTTGAGCAGATTAGGATTATTTTCATTAGAAAGACGGAGGTTGAGGGGGGACCTGATTGAGGTGTACAAAATCATGAGAGGTATAGACAGGGTGGACAGCAAGAGGCTTTTTCCCAGAGTGGGGGTTTCAATTACGAGAGGACACGAGTTCAAAGTGAAAGGGGAAATGTTTAGGGGGGATATGCGTGGAAAGTTCTTTACGCAGAGGGTGGTGGGCACCTGGAACGCGTTGCCAGCGGAGGTGGTAGACGCGGGCACGATGGAGTCTTTTAAGATGTATCTAGACAGATACATGAATGGGCAGGAAGAAAAGAGATACAGAACCTTAGAAAATAGGCGACATGTGTAGAGAGAGGATCTGGATCGGCGCAGGCTTGGAGGGCCGAAGGGCCTGTTCCTGTGCTGTAATTATCTTTGTTCTTTGTTTGTTCTTTGATATATCTCTGCCCCTCTAATTCTGGACTCTTGTGCATTCCTGATTTTAATTACTCCACCATCGCTGGCCGCACCTTCAGTTGTCTCGGTCCCGAGCTCGGGAATATCCTCCCTACACAGCTCTACCTCTCCCCCTCACTTTTATCCTTTCAGACACTCCTTTAAAAGTTGCCTCTTTGACCAAAATTTTGGTCTCCTAACCTAATATCTGCATTTGTGGTTCAGTGTTATACTTTGTTTCATAATGCTGCTGTGAAGTACCTTGGGATAAGTTCTTGTTGAAGTTTTCCAGACATGATTTCTCATTAGCATATCCGTGCTGCTTGAAATTTATTATGCTATGTTTTTCCAACCAACGAATATTTCTGTTCTGGGATGTGAAATTTCCCCACCACTGACGTCAGATGGACTGGACACTACAGGGTCTACTCCATCTCTCCATTTGTAATCAGGGTGTAACATTTACAATCCTCCAGTCCTCTGTCACCACTCCCATATCCAAGGAGAATTGAAAGATTCTGTCATGTGCCTCTACCAGTTTCACCATTCCTTCCTTCAGCAATCCTTATACATCCCACCCTACTGGGTAAATGTTCTACTTTATTGTGGTACAAAAGGTGTTGGATTGAAAGGGGTTAACTGAAACTGTTTGTTTAGTGACTGTAATTAATGTCAGTCTCCATGGACTCCAATTGTGTCACTGGAGGGTTTCCCTCTTCTATTAATAAGGGACTGCTTTCAATGTGTTATTCCATAGTGTTAGCGGGAGCATCAGCCCCAGCACTAACAGGGATCAATAGCTCCAGAGAGAGGGAGATGATAGATCAGAATCTGAGAACAATAGATTGAAATGTTGCAACAATGGATCAGAATCTGAGAACAATTGACTGGAATGTTACAACAATGGTTCAGAATCTCAGAACAATAGACTGGAATGTTACAACAATGGGCAGGAGTTTCATCTGGGAGTTTGACTCTCTTTCTGCAAATTATGGTCGGTTCCCATTAGACTATCGGATCGTTCTCGCATTGAAGATTATGCAACACTTTTCCTATCCCATCCTTGCTATTATCGGTGTCCCTGGTAAGTCTCTCCATCTAGCTATGAATGTTATAAACTAAGTTTAGCAACATTAATGTTCTTGTCATTTACTCTGCCCTCCTTGCTGCATTTGTTATCCCTGGCAAAACTCTATCTCCGGCTATGAGATCTATAAACCATTGCTACTTGTATTAGAGTTCATGGAAGTTACTCTACCATCTTTTCTGCTGTTGCTTCCCCTGCTATGTCCCTATTTCCCGCTAAGTGATCTGTTAACTCTGTTTCACTGAAATAATGTTCTTTCAATTTAAATTTTGGGAAGAGTGGAGCTCGTGCCATCAGTCTCCATAGGAAATTCTGTCCATATCCATGAACACGTTCCCCTAACTGGCTAATATATGAGGTTCAAACAGACAGTTTGCATCCTCTGCGTTCTATGTAACCCTGAGCTGAGTTCTGACCCCTTAATCTCTCCAGGACCAACCCTGCCGACCACCAGCTCTGTAATATCACCCGTCTGCCTCAGCTCATCTGATACATAAATCCTCATCTGTGCCCTTGTTAACACAGATAGAAACACATAGAAACACACATAGAAAATAGGAGCAGGAATAAGCCATTCGGCCCTTCGAGCCTGCCCCCGCCATTCATTATGATCATGGCTGATCATTCAACTCAATGACTTGTTCCCACTTTGCCCCCATATCCTTTGATCCCTTTCATCCTAAGAGCTATATCTAACTGCTTCTTAAAAACATGCAATGTTTTGGCCTCAACTGCTTCCTGTGGTAGCGAATTCCATAGGCTCATCACTCTCTGGGTGTAGGAATTTCGCATCTCAGTCCTGAAAGGTTTACTTCATATCCTTAGACTATGACCCCTGGTTCTGGACTCCCCCACCATCGGGGACATCCTTCCTGTATCTGCTTTGTCAAGTCCAGTTAGAATTTTATAGGTTCCTATGAGATCCCCCATCATTCTTCTGAACTCCAGCGAACATAATCCAAACCGACTCAATCTCACCTCATACGTCAGTCCCGCCATCCAGGGAAACAATCTGGTAAACCTACAGCAAGAACATCCTTCCTTAGATAAGGAGACCAAAACTGCACACAATATTCCACGTGTGGCCTCACCATGCCCTGTATAATTGCATCCCTGCTCCTGTACTCGAATCCTCTCGCTTTGAAGGCCAACATACTATTTGCCTTCTTTACTGTCCTTTGCACCTGCATGCTTACCTTCAGTGACTGGTGTACAAGTACACCCAGCTCTCCTTGCATATTCCCCTCTCTCAGTTTATAGCCATTCAGATAATAATCTGCCTTCCTGTTTTTGCTACCAAAGTGGATAACCTCACATTTATCCACATTGTACTGCATCTGCCATGCATTAGCCCACTCACTCAACTTGTCCAAATCGCCCTGAAGCCTCTCTTCATCCTCCTCACAACTTACCATCCCACCCAGTTTTGTGTCTTCTGCAAATTTGGAGATATTACATTTATTTCCCTCATCGAAATCAGTAATATATATTGTGAATAACTGGGGTCCGAGCACCGATCCCTATGGTACCCAACTGGTCACTGCCTGCCATTCGGGAAAAAAAAAGACCCATTTATTCCTGCTCTCGGGTTTCCTGTCTGCCAACCAATTTTCTATCTATCACAATACACTAGCACCAATCTCATGCGCTTTAATTTTACACACTAATCTCTTATGTGGGACTTTGAAGAAAGCCTTCTGAAAGTCCAAATAAACCACATCCACTGGCTCCCCCTCATCAACTCTACTGGTTACATCCTCGAAGAATTCTTGTAGATTTGTCAAGCATGATTTCCGTTTCGTAAATCCATGCTGACTCTGTCCGATTCTACCACTTTTCTACAAGTGTTCTGCTATAAAATACTTGATAGTGAACTCTAGAACTTTCCCCGCTACCGACGTCAGGCTGACTGGTCTACAATTCCCTGCTTTCTCTCAACCTACCTGGGGTTACTTTAGCTACCCTCCAATCTGTAGGAAATGTTCCAGAATCTATAGATGACCACCAATACATCCATTATTTCTGGGACCGCTTCCTTCAGTAATCTGAGATGTAGATTAACAGGCCCTGGGAATTTATCGGCCTTCAATACCATCAATTTCCCCAACACCATTTCTCTACTAATACAGATTTCCTTAAGTTACTCTCTCTCACTAAACCCCGTGTTCCCCAACATTTCTGGTATGATATTTGTGTGCTTATTTGTGAAGCCAGAACCAAAGTATGCATTTAGTTGGTCAGCCATTTCTTTGTTCCCCCTAATTAATTCCCCTGTTTCTGACGGTAAGGGACCTACATTTGTCTTGACCAATCTTTAAATCTGTTAAATCCACTCTTGACTATTCCAATTATATCCTGGCCACCCTCCCAGTTATAAACCTCGATAAAGCACAGCCCATCTAGAACCTGCTGCCTGTAAACTAATTCACATCAAATCCTGATCACCCATCACCCCTGTGCTCACTGATCTACTTTGGCTCCGGGACCGGCAGCACCTTAAATTTAATATTTTCATTCATGTGTTTGAACCTCACCCTCAATTAGTCCCATTGCCCTGTCCATTCCCATATTGCTGCCTTCAAGTCTTTTCTTCAATTCCCATTGAAAAGAAGGCTTCTTTCCCTCTGTTTCTGTCTATGGCAGGTATTCTCAGCTTTGCAGTGTCACTGGGCCCAATGCCATGGACGTTTGGATCCATGAAATGGTATGAGCTGAGCTGCCGGTCACTTCCAGTGCTCCAGGCTGGACTGGGCTCTTGTCCCTGTTCACCAAGTATGTGCTGGTAGTGTGCAGAGGGATCTGATCTGACACCAATCAGCCATTCCAGCAGCTTTGCTATACGTCTTTGAAACGAATGGTGCGGGCGGGGTGGGGGTACATTGAGCAGTGTGAGAGGTTGCTGGCGTTGAGTGTATGAGATGCCATGTGGAGACGAATTCACTGACATTGACCAACAGTGTGAGCTCATTAAACTTCTTCTGGCACTGCTGCCAGGTCCTCGGGGCCAGACCTCTTGCATTGACCTCCCTGGCCACCTGCTCCCATTCCCTTCGGAAGACGTTCCTTAAGGGTCTCCGCCCCACCCCACAGAAACAGGGCCTCTCTCCTGCGGTCACCCTCCATGACTAAGGCCTCCAGCACCACAGCTGTGAACAGCAGAGCCCTCTTTCTGTCCTTGTATTCCATTTACCTCGTCTCCAATTGCAGCATTCACAGTCAGCAGCAGCAGCCTTCTGTGCTTCAGTACAGCTTCCCTTTAAGATGGACAGACTACCTTTAAGAGCTGAATCCTGGCTGAAGCACGTGCCAGACTCACACACAGTTAGGTCCCTGTTAAGCTTGCAGATAGACAGCAGTGCGGGTCACCCTGGACAGCACGTAGAATTCATGAAAATGAGGAGACAGCAGGAAGCTTGTGTGTCACCTGCCTGAACAGGAACGGGCACGGGCAGATCACGAATCACAATCCCTACCCCTGAAAACTGGTACAAACGTCTCTTCCACTCTGTCTCTATTTTCCTTCCCCTCTTTCACCCTTTCTCCCTCTCTCTCTGTGTCTCTTGTTCATATAATCAGAGATTGATGCAGCACAGAATGAGGCTATTCGGTCCGTTCTGTCAGTACTGTCTCTTTGAAAGAGATGTCTAATTAGTTCCACTCCCTCCTCTTTCCCCAGACTCCGATTGTTTTTTTTTCCTTGTCAAGTTTTTGTTAAATTCCCTTTTGAAAGATATCATTGAATCTTCTTCTACCATGATTTCAGGCAGTCAAATCCAGATCACAACCATAGAACGATAGGCCCAAATATCCATGGAAAGGTTACGGCACAGAATAAGGTTATTCAGCCCATCGTGTCTCTGCTGGCTGAAAAAAACTAGTCGCCCAATCTAATCCCATCTTCCAGCCGCTGGTCCATGGCCTTGCCAGTTACAGCACCTCAGGTGTAGGTCCAGGTACCTTTTAAAATAATTGATGGCTTCTGGCTCCATCACCATTCCTGGCATTGAATTTCAGACACCCACCACCCTCTGGGTGAAAAGGTTTTCCCTCATGTCCCCTCTGATCCGTCTACCAATCACTTTGAAACTGTGCCCACTGGTAATTGACCTCTCTGCTAGGGGAAACATGTCCTTCCTGGCTACTCTGCCTGGGCCCCTCATAATTTTGTACACCTTAATTAAGTCACCCTCAGTCTCCTCTATTCTAAAGAAAACAATCTTAGCCTATCCAATCTTTCATCATGGATGCAATGTTCCATCACTGGCAACATTCTTGAAAATATTCTCTGTACTCTCTCCAAAGCAATTATGTCCTTCCTGTAACAAAAACAAGAAATGCTGGATTCACTCAGCAGGTCTGGCAGCATCTGTGAAAGAGAAGCAGAGTTAACGTTTCGGGTCAGTGACCCTTCTTCGGAACTGACAAATATTAGAAAAGTCACAGATTATAAACAAGTGAGGTGGGGGTTGGGCAAGAGATAACAAAGGAGAAGGTGCAGATTGGACCAGGCCACATAGCTGACCAAAAGGTCACAGAGCAAAGGTAAACAATATGTTAATGGTGTTTTGAAAGACAAAGCATTAGTACAGATTAGGTGTGAATATACTGAATATAGAACATCAGCAAGTGCAAACCGGAAGAAAAACAACCTGAAAAAAACAGTGGGTAAGCAAACTGAACAAACTAAGATGAAATGAAATAAATGCAAAAAATGTAAAAAGGAATGCAAAAAAAAAGGAAGAAAAAATAACTAAAAATGACTAAAAATGAAAGTAAAGTGGGGGGCTGTCATGCTCTGAAATTATTGAACTCAATGTTCAATCCAGCAGGCTGTAGTGTGCCTAATCGGTAGATGAGATGCTGTTCCTCGAGCTTGCGTTGATGTTCACTGGAACACTGCAGCAATCCCAGGACAGAGATGTGAGCATGAGAGCAGGGGGGAGTGTTGAAATGGCAAGCAACCGGAAGCTCAGGGTCCTGCTTGCGGACTGAGCGGAGATGTTCCGCAAAGCGGTCACCCAGTCTGCGCTTGGTCTCCCCAATGTAGAGGAGACCACACTGTGAGCAGCGAATACAGTATACTACATTGAAAGAAGTACAAGTAAATCGCTGCTTTACCTGAAAGGAGTGTTTGGGGCCTGGGATAGTGAGGAGAAAGGAGGTAAATGGGCAGGTATTACACCTCCTGCGATTGCAAGGGAAGGTGCCCTGGGACGGGGACGAGGTGGTGGGGGTAATGGAGGAGTGGACCAGGGTGTCGCGGAGGGAACGATCCCTTCGGAATGCTGACAGGGGAAGATGCGACTGGTAGTGGCATCACGCTGGAGGTGGCGAAAATGGCGGAGGATGATCCTTTGGATATGGAGGCTGGTGGGATGAAAAGTGAGGACAAGGGGAACCCTGTCACGGTTCTGGGAGGGAGGGGAAGGGGTGAGGGTAGAGGTGCGGGGAATGGGTCGGACACGGTTGAGGGCCCTGTCAACCACAGTGGGGGGAAATCCTCGGTTGAGGAAAAAGGAGGTCATATCAGAAGCACCGTCATGGAAGGTAGCATCATCAGAGCAGATGCGTCGGAGACGGAGAAACTGGGAGAATGGAATGGAGTCCTTACAGGAGGTAGGGTGTGAAGAAGTGTAGTCGAGGTAGCTGTGGGAGTCAGTGGGCTTATAATGGATATTGGTAGACAACCTATCCCCAGAGATGGAGACAGAGAAGTCGAGGAAGGGAAGGGAAGTGTCAGAGATGGACCATGTAAAGGTGAGAGAAGGGTGGAAATTGGAAGCAAAGTTGATAAAGTTTTCGAGTTCGGGGCGGGAGCAGGAAACGGCACCGATACAGTCATCAATGTACCGGAAAAAGAGTTGGGGGAGGGGGCCTGAGTAGGACTGGAACAAAGAATGCTCGACATATCCCACAAAAAGACAGGCATAACTAGGACCCATGCGGGTACCCATAGCGACACCTTTTACTTGAAGGAAGTGCGTGGAGTTGAAGGAGAAGTTGTTCAATGTGAGAACAAGTTCAGCCAGGCGGAGGAGGGTGGTGGTGGATGGGGACTGGTTGGGCCTCTGTTACAGGAAGAAGCGGAGAGCCCTCAAACCATCCTGGTGGGGGATGGAGGTGTAGAGCGATTGGACGTCCATAGTGAAGAGGAGGCGGTTGGGACCAGGAAACTGGAAATTGTCAAAATGACGTAGGGCGTCAGAAGAGTCACGGATGTAGGTGGGAAGAGACTGCACCAGCGGAGAAAAGATAGAGTCTAGATAGGAAGAAATAAGTTCAGTTGGGCAGGAGCAGGCTGACACAATGGGTCTGCCGGGACAGTCCCGTTTGTGGATTTTGGGAAGGAGATAGAAGCGGGCTGTCCGGGGTTGCGGGACTATGAGGTTGGAAGCTGTAGAGGGAAGATCTCCAGAGGAGATGAGGTCAGTGACAGTCCTTTGGACGGTGGCTTGATGTTCGGTGGTGGGGTCATGGTCCAGAGGGAGGTAGGAAGAGGTGTCTGTGAGTTGGCGTTGAGCTTCTGCAAGGTAGAGGTCGGTACGCCATACAACAACAGCACCACCCTTGTCTGCAGGTTTTATGACCATGTCAGGGTTAGACCTGAGAGAACGGAGTGCCTCAAGTTCAGAGGGGGACAGGTTAGAGTGAGTGAGGGGGGCAGAGAAATTGAGATGACCAATGTCTCGCCGACAGTTTTCAATGAAGAGATCAAGAGCGGGTAAGAGGCCAGGGTGAGGGGTCCAGGTAGAGGGAGAATGCTGGAGGCGGGTGAATGGGTCTGCTGGTCGGGGGGAGGACTCCTGGTCAAAGAAGTGAGCCCGGAGGCGGAGGCGACGGAAGAAGAGCTCAACGTCATGCCGAGCGCGAAATTCATTGAGGTGGGGGCGTAAGGGGATAAAACTGAGTCCTTTGCTGAGTACAGAACGCTCAGCATCAGAGAGGGGGAGGTCAGAGGGTATAGTGAATACACGGCAAGGGGTCAGATCAGAAGGGGTGGGATCAGAGGGAAGTGAAGCGGAAGGAGGATCTGGAGGGGCATTAGTCCCCATCAGCTGCTGGAGCTTGCGTTCCTTAACACCTGAAAGGAAGAAAAAAAGTTTTTTGTTAATGCGTCGGATGAGACGTAAGATGAGATGAAACTGCGGAGTAGAACAGATTTGAGATAAGGTGAGACGGTGCTGCTGGAGAGAGAGGTCCAGTGTGTGCATATGGCGGCGCATAGCACTGAGTGTAGATCTCAGGATGTCCTTCCTGTAATGTGCTGACCAGAACAATACACAATACTCCAGCTGTGGCCTAACCAGTGTTTTATACAATTCCAGCATTACGTCCCTACTTTTGTATTCTATATATCGGCCAGTAAAAGAAAGCATTCCATATGCCTTCTTCACCTCTCTGTCTACCTGTCCTGCCACCTTCCAGGACCTGTGGACATAAATTCCAAGGTCTCTAACTTCTTCTACCCCTTTCACTATCATCCTGTCTGTTGTGTATTCCCTCGCTTTATTTGCCCTTCCCAAATGCATTACATCACAGTTCCCCAGATTGACTTCCATTTGCCACTTTTCCATCCACTCAACCAAACCATTTAAACCATTGATATCATTTTGGAGTCTGCAGCTATCTTCTTCACTATTAACTACAAGACCAATTTTTGTGTCATCAGCAAATTTTCCAATCATACCTCCCGGATTTAAGTCCAAATCATTAATATACATCACAAATTGCAATGGACCCAACACTGAGACCTGTGGAACGCCACTGGAGACCGCTTTCCATTCGCAAAAAACATCTGTCGACCATTACCTTTTGTTTCCTGACATTGATCCAATTTTGGATCCAACTTGACACATTCCCCTGTATCTCGTAAGCTTTTACTTTTCTGAACAGTCTGCCACGTGGGACTTTACTAAAATCCATGTCGACCACATCCATTGCACTACCTTTATCAATCCTTCTTGCTACTTCCTCACAAAACTTAATTATGTGAGTAAGGCAAGACCTTCCATTAACAAATCCATGCTGACTATCCCAAATTAATCTTTGCCTTTCTAAGTGACAGTTTATCGTAGCTCTGAGAATTGATTCTAATAATTTGCCCACCGATATCTGACTAAAGGCCTGCTCGGGTCTGGAAATAAAACCCGACCGAACCCGACAGAACAACATCGGACCCGAGTCCGAGCCGGCCCGAGCCTGACCCGAACATATTGCACTCACTGTACTTAGCACTTTTGGATGGAATGTAAGGAAGCTGCAGCATGAGCGCGGTGACATCATAGAAACACTCACTTGCTCACTGCGCAGACTCACAGTCTGTTGAGTCCAGATGCACGTTTCCCTCCTTGACGTCCCAGACTCCCAGCTCAGGCAGGCTTTTAAAATGTTGATGCTTACTTACTCTACTTCCCTTTTTCTCACAGCCGATCCAAATGTAGTACTGTGTGTGTCCGACCCAACCCAAGTCCGAAAGCCGGATCCGGAAGAGCGATCCGATCCGTCCCGAACCCGACATATGTCGTCGGGTCTTGTCCGGTTTTGGTCGGGTAGCTGGCCTTGAGCTCAGACTGAAACGCCTATAATTATTTGGCTTATCCTTGGCACCATTTTTAAACATTGGTACTACGTTCACAGACCTCCAATGGTCTGGTACCTCTCCTGTATCTAGTGAGAATCTGAAGATGATCCTCGGAGCATCTACTATTTCCTCCCTGGCTTCCTTTAATAGCCTGGGATACAATTCATCTGGTCCTGGCGATTTATCCCCTTTCAAGGATGTCAGACCCTCTAGTCCTTCCTCTCTCATTGTGCTTATCATATCTAATATTTCACAGACCTCCTCTTTAACTATAATGTCTGCATCATCTCTCTCCTTTGTGAAGACAGAGACTCAGTAAGGACCCTGCCCACATCTTCTGCATCCACGCATAAACTACCTTGTACATCTCTGATATACCCTCTCCTTTCCTTAGTTATCCTTTTATTCCTAATGTACTGATAAACCATCTTTGGGTTTTCCTTGATTTTACCTGCCAATATTTTTGACGTCCTCTCTTTGCTTTTCTAATTACCTTTTTTACTTCACCCCTGCACTTTCTTTACTCCTCTCGGCTTTCTAAAGTAGTGTTTGTTTGTGACTGTCAGAAGCTTCGTTTATTCTGATTTATCTTACCCTGTATGTTTCCAGATAACCGGGGGCTCTAAATTTGACAACACACTGTGCAAGAAAATTCTCTTCATTTTGCCTCTGATTCTTTGCCAATTACCTTAAATCTGCATAATTTTAATGATGTTGTGAGCACAGTCCTAGCAAATACAGACCAGTTAGTTTAACATCAGTGGTGGGTCATGTTTTACAAACAATAATTGGAGAAGAAATCAACAGAAACCTGGAGAGGTTTGAGTTAATGATGGATGGCAAGCACGTATTTGGAGGAACATAAGAGCAGGAGTAGACCATTCAGCCCATCGACCCTGCTCCGTCATTCAATTAGATCATGTCTGATCATCTACCACAATGTCACTTTCCCATGCTATCCCTTGATGCCATTTGTCTCCTGAAATCCATTGATTTCTGTCTTGAACATGCTCAGTGTTGATCTTCCACAGCCTCTGTGTTGGTGAATTCCAAAGATTTACCTCCCTCTGAGTGAAGAAATTCTTCTTCATCTCAGTCTTAAATTGCTTACCCCTTATTCTGAGATTATGTCCCCTGGTTCAAGACTCACCACCCAGGGGAAACATCCGATCTGCATCCACCCCGTCACCCCCTGTAAAAATGTTGTATGAGATCACTTCTCATTTTTTGAAACCCGGGAGAATACAGGCCCAGTTTTCTCAATCTCTTCTCATCCGACAATCCTGCCATCCCAGGGATTGCCTGCTGAACCTCGGTTTCACTACCTGCATGGCAAATATATCCTTCTTGAGACAAGGAGACCAAGACTGTACACAATACTCCGGGTGCAGTCTCACCAAAGTTGTATACAATTGCAGCCAGACATCTTTACTCCTGTACTCAAAACCCCTTGAGATGGAGGCCAACATACCATTTGCCTTCCAAACTGATTGGTGCATCTGCACACTGGCCTTTAGTGACTCATGAACAAGGAGACCCACGTCCCTTTGGAAATCAACACTTCCCAACTTCTCACCAGTCAAAAAATATACTGTCTTTCTGTTTTTGTTTTACTGTAGTGGATCACTTGATACTTATTCATATTATATTCCAGCTGCCATATTCTTGCCCATTCTCTTCGCCAGCCAAATCCGCTTGAAGCCTCCTTGCATCCTCCTCACAACTAGCTTTCCCACCTAGTTTTGTATCATCAGCAAATTTGTAAATATTACATTTGGTCCCCACATCCAAATCATCTATATAGATTGTGAACAGCTGTGGCCCTAGTACTGATCCTTGTGGTATCCCCACTCGGAACAGTCTGCCATCCTAAGAATGACCCGTTTATTCCCATTCTCTCTTTTCTGCATGTTAACCAATCAATCCATGCCAGCATATTACCCCAATCACATGTGCTGTAATTTTGTTTACAAACCTCCTGTGTGGGATCTTATCAAAAGTCTTCTGCAAATCCAAATACACCACATCCACTGGTTCTCCTTTAGTAATGCTGCAAGTAATATCCTCAAAAAACTTCAACAGATTTGTTACACATGATACCCCTTTCATAATTCCCCTTTGACTCCGCCAATTTTATCATTATGTTCTAAGTTCTAGTTATCACATCCTTTACAATAGATTCTAAGATTTTTCCTATTACCGACGTTAAACTGACAGGTGTGTAGTTCTCATTCTCCATCTCCCACCCTTCTTAAATAGTAAGGTTACATTTGCTACTTTCCAGTCTTTAGGATCTCTCCCAGAATCTATAGAAGATTGAAAGATACCAACCAATACATCCACGATCCCGATTGCCACCAGTTGTTGGCAAAATGCTGGGACTCTATTCTAGAAGATGTGATAAATGGACAGTTGGATAATAATCTGTTTGGGCATCGTAAACATGGATTTATGAATGAGAAATCATCATTGACGAACCTGTTGTACTTTTATTGAGTATGGTTACTAACAAGTTTGATAAAGGGGAGTCGGTGGACGTGTGAAACTTGGATTTTCAGAAGGTTTTTGATAAAGTCCCCCACAGGAGGTTGGTTAGCAACATTGAAGTACAAGGGATAGGAGGTAAATACTGGCATGGATTAAAGATTCGTTAACAGGCAGAAAACAGAGAGTAGGAAGAAACGGGTCATTCGCACTTTGGCAGGCTGTGACTGGTTGGGTACCGCAAGGATCAGTACTTGGGCCCCAGCTGTTAACAATATATGTCAATGATTTGGATGTGGGAACCAAATGTAGTATTTACAAGTTCTCAGATGACACAAAACTAGGTGGGAATGTATATTGTGACGTAAATGCAATGCATCTTCAAGGGGATTTGGACAGACATAGTGACTGGGCAAGAACATGGCAAATGGAATGTAATATGGGCAAATATGAGGTTATCCATTTTGGTAAGAGGAACAGATGTGCAGAGCATTTCTTAAATAGTAAAAAAAATCGGAAGTGTAGATGTACAAACGGACCCGGGTGTCAGTAAATCACTGAAAACTAACATGCAGTGCAGCAAGCAATTAGGAAGGCTAATGTTCTGTTAGCCTTTATCACAAGATGATTTGAGTACAGGAGTTGTGAAGTCTTACTTCATGTGTATAGAACCTTGCTTAGACCACACCTGGAATATTGTCTGCAGTTTGGGTCCCCTAACCTTTGGAAGGATATTATTGCCATAGTGGGAGTGCAATGAAGGTTCACCAGACTTGTTCCCGGGATGGCGGGACTGTTCTGTGAAGAGGGATTGGGGAAACTGGGCCGGTATTCTAGAGAGTCTCAAAGAAAGTGTCGGGATCTCATTGAAACGTACGAAATAATTAAAGGGATAGACAGCGTCGATGCATGTACGAAATTTCCCCTGGTTGCGGAGTCCAGAACTAATGGATACAATTTCAAAATAAGGAGGAAGCCACTTGGGACAGAGATGAGGAGAAAACTTTGACTCAGAGGTTTCTGAATCTTTGGAATTCTGCATCACAGACGGATGTGGAATCTCAGTCGGTGAGTATGTTTAAAGTATAGATTGACAGATTTCTAACGACAAATGACAAAAAATGGGATATGGAGATTATGTGTGAAAAAGGCATTGAAGTGGATGATCAGCCATGGTCATATTGAATGGTGGAGCAGCCTCGATGGGCTGAATGGCCTACTCCTGCTCCTATGTCCCGATGTTCGGAAGCTGCTTAACACTTTCAAACTCGAGGTCAGTTTAGTCAGGCTGCTTTCGGAGGGTTTGGAATGTTTGATGGTACACATCCGGTACTATTTCATGTACAAACAGGATAGCAATTTTAGTCATCTCATAATCTGATGAACTTTCATCTGGCAATAGTGAATTAATCTCATGGGATTTTCCTGTTACTTTGTTTTGTAAAAACAGTGTCCAGCTCTCTGACGGCCATTTCAGTTGCTTTACAAGCTTTTCACAAGTGTCGAAAGATTCTGCCACATCCTCCTCATTGAACTTTGTCATGAACTGGGAGAACTTTAAGAGCTCAGTACATGGTCCTGAGCTAGGGGTTGCTCCCTCACTAGCTGTGCCTTCACTGGGTGTATGGGTCTTCCTCTAGTTGTTTGAGCCGCCTTACCTCCCTTTCCTCCTTCTCCTTCTGGAACACTCTGACTTTTTCCCTTTCGTGACACTCACTCTGTTCTTTCTCGCTCTCTCTGGAATTCTAATTCTAGTCTATTCTGTTCTAGTTCTACCTTAGCTAACATTACTCTATCTGTTAGTGATTCTAACCCTGTTTGAGTCTACAGCTTTAAGTGAAATATGGTTGGCCAAATGTCTTAGGATTTCGGGTTTCCTACCTTTTGGACAGAGAGTAATCCCTAACTGTCCAGCTACATTACTCAACTTTTCAACAGACAGGCGTTTTGACCTGTACCAAGTTATTTAACTCTGTATGCAATTCCTTTCTTGGGAATGTAACTCATTTAGTAAGAAAGGGAGGGAAACAGGAAACTACAGGCAAGTTAGCATCACATCTGTCTGAGGTAAAATGTTAGAAGCTATTATTAAAGGCAGTGTAGCCGGCACTTAGAAAAATTCAACGTAATCAGGCAGAATCAAAATGGTTTTATGAAAAGGAAATCATGTTTAATCAATTTGTTGGAGTTCCTTGAAGAGGTAACATGTGCTGTGGAGAAAGGGGAACCGGTGGATGTACTGTACATAGATTTCCAGGATGCAATAGATAAGGTGCCATATCAAAGGTTTTGTGAAAATAAAAGCTCATGATGAAAGGGGTAACATGTTGGCATGGATAGAAGATTGGTTAGCTAACAGAAAACAAGCAGTAGGCATAAACGGGTCATTTTCTGGTTGGCAAGATGTAACGAGTGGTGTGCCACAGGGATCAGTACTGGGACCTCAACTTTTTACAGTTTATATAAATGACTTGGATGAAGAGACCGAAGGCATGGTTGCTAAATTTGCTGATGACACAAATATGAGTAAGAAAGTAACATGTGACGGGGACATAAGGAGGCTGTAAATGAATATAGATAGGTTAAGTGAGTGCGTAAAGACCTGGGAAATGGAGTATAATATGGGAAAATGGGATATTGTCCATTTTGGCAGGAATTATAAAAAAAGAAGCATATTATCTAATGGTGAGAGATTGCAGAGCTCTGAGATGCAGAGGGATCTGGGTGTCCGTGTGCATGAATCACAAAAGGTTAGTATGCATGTTCAGAAAGTAATTAGGAAAGCTAATAGAATGTTATCCTTTATCGGAAGGGTAATTGAATGCAAAAGTAGGGATGTTATGCTTCAGCTATAGAGGGCATTGGTGAGAGCACATCTGGAGTACTGTGTACATTACTGGTCTCCTTATTTAAGGAAGGATGTAAATGCATTGGAAGCAATTCAGAAAAGGTTTACCAGACTAATACCTGGAATGGGTGAGCTGTCTTATGAGGGAATATTGGACAGGCTCGGCTTATATCCACTGGAATTTAGAAGGGTAAGTGGCGACTTGATTTGAACATCTGAGATCATGAGCGGTCTTGACAGGGTCCATGTGGAAAGATGTGTGTATCAGGGTGTATCTAGAATTAGGGGTCACTATTTAAAAATGAGGGGTCGCCCATTTAAAACAGAGACGAGGAGATTTTTTTTTCTCTGATGGTTGTGAGCCTTTGGAATTCTCTTCCTCAAAAGGCAGTGGAAGAGACTCTTTAAGTGCGTGTAAGGCAGAGATAGATAGATTCTTGATAAGCAAGGGGGTGAAAGATTATCGAGGGTAGGTGGTAATGTGGAGTTGAGGTTTCAGTCAGATTGGTCATGATCTTACTGAATGGCAGAGCAGTCTTGAGGGACCGAGTTGCCTACACCTGCTCCTAATTCATATGTTCATATGTTCGTATGCTCTGTCTTCGAACGTGGGCATTTCAGTGTTCCAGCTGTGAAAACAACAATAAAGCCTGCATTGACATTTTAAGTTTAGTCTACTTCAACGCCAGGAGTATCCGTAATAAGGTGGGTGAGCTTGCAGCATGGGTTGGTACCTGGGATCTCGATGTAGTGGCCATTACGGAGACATGGGGAGAGCAGGGGCAGGAATGGATGTTGCAGGTTCCGGGATTTGGATGTTTCAGTCCGAACAGAGAAGATGGTAAAAGAGGAGGGGGTGTGGCATTGTTAATCAAGGAGAGTATTACAGCGGCAGAAAGGACGTTTGAGGACTTGTCTACTGAGGTAGTATGGGCCGAGGTTAGAAACGGGAGAGGAGAGGTAACACTGTTGGGAGTCTTCTATGGACCTCCGAATAGTTCCAGAGATGTAGAGGAAAGGATAGCGAAGATGATTCTCGACAGGGGCGAGAGTAACAGGGTAGTTGTTATGGGGGACTTTAACTTTCCAAATATTGACTGGAAATACTATAGTTCGAGTACTTTAGATGGGTCAGTTTTTGTCCAGTGTGTGCAGGAGGGTTTTCTGACACAGTATGCAGACAGGCCAACCAGGGGCGATGCCACATTGGATTTGGTACTGGGTAATGAACCTGGCCAGGTGTTAGATTTAGATGTAGGTGAGCACTTTGGTGATAGTGATCACAATTCGGTTAGGTTTACCTTAGCGATGGGCAGGGACAGGTATATACCGCAGGGCAAGAATTATAGCTGGGGGAAAGGAAATTATGATGCGATTAGGCAAGATTTAGGATGCGTAGGATAGGGAAGGAAACTGCAGGGGATGGGCACAATCGAAATGTGGCGCTTATTCCAGGAGTAGCTACTGCGTGTCCTTGATAAGTATGTACCTGTCAGGCAGGGAGGAAGTTGTCGAGCGAGGGGGCCGTGGTTTACTAAAGAAGTTGAAGCGCTTGTCAAAAGGAAGAAGAAGGCTTATGTTAGGATGAGACGTGAAGGCTCAGTTAGGGCGCTTGAGAGTTACAAGCTCGCCAGGAAGGATCTAAAGGTAGAGCTAAGAAGAGCAAGGAGAGGAAACGAGAAGTCACTGGCGGATTGCATCAAGGAAAACCCTAAGGCTTTCTATATGCAAATCAGGAATAAAAGAATGTCTAGAGTGAGATTAGGGCCAATCAAGGATAGTAGTGGGAAGTTGTGTGTTGAATCAGAGGAGATAGGGGAAGTGTTAAATGAATATTTTTCGTCAGTATTTACAGTAAAGAAAGAAAATGTTGTCGTGGAGAATACTGACATTCAGACTACTAGGCTAGATGGGATTGAAGTTCACAAGGAGGATCTGTTAGCAATTTTGGAAAGTGTGAAAATAGGTAAATCCCCTGGGCCAGATGGGATTTATCCTTGGATTCTCTGGGAAGCCAGGGAGGAGATTGCAGAGCCTTTGTCCTTGATCTTTATGTCGTCATTTTCGACAGGAATAGTGCCGGAAGACTGGAGGATAGCAAATGTTGTCCCCTTGTTCAAGAAGGGGAGTAGAGACAGCCCTGGTAATTATAGACCTGTGAGCCTTACTTCGGTTGTGGGTAAAATGTTGGAAAAGGTTATAAGAGACAGGATTTATAATCATCTTGAAAAGAATAAGTTGATTAGAGATAGTCAGCACGGTTTTGTGAAGGGTAGGTCGTGCCTCACAAACCTTATTGAGTTTTTCGAGAAGGTGACCAAACAGGTGGATGAGGGTAAAGCCGTGGATGTGGTGTATATGGATTTCAGTAAGGCGTTTGATAAGGTTCCCCATGGTAGGCTATTGCAGAAACTACGGAAGTATGGGGTTGAAGGTGATTTAGAGCTTTGGATCAGACATTGGCTAGCTGAAAGAAGACAGAGGGTGGTGGTTGATGGCAAATGTTCATCCTGGAGTTTAGTTACCAGTGGTGTACCGCAAGGTTCTGTTTTGGGGCCACTGCTGTTTGTCATTTTTATAAATGACCTGAAAGAGAGTGTGGAAGGGTGGGTTAGTAAATTTGCGGATGACACGAAGGTCGGTGGAGTTGTGGATAGTGCCGAAGGATGTTGTAGGGTACAGAGGGACATAGATAGGCTGCAGAGCTGGGCTGAGAGATGGCAAATTGAGTTTAATGCGGAAAAGTGTGAGGTGATTCACTTTGGAAGGAGTAACAGAAATGTAGAGTACTGGGCTGATGGGAAGATTCTTGGTAGTGTAGATGAGCAGAGAGATCTTGGTGTCCAGTTACATAAATCCCTGAAAGTTGCTACCCAGGTTAATAGGGCTGTTAAGAAGGCATATGGTGTATTAGCTTTCATTAGTCGGGGGATCGTGTTTTGGAGCCACGAGGTCATGCTGCAGCTGTACAAAACTCTGGTGAGACCGCACCTGGAGTATTGCGTGCAGTTCTGGTCACTGCATTATAGAAAGGATGTGGAAGCTTTGGAAAGGGTGCAGAGGAGATTTTTTAGGATGTTGCCTTGTATGGAGGGTTGGTCTTACGAGGAAAGGCTGAGGGACTTGTGGTTGTTTTCGTTGGAGAGAAGGAGGAGGAGAGGTGACTTAATAGAGACATATAAGATAATCAGAGGGTTAGATAGGGTGGATAGTGAGAGTCTTTTTCCTCGGATGGTGATGACAAACACGAGGGGACAGAGCTTTAAGTTGAGGGGTGATAGATATAGGACAGATGTCAGAGGTAGTTTCTTTACTCAGAGAGTAGTAGGGGTGTGGAACGCCCTGCCTGCAACAGTAGTAGACTCGCCAACTTCAACTGCATTTAAATGGTCATTGGATAGACATATGGATGAAAATGGAATAGTGTAGGTCAGATGATTCCACAGGTCGGCGCAACATCGAGGGCCGAAGAGCCTGTACTGCGCTGTAATGTTCGAATTCTAATTCTAAAAAAAAAGTTTTTTCTCAGGATCAATTGTTTTCCCTACTTCCAATTTCTCATTTGTTGTTGGTTTACGATCACTCGAACCTCCAGATTTCTGTGACAGCCAGGTGAGGAGGGGCCCAGGCTCCCCTCTTGTCTTATATCTTATTTCACCACAACAGAGTTTATTCCTTTTTAGCAGTGGACGTGCTGACCACCTCAGTGAGTTTTTTACCTTCTCTCTTTATTGAGATCGTGAAAGAGCCAATAGGACAGGTTTTCTTGAGTTTAAACAAGAGGTGAGTTTATTATACTTAACAATCTAAGTTGTATCTAAATAAAATAATAAGAATAAACGCTACACATTCACGCACACACTCACACGAGATTCACACACAAATAAATTAGAGTGAGAAATAAATGTGTGATGGATTAGTGTCCAGAATAAATAAATTTTAAAGAAAAACATCTGTGAAGTTGGATAATTCTCTGGTCTGCATTTTTCCACCTTTAGTTATGCGTTTCATGTCATCTGCAAGAGCTGAAATTATGTTTTTTTTTACGGATACGTTTGTGTCAGTTATATATCTATCTATATGCCAGGAACGGCACTGGTTCTAATACCGACTCCTGAGAAACAGCACTGCATACTCCCCCTCCCCCAGTCTGAACAATGTCTGTTCACCACTTCTCTCTGCTTTCTGTCCCTGAGTCAGTATGATATCCACACTGTCACTGTCACATTAGTCCATATGTTCCATTTTTCATAACAAGTCTATGAAATGTCATTTGATCACCGGCCTTTTGAAATTCTGTGCACATAACACAAAACATGTTATCCTCATCAACACTCACAGTTATGTCATCAACGAACTTGATCAGGATTATCAGACATGATTTTCCATTAACCTATTCGTGCTGTTTGTTATTTATTATCCCATGTTTTTCCAAGAAAGATATATTTTTGTGCTGGGTTCTGGCCTCCAGTAATTTCCAACCACTGACATTAGACTGACTGGTCAGTAGTTACAGGATTTATTTAATCTCTCCTTTTGTAACAGGGAGTAACATTTACAGCCCTCCAGTCCTCTATCATGACTCCCATATCCAAAGAGGATTGGAAGACTCTGGCCAGTGCCTCTGCTATTTCCACCATTCCTTCCCTCAGCAACCGCCTCCATTGTTTTATCAATCACTGCATAGGGTTCAGTTTTCCGAATCAGTCTATTGAATGTAACTTGATCAAACACCTTTTGAAAGTCTATAAATATAACTTAAATCACACCACCCTCATCAACCCTCTCCATTGTTTTATCAAAGAACACCATCATGTTTACCTCACCACCACCTCTCTCCTCCCCTCCACTGCTGTTAAATTATCCAAAAGCTTATCCGACATCCAGCACTGGATGAGCAGAAATTTCCTCCAATTAAATATTGTGAAGATTGAAGCCATTGTTTTCCCTGCCCAGTCCAAATCTGTTCCCTTGTTATTGATTCCATCCCTCTCCCTGGTAACAGTCTCAGATTCAGACAGTCTGTTTGCAACCTTGGTGTAATATTCGGGACAACATTAATAGGCACATGGACAAATGTGGATTAATTAAGGAAAACCAGCACGGATTTGTTATGGGAAAATGGTGTTTAACAACCTGGCTGGAGTTTTTTGAAGTGGTAAAAAGGAAGCTTGATGAGGACAATGCTGTTGATGTGGTTTAAATGGAATTCCAAAAAGCATTTGATAAAGTGGCACACAACAGACTTGTGAGCAAAGTTATAGCTCATCGAATAATAAAGGACAGTAGCAATATGAAACTAAACTGGTTGAGTGACAGGAAACAAAGATTAGTGATTAATGGATGCTTTTCGGGTTGGTGAAAAGTTTGTAGTGGAATCAAAACAAAATACTGCAGATGCTGGAAATCTGAAATAGAATCAGAAAGTTCTGGAAATACTCAGCAGTGTCTGTGGAGAGAGTAACAGAGTTAATGTTCCAGGCTTGTGACCTTTCATCAGAACTGGATTAGTTTAGAAATGTAATAGGTTTTAAGCAAGTGAAGCGGGAGTGGAGGGTGTAAACACAAGGACACAAATGTAGTCATGAGAGCGGAGGTGGGGGATAGAGTGTGTTGAAATGACAAGCGAGTGGAAGCTCGGGGTCATGCTTTTGGACTGAGCGGAGGTGTTCCACAAAGCAGTCACCCAATCTGTGTTTGACCTGCTGTGGTGTTCCAGTGAACATCAACGCCAGCTCGAGGAACAGCACCTCATTGCCTGATTAGACACTCGACAGACTTCTGGACTGAACATTGAGTTCAATAATTTCAGAGCATTCAGAGCAGGTCCATTTTTATTATTTGTTTTATCAGTTTGTTACCATGTGCCAGACTTAAACTGGGATTTTTATATTGGTGCTTTTAGCTCGTGCTGTTCTTTATTCTGTCATTTAACACCTGCTCTGCACTAATGCTTTGTCTTTCACCACACCATGAGGACACTCTCTTTGCCTTTGCCCCACGACCTCCTGCTCCGTGAATCTCTCTGACCCTCTGTTCTATCAACACCCCTTCTGATCCATTTTGCCCCATGCCTGCTTTATTTGCTTAAAACTTATTACATTTCTAACCTTTTCCAGTTCTGATGAAGGGTCACTGACCTGGAACATTAACTCTGCTTCTCTCTCTACTCAGATGCTGCCAGACCTGCTGAGTATTTCCAGCACGTTTCGTTTTTTATTTAAGATTTGTAGTGGAGGTCCACAGGGATCAGTGTTAGGACCCTTTCTCTTCCTGACATATATTAATGACCTGGACCTTGGTGCACAGGGCACAATTTCAAAGTTTGTAGATGATACAAAACTTGGAAGCATTATGAACTGTTGGCAGGATAGTTTAAAACTTCAAAAGGACACAGACAAGTTGGTGGAATGGGCAGACAGATGAAGTTCAATGTGGGGAAATGTGAAGTGATTCATTTCGTAGGAAGGACATGGAGAGAAAATATAGAATAAAGGTTACAATTCTAAAAGGGGTTCTGGAGCAGAGGGACCTGGATGTATATGTGCATCAGTCAGTGAAGGTGGCATGACAGGATCAGAGAGCAGTTAATAAAGCCTACAGTATCCTGTAGCATGGAATACAAAAGCAAGGAGGTTGTTTTGAACTTGTATAAGACACTAGTTCGGCCTCAGCTGCAGCGTTACGTCTAGTTCTGGGCACATTAGATAACAAGGAAACATTGGAGAGTGTGAAAAAACATTCACAAGAATAGTTCCAGAGATGACGAATATCAGTATTGAAGATAGACTGGGGAAGTTGGAACATTTTCCTTGCAGAGGAGAAGGCTGAGAGGAAATTTGAAAAAGGTCTGCAAAATTATGAGGTGTCTGGACAGAGTGGAAAGGGAAAAACTGTTCCCATTCCTGAAAGGATCGAAAACGAGAGGACAAAGAATTAAAGTAATTGGTAAAAGAAGCAGAAGTGACATGAGGAAAACATTTTCATACAGTGAGTGTTAAGGTCTGGAATGCACTGCCTGAGAGTGTGGTGGAGGCAGATTCAATCGAGGCATTCAGGAGGAAATTGGATAGTTATCTGAAAAGGAAGATTGTACAGAGTTACAGGAAGAAGGCAGGGGAGTAGCACTAGATAAATTGCTCTTTCGGAGAGCCAGTGCAGACACGATGGACAGAATGGCCACCTTCTGTGCTGTAACAATTCTGTGACTCTGTGGCATTCGGCCACAAAATGAGCTTCCAACCTCATATTCGTGCCATCACTATGACCACCTATTTCCACCTCAATAACATCGCCCAACTTCACTCCTGTCTCAACTCATCTGCTGCTGAAGCTCTCATTCATGTTTTCATTACCTGTAGACTAGATTATTCCAAGTCATTCTCCCACATTCTACTATCTGTAAACTTGAGGTAATCTAAAACTCTGCTGCCTGTGTCTTAACTCACAACAAGTCCCATTCCCCGATCACTGACCTACATCAGCTCACTATCAAACAATGCCTTTATTTTAAAATTCTCAATCATATTTTCAAATCCGTCCATGGTCTCACCCCTCACTATCTCTGTAATCTCCTCCTGCACGACAACCCTCTGAGATATCTCTACTCCACTAATTCTGGCCTCTTGTGCATTCCTGATATTAATTACTCCCCCATCGCTGGCCGCACCTTCAGTTGCCTCGGTCCAGAGCTCTGGAATATCCTCCCTACACAGCTCCACCTCTCCACCTCACTTTTATACTTTAAGACACTCCTTTAAAAGTTGCCTCTTTGACCAAGCTTTTGGTCTCCTAACCTAATATCTACATTTGTGGTTCAGTGTTATACTTTGTTTCATAATGCTGCTGTGAAGTACCTTAGGATAAGTTCTTGTTGAAGTTTTCCAGACATGATTTGTCATTAACATATCCGTGCTGCTTGAAATTTATTATGCTATGTTTTACCAACCAACGAATATTTCTGTCCTGGGTTGTGAAATTTCCCCACCACTGACGTCAGATGGACTGGACAGTACAGGGTTTGCTCCATCTCTCCATTTGTAACCAGGGTGTAACATTTACAACCCTCCAGTCCTCTGTCACACTCCCATATCCAAGGAGAAATGAAAGATTCTGTCAAGTGCCTCTAGAATTTCCACCATTCCTTCCCTCAGCAATCCTTATACATCCCATTCAGACAGGGTAAATGTTCTATTTTATTGTGGTACAAAAAGAGTTGGATTGAGAGGGGTTAACTGAAACTGTTTGTTCAGTGACTGTAATTAATGTCAGTCTCCATGGACTCTAATTGTGTCACTGGAGGGTTTCCCGCTGCTATTAATAAGGGACTGCTTTCAATGCCTTATCACATAGTGTTAGCGGGAGCATCAGACCTGGCACTAACAGGGATCAGCAGCTCCAGAGAGAGGGAGAGGATAGATCAGAATGTGAGAACAATAGATTGAAATGTTCCAACAATGGATCAGAATCTGAGAACAATTGACTGGAATGTTCCAACAATGGATCAGAATCTGAGAACAATAGACTGGAATGTTACAACAATTGGTCAGAATATGAGGACAATAGATTGGAATGTTACAACAATGGGTCAGAATATGAGGACAATAGACTGGAATGTTACAACAATGATTCAGAATCTGGGAACAATAGACTGGAATGTTACAACAATGGGCAGGAGTTTCATTTGGGAGTTTGACCGTCTTTCTGCTAATTATGATCGGTTTCCATTAGAGTATCGGATCTATCTCGCATTGAAGATTATGCAACACATTTACTATCCCATCCTTGCTTTTATCAGTGTCCCTGGTAAGTCTCTCTATCTAGCTATGACTGTTATAAACCAAGTTTAGCAACATTGTCATTTACTCTGCCCTCCTTGTTACTTTTGTTATCCCTGGCAAAACTCTATCTCCAGCTATGAGCTCTATAAACCATTGCTACTTGTATTAGAGTTCATGTAATTTACTCTACCGTGTTTTCTGCTGTTGCTTCCCCTGCGAAGTCCCTATTTCCCGCTATGTGATCTGTAAACCGCGTTTCACTGATATAATGTTCTTACAATTTTAATTTTGGGAAGAGTGGAACTCGTGCAATCGGTCTCCTTCGGAAATTCTGTCCATATCCATGAACCACGTACCCCTAACTGGCTAATGTCTGAGGTTGAACCAGACAGTTTGCATTCTATGCGTTCTATTTAACGCTGAGCTGAGTTCTGACCCCTTATTCTCTCCATCACCTGCCCTGCCTATTACCAGCTCTGTAATATCATCCGTCTGCCTCAGCTCATCTGCTATATAAACCCTCATCTGTGCCCTTGTTAACATAGAAACATATAAAATAGGAGCAGGAGTAGGCAATTCGGCCCTTCGAGCCTCCACCGCCATTTATTATGATCATGGCTGATCGTCCAACTCAGCAACCTGTTTGCGCTTTCCCACCATATCCTTTGATCTCTTTCATCCTAAGAGCTATATCTAGCTCCTTCTTGAAAACATGCAATGTTTTGGCCTCAACTGTTTCCTGTGGCAGCGAATTCCACTGACTCATCACTCTCTGGCTGTAGAGATTTCGCATCTCAGTCCTGAAAGGTTTACTTTGTATCATTAGACTATGACCACTGGTTATGGACTCCACCAAAATCGGGGACATCCTTCCTGTATCTGTTCTGTCAAGTCCTGTTAGAATTTTATAGGTTCCTATGAGATCCCCCATCATTCTTCTGAATTACAGCGAACATAATCCTAACCGACTCAATCTCTACTCATACGTCAATCCAGCCATCTAGGGAATCAGTCTGGTAAACCTACAGCAAGAACATCCTTCCTTAGATAGGGAGACCAAAACTGCACACAATATTCCAGGTGTGGCCTCACCAAGGCCCTGAATAATTGCAACAAGACATCCCTGCTCCTGTACTCGAATCAGCTCGCTGTGAAGGCCAACATACCATTTACCTTCTTTACTGTCCTTTGCACCTGCATTCTTGCCTTCAGTGACTGGTGTACGAGAACACCCAGCTCTCCTTGCATATTCCCCTCTCTCAGTTTATAGCCATTCAGATAATAATCTGCCTTCCTGCTTTTGCTACCAAAGTGATTAACATCACATTTATCCACATTATACTGCAGCTGCTATGCATTAGCCCACTCACTCAATTTGTCCAAATCACCCTGAAGCCTCTCTGCATCCTCCTCACAACTCACCCTCCCACCCTGTTTTGTGTCATCTGCAAATTTGGAGATATTACATTTAGTTCCCTCATCGAAATCAGTAAGATATATTGTGAATAGCTGGGGTCCTATCACCAATCCCTATGGTACCCCACTAGTGACTGACTGCCATTCGGGAAAAAATACCCATTTATTCCTACTCTCGGGTTTCCTGTCTGCCAACCAATTTTCTATCTATCACAATACACTAGCACCAATCTCATGCGCTTTAATTTTACACGCTAATCTGTTATGTGGGACTTTGACGAAAGCCTTCTGAAAGTCCAAATAAACCACATCCACTGGCTCCCCCTCATCAACTCTACTGGTTACATCCTCGAAGAATTCTTGTAGATTTGTCAAGCATGATTTCCGTTTCGTAAATCCATGCTGACCCTGTCCGATTCTACCACTTTTCTACAAGTGCTCTGCTATAAAATCGTTGATAATGGACTCTAGAACTTTCCCCACTACCGACGTCAGGCTGACTGGTCTATAATTCCCTGCTTTCTCTCAACCTACCTGGGGTTGCATTAGCGAAATTCCAATCTGTAGGAAATGTTCCAGAATCTATAGAATCTTGGAAGATGACCACCAATGCATCCATTATTTCTCGGACAGCTTCCCTCAGTACTCTGAGATGTAGATTAACAGGCCCTGGGAATTTATCGGCCTTCAATACCATCAATTTCCCCAACACCATTTCTCTACTAATACAGATTTCCTTAAGTTACTCTCTCTCACTAAACCCCGTGTTCCCCAACATTTCTGATATGATATTTGTATTCTCCTTTGTGTAGCCAGAACCAAAGTATGCATTTAGTTGGTCAGCCATTTCTTTGTTCCCCATAATTAATTCCCCTGTTTCTGACGGTAATGGACCTACATTTATTTTCACCAATCTTTAAATCAGTTAAATCCACAGTTGACTATTCCAATTCTATCCTGGTCACCCTCCCAGTTATAAACCTCCATAAACCACAGCCCATCCAGAACTCTGCTGCCTGTAAACTAATTCGCACCAAATCCTGATCACCCATCACCCCAAATCCTGATCACCCATCACCCCTGTTCTCACTGATCTACATTAGCTCCGGGACCGGCAGCACCTTAAATTTAATATTCTCATTCTTGTGTTTGAATCTCACCCTCAATTAGTCCCATTGCCCTGTCCATTCCCATATTCCTGCCTTCAAATCTTTTCTTCAATTCCCATTTAAAAGAAGGCTTCTTTCCTTCTGTATCTGTCTATGGCAGGTATTCTCAGCTCTGCAGTGTCACTGGGCCCAATGCCATGGAAGTGTGGATCCATAAAATGGTATGGGCTGAGCTGCCGGTCACTTTCAGTGCTGCATGCTAAACAGGGCTCTAGTCCCTGTTCACCAAGTATGTGCTGGTAGTGTGCAGAGGGATCTGATCTGACACCAATCAGCCATTCCAGCAGCTTTGCTATACGTCTTTGAAACTAAGTGATGGGGCTGTGGTACATTGAGCTGTGTGAGAGGTTGGTGATGTTGGGGGTAGGAGATGCCATGTGGCGATGAATTGACTGACATTGACCACCCGTGTGAGCTCATGAAACTTCTTCTGGCTCTGCTGCCAGGTCCTCGGGGCCAGATTCTTGCATTTGACCTCCCTGACCACCTGCTCCTATTCCCTTCGGAAGACGTTCCTTAAGGGTCTCCGCCCCACCCCACAGAAACATGGCCACTCTCCTCTGGTAAACCTCCATGACTAAAGCCTCCAACACCACATCTGTCAACAGCAGAGACCTCTCTCTGTCCTAGTATTCCATTTATCTTGTCTCCAATTGCAGCATTCACAGTCAGCAGCAGCAGCCTCCTGTGATTCAGTGAAGCTTCCCTTCAAGAGGGACAGACTACCTTTAAGAGCTGAATCCTGGCTGAAGCACGTGCCAGTCTCACACACAGGTAGGTCCCTGTTAAGCCTGCAGACAGACAGCATTGCGTGTCACCCTGGGCAGCACGTAGAATTCATGGAAATGAGGAGGCAGCAGGAAGTTTGTGTGTCACCTGCCTCAACAGGAATGGGCACGGGCAGATCACGAATCACAATCCCTACCCCTGAAAACTGGTACAAACTTCACTTTCACTCTGTCTCTATTTTTCTTCCCTTCTTTCACCCTTTCTCCATATCTCTCTGTGTCTCTTGTTCATATAATCAGAGATTGATGCAGCACATAAAGAGGCTATTCGGTCAGTGCTGTCTCTTTGAAAGAGATATCTAATTAGTTCCACTCCCTCCTCTTTCCCCAGACTCCGATTGTTTTTTTTTCCTTGTCAAGTTTTTGTTAAATTCCCTTTTGAAAGGTATTATTGAATCTGCTTCCACCATGTTTTCAGGCAGTGAATTCCAGATCCCACCCACAGACAGATTGGACCAAATATCCATGGAAGGGTTAACGCACAAAAGGAGGCTATTCAGCCCAATGTGTCTCTGCTGGCTGAAAAAACTAGCCGCCCAATCTAATCCCATCTTCCAGCCGCTGGTCCATGGCCTTGCCAGTTGCAGCACTTCAGGTGTAGGTCCAGGTACCTATTAAAATAATGACCGCAATTGTTGACAACGCGATCGGTAGGTGGCGCTGTTTTGGCACATGCGCAGATACAGCATGTGCCACGAAAACGTCACAGCCTGCGACTGTTGCAGCTGCCAGGACTAAAGATGGCGCTGCTCAAAAAATCACAGAGATGAAACCTAACAAACACGTTGCAGAAATCAATGGCCGGGGAGAGCAGCGCGGAGGGCGGGGAGAGCAGCGCGGGGGCAGGGGAGATCAGCGCGGGGGCCGGGGACAGCAGCGCGGGTGCCGGGGAGATCAGCGCGGGGAGACCAGCGGTAGTGGTGCCGGGGAGGGGCGGGGAGAAAGAGGGAGAGGGAGGGGGGGAGAATGAGGGAGAGGGAGGGGGGAGAAAGAGGGAGGGGGGGAGAAAGAGGGAGAGGGAGGGGGGAGAAAGAGGGAGAGGGAGGGGAGGAGAAAGAGGGAGGGGGAGAAAGAGGGAGGGGAGAGGGGGAGAAAGAGGGAAGGGGAGAGGGGGAGAAAGAGGGAGTGGTCAGGAAGGGGGGAGGGGGAGAAAGAGGGAGGGGAGAGGGGGAGAAAGAGGGAGGGGAGAGGGGGAGAAAGAGGGAGAGGTCAGGAAGGGGGGAGGGGAAGAAAGAGGGAGAGGGAGGGAGGAGAAAGAGGGAGAGGGAGGGGGGAGGGATGGGGGAGAGAGAGGGAGGGGGAGAAAGAGGGAGGGGGAGAGAGAGGGAGGGGGGGAGAAAGAGGGAGAGGGGAGAAAGAGGGAGAGGGGGAGAAAGAGGGAGAGAAAGGGGGAGGGGGTGAAAGAGGGAGAGGGAGGGGTCAGGAAGGGGGAGGGGGAGAGTTGGGGGGGAGAGGGAGGAAGGGGAGAGATTGGGGGGGGAGCAGCGGAATGGAAGAGGAGTGCCTTTTTCTGTGCATGCGTCATAAACACAACAGCAAAAGACTTACTGGCCAGTCCCTGGACCCGGTGACACCAAGGTCTTCGCACGCTCGCTCCCCGAGGCTCTCTACGGCCTCTCGCTTCCGGCCCTCTCCATTCAGCCATTCCCTCCAGCTGTGGATGCCCAATCCAGTTGCTTTCTCCCCTACCCAGTTGCTTTCTCTACTTCTCCACAGTACTTCAGGCATTGCAACTGTTTGGTCCCTGCATTTTGCATGCTCCCTCTCCCCACCCCTCCCTGCACTCCCCACCCCTCCCCCTCTTCAAACACCCCTCCCTCTACCCCCCCACCATAGTTGAATATCTGAAGTGCAGTTGCAAAGTCGGGGAAATAGCATGCAAAACAAAACCTCAACAATTCTGGGTTTAATTATTGAAAAGTTTTATTAAGTTCATTAAGTATCCGAGGAACTGCTGTGCATGGATACATGAGTGTTGTGTCCAGCATTCCCGTGAAACAGACAGGCCGAGTCTCTGCTATGCACAGCTAAAGAGATTGTTCCTGGAGAGCCTTGTGGTGAATGAACGCTTGGCTCTCTATTCCACTACTGTATTGTCCATGTGAAGAAGGCAAAGTCACAAGAGTCTGAGCTCAGTCTATTCTTGGTGAATGTTCCCCAAACGCATCCCAATGTGCATTCCCAATTCATCCATAAATGCAATGTTCCTTTCCACATCGTGATGAGCTCCGCAGCATGATCTAGTTGCCTTCGTTGCTTGAATGCTGACCTTAAGTCTCAAGGATTGTTTTCTCGACGGCATGTTTTACATGAAAAGAAATAAAGCAAATCAGAGTCAGAGCTTGCCTCCCTCCATCCACTGAAATTACTGTTGTGCACACCTTTTTAAGTTCTGCAGTGAAGGCACCAATTGATAACGTCGCCAATGAAGCACTTATTACCCATTTCAGATGCAGGAATCATCACATCCTTGCGTCATCTCCTGCACTGCCTCCTTTGCTGGAATGCCGTCCTTAAGTGTCAAGGATTGTTTTCTCAAGGGCACGTTTTACATGAAAAGAAATAAAGCAAATCAGTGTCAGAGCTTCCTTCCCTCCAATGAAATTACTGTTGAGAATGCTTTGTGTTCTGCGGTAAAGGCATGTACTGATAACACCGCCAATGAATCACTTAGTACCCACCTCAGCTGTAGGAGGCAGGATGATGTTACTGCCCCTATCGCGTGATGGTTCAATGCTGCTCTCAGGGAAAACATGAATGATGTGAGGGTGCTGGAAAAGAAGCACATTTCTTTTGGGCTATGAACATAAAGCTGGCCATTTAGCCCAGCAGTTCCCTGCCAGTGGTTATGTTACTCGTGCGTCTTTCCATCCATTCCCATTTAATCCTGCCTACTACTATCACCAGTTGTGTTCACAGCAAGATCATTCACATTTCAGCTACCACTGGACACGGCATGCTTGTTTCTTTTAGTGCTCAGTCTCTTATTGCTGAATGTTCCCCAAGTGTTTGACCCCTTTGGACTCCCTCTCTGCTTGACAGGCAGCAACTGGCAATTGCGGAGTCTCACAAGGCTCTGCATGGTTGTTTCAACGTCGGATGGGGTAACAGGTGGCTGTGTGCCCATGAGCACTGCCCTGATGGGTGTAGGAGCAGGTAACTGTGTGTCCATGTGCACTGCCCTGATGGGTGTAGGAGCAGGTAACTGTGTGTCCATGTGCACTGCCCTGATTGGTGTAGGAGCAGGTAACTGTGTGTCCATGTGCACTGCCCTGATGGGTGTAGGAGCAGGTGACTGTGTAACTGAGCAGCAAGGAGAGGGTACCGCAGGTAGGGGAAGTGGAGATTTTAACAGGTAGGCATATGTATGGTCCATCAGATCATTAGGCCAGGGGGTGAGACGCTCAGGATCCAGGGTTTGTGACACGTGACTGATGTCCAGCGCGCGGCCACCTCCATCCGAAGGTGCTTCCGGGCAATTGTTGGGCATAGTAAATGGCTCCATCTCATCAGCCAGTCCTTGCTGCCAGCGGAGAGTCTGTTGCCGCAGCCAGTCCAGTCTCCTCATGAATGCTGCCGTTCCACTCTGCGGAACGGCCTGTTGTAGCTGGTACAATTGATCTGAAAGCAAGCGGTATTTTTCATTGTGGCTGAGGGGCCTTGGCTGTTCCTCTGTAATCACAATGGCAGCAGCCATGCCTGTCGTCGTTGGTGTCTGAGATGCACGCCAGCGACAATTGGGGGCGAGCTTGTCCAAAGGCAGACCCAGATGCCTCTGCACAACAACAGCATGTTTGCAGGGCAACAAAGTCTGAATGGAGAAGATGCAGCTGCAGGTAGCCTGGCCATCATGTATCTGCAGTGTGTACTGTTTGGCGCCAGAAATCACAGTCACTGTGCCTTCATCCTGCTACATGCGGTGGCCCAGACAATGGAAATGTTTACAGAGCAACTTACAACAGGGACTGGAGAACATGCGGTGGCCCAGACAATGGAAATGTTTTCAGAGCAACTCACAACAGGGACTGGAGAACATGCGGTGGCCCAGCCAATGGAAATGTTTTCAGAGCAACTCACAACAGGGACTGGAGAACATGCGGTGGCCCAGACAATGGAAATGTTTTCAGAGCAACTCACAACAGGGACTGGAGAACATGCGGTGGCCCAGCCAATGGAAATGTTTTCAGAGCAACTCACAACAGGGACTGGAGAACATGCGGTGGCCCAGACAATGGAAATGTTTTCAGAGCAACTCACAACAGGGACTGGAGAACATGCGGTGGCCCAGACAATGGAAATGTTTTCAGAGCAACTTACAACAGGGACTGGAGAGCATGCGGTGGCCCAGACAATGGAAATGTTTTCAGAGCAACTTCCAACAGGGACTGGAGAACATGCGGTGGCCCAGACAATGGAAATGTTTTCAGAGCAACTCACAACAGGGACTGGAGAACATGCGGTGGCCCAGACAATGGAAATGTTTTCAGAGCAACTTACAACAGGGACTGGAGAACATGCAGTGGCCCAGACAATGTAAATGTTTTCAGAGCAACTCACAACAGGGACTGGAGAACATGCGGTGGCCCAGACAATGGAAATGTTTTCAGAGCAACTTACAACAGGGACTGGAGAACATGCGGTGGCCCAGACAATGGAAATGTTTTCAGAGCAACTCACAACAGGGACTGGAGAACATGCGATGGCCCAGACAATGGAAATGTTTTCAGAGCAACTTACAACAGGGACTGGAGAACATGCGGTGGGCCAGACAATGGAAATGTTTTCAGAGCAACTCACAACAGGGACTGGAGAACATGCGGTGGCCCAGACAATGGAAATGTTTTTAGAGCAACTTACAACAGGGACTGGAGAACATGCGGTGGCCCAGCCAATGGAAATGTTTTCAGAGCAACTTACAACAGGGACTGGAGAACATGCGGTGGCCCAGACAATGGAAATGTTTTCAGAGCAACTCACAACAGGGACTGGAGAACATGCGGTGGCCCAGACAATGGAAATGTTTTCAGAGCAACTTAGAACAGGGACTGGAGAGCATGCGGTGGTCCAGACAATGGAAATGTTTTCAGAGCAACTCACAACAGGGACTGGAGAACATGCGGTGGCCCAGCCAATGGAAATGTTTTCAGAGCAACTTACAACAGGGACTGGAGAGCATGCGGTGGCCCAGACAATGGAAATGTTTTCAGAGCAACTTACAACAGGGACTGGAGAGCATGCGGTGGCCCAGACAATGGAAATGTTTTCAGAGCAACTCACAACAGGGACTGGAGAACATGCGGTGGCCCAGCCAATGGAAATGTTTTCAGAGCAACTTACAACAGGGACTGGAGAACATGCGGTGGCCCAGACAATGGAAATGTTTTCAGAGCAACTCACAACAGGGACTGGAGAACATGCGGTGGCCCAGACAATGGAAATGTTTTCAGAGCAACTTACAAAGGCAGAGCAACTTACCTTGGAACAATCTCCTGTGTCAAATAAAAATGAAGCAAGTCTCCAAAACGAATAAATAAATCAGATAAGATGACCGACGAAACCTCCCCTCCTTCCACTTTCAAAAAGTCGCGCCGAAGCTTTGTCGCATGCGCAGAGGCCAAAATGGCGCGTCGGCGAGGAAGACGAAATAACGCGATGACGTCATCTGCGCGTGCGCACAACCTTACCTGCAGGTCGGAACGCAGCGCATGCGCAGAGATGAAGAGAATGTGTGCACGTCCTGCGTCGTCTGCGCATGCGCAAAGCGGTCCTGGTAAGTCGGACCGCAGCGCATGCGCAGGGGGCATGAGACCGTCTGCGCATGTGCGTACCGCGGCCCATCCTGATGACGTTCTCCGATGAAGTAGCGTTGTCATTAATTACTTTGTAAAATAATTGATGGTTTTTGCCTCCACCACCATCCTGGCAGTGAATTCCAGACACCCACCACCCTCTAGGTGAAAAGGTTTTTCCTCATGTCCCCTCTGATCCGTCTATCAATCAATTAAATCTGTGCCCTCTGGTAATTGACCTCCCCGCTAGGGGAAACAGGTCCTCCATGGCTACTCTATCTGGGCCCCCTCATAATTTTGTACACCTCAATCAAGTCACCCCTCAGTCTCCTCTGTTCTAAAGAAAACAATCTTAGCCTATCCAATCTTTCATCATGGATGCAATTTTCCATCACTGGTAACATTCTTGAAAATCTTCTCTGTACTCTCTCCAAAGCAATTATGTCCTTCCTGTCATGTGGTGACCAGAACTGTACACAATACTCCAGCTGTGGCCTAACCAGTGTTTTATACAATTCCAGCATTACATCCCTCCTTTTGTATTCTATATATCGGCCAGTAAAGGAAAGCATTCCATATGCCTTCTTCACCACTCTGTCTAACTGTCTTGCCACCTTCCAGGAACTGTGGACAAACACTCCAAGGTCTCTAACATATTTTACCCCTTTCAATATACTCCTGTCTGTTGTGTATTCCTTAGCTTTATTTGCCCTTCCCAACTGCATTACCTCACAGTTCCCCAGATTGACTTCCATTTGCCACTTTTCTGCCCACTCAACCAAACCATTTAACCATTGATATCATTCTGGAGTCCACAGCTATCTTCTTCACTATCAACTACATGACCAATTTTTGTGCCATCAGCAAATTTCCAGTCATGCCTCCCACATTTAAGTCCAAAGCATTAATATACATCACAAATTGCAAGGGACCCAACAATGAGACCTGGGAACGCCACTAGACACCGCTTTCCATTCACAAGAAACATCTGTCGACCATTACCCTTTGTTTCCTGTCATTGATCCAATTTTGGAAGCAACTTGCCACATTCCCCTGTATCTCATGAGCTTTCACTGTTCTGATCAGTCTGCCATGTGGGATCTTTTCAAACGCCTTACTAAAATACATGTAGACCACATCCACTGCACTACCTTTATCAATCCTTCTTGCTCCTTCCTCAAAAAACATAATTGTGTTAGTAAGACAAGACCCTCCCTTAGCAAATCCATGCTGACTATCCCTGATTAATCTTTGCCTTTGTAAGTGACAGTTTATCGTTGCTCTGAGAATTGATTCTAATAATTTGCCCACCGATGTCCAACTAAAGGCCTGCTCGGGTCTGGAAATAAAACCCGACCGATCCTGACAGAACAACATCGGACCCGAGCCTGATCCTACCATATTGCACTCACTGGACTTAGCACTTTTGGATGGAATGGAAGGAAGCTGCAGCATGAGCGCGGTGACATCATAGAAACACTCACATTCTCACTGCGCAGACTCAGAGTCTGTGGAGTCCAGATGCACGTTTCCCTCCTTGACATCTCGGACTCTCAGCTGAGGATGACTTTTCAAACTATAATGCTTACTTACTCAACTTCCCTTTTCCTCCCAGCCGATCAAAAGTTAGTACTGTGTGTGTCCGACCCAACCCGAGTCCGAAAGCCGGATCCGGAAGAGCGACCCGAACCCGACATATGACGTCGGGTCTCGTCGGGTTTGGGTCGGGTAACAGTCCTTTAGGTCAGACTGACCAGCCTCTAATTATTTGGCCTATCCTTCGCACCATTTTTAAACACTGGCACTATGTTCACAGGCCTCCAATCGTCTACTGCCTCGCCTGTATCTAGTGAGAATGTGAAGATGATCCTCAGAGTAGCTGCTATTTCCCCCCTTGCTTCCTTTAACAGCCTGAGCTACGATCCATCCGGCCCTGGCGATTTATCCACGTTCAAGGATTTCAAACCCTCGAGTACTTCCTCTCTCATTATGCTGATTGTATCTAATATTTCACACTCCTTCTCTTTAACTACAATGTCTGCATCATCCCTCTCTTTTATGAAGACAGAGACATAAAACCCATTAAGGACCCTGCCAACATCTTCTGCATCCACGCACAAACTACCTTTTACATCTCTGATAGGCCCTCCCCTTTCCATAGTTATCCCTTTATTCTTAATGTACTGATAAAACATCTTTGGGTTTTCCTTGATTTTACCTGCCAATATTTTTTCATGCCCTCTCTTTGCTTTCGTTTTTTTACTTCACCCCTGCACTTTCTTTACTCCTCTCAGCTTTCTGAAGTATTATTTGTTTGTGCCTGTCATAAGCTTTCTTTTATCTGATTTATCTTACCCTGTATGTTTCTAGATAACCGGGGGCTCTAAATTTGGCAACTCACTGTGTAAGAAAATTCTCTTCATTTTGCCTCTGGTTCTTTGCCAATTACCTTAAACCTGCATCTTCTTCATGATGATGTGAGCACAGTCCTAGCAATTACAGACCAGTTAGTTGAACATCAGTAATGTTTTACAAACAATAATTAGAGAAGAAATCAACAGAAACTTGGAGAGGTTCGAGTTAATGAAGGAAAACAATCACGTGTTTGAAGGAACATAGGAGCAGGAGTAGGCCATTCAGCCCATCGACCCTGCTCCATCATTCAATCAGAAACCTTAAACACGGGTGATGTCCCGGAGGACTGGAGAATTGCTCATGTTGTCCCCTTGTTTAAGAAGGGTAGCAGGGAAAATCCAGGAAATTATCGACCGGTGAGCCTGACGTCAGTGGTAGGGAAGAGTCTGGAGAAGATACTGAGGGATAGGATCTATTCCCATTTGGAAGAAAATGGGCTTATCAGTGATAGGCAACATGGTTTTGTGCAGGGAAGGTCATGTCTTACCAACTTAATAGAATTCTTTGAGGAAGTGACAAAGTTGATTGATGAGGGAAGGGCTGTAGATGTCATATACATGGACTTCAGTAATGCGTTTGATAAGGTTCCCCATGGTAGACTGATGGAGAAAGTGAAGGCGCCTGGTGCCCAGGGTGTACTAGCTAGATGGATAAAGAACTGGCTGGGAAACAGGAGACAGAGTGTAGCAGTGGAAGGGAGTTTCTCAAAATGGAGACGTGTGACCAGTGGTGTTCCACAGGGATCCGTGCTGGGATCACTGTTGTTTGTGATATACATAAATGATTTGGAGGAAAGTATAGGTGGTCTGATTAGCAAGTTTGCAGACGATACTACGATTGGTGGAGTCGCAGATAGTGAAGGGGACTGTCAGAGAATACAGCAGAATATAAATAGATTGGAGAGTTGGGCAGAAAAACGGCAGATGGAGTTCAATCAGGGCAAATGCGAGGTGATACATTTTGGAAGATCCAATTCAAGAGTGAATTATACAGTAAATGGAAAAGTCCTGGGGAAAATTGATGCGCAGAGAGATTTGGGTGTTCAGGTCCATTGTTCCCTGAAGGTGGCAACGCAGGTCAATAGAGTGGTGAAGAAGGCATACGGCATGCTTTCCTTCATCGGACGGGGTATTGAGTACAAGGGTTGGCAGGTCATGTTACAGTTGTATAGAACTTTGGTTCGGCCACATGTGGAATACTGCGTGCAGTTCTGGTCGCCACATTACCAAAAGGACGTGGATGCTTTGGAGAGGGTGCAGAGGAGGTTCACCAGGATGTTGCCTGGTATGGAGGGCACTAGCTATGAAGAGAGGTTGAGCAGATTAGGATTATTTCATTCGAAAGACGGAGGTTGAGGGGGGACCTGATTGAGGTATACAAAATCATGAGAGGTATAGACTGGGTGGATAGCAAGAAGCTTTTTCCCAGAGTGGGGGATTCAATTACAAGGGGTCACGAGTTCAAAGTGAGAGGGGAAAAGTTTAGGGGGGATATGCGTGGAAAGTTCTTTACGCAGAGGGAGGTGGGTGCCTGGAATGCGTTGCCAGCGGAGGTGGTAGACGCGGGCACGATAGCATCTTTTAAGATGTATCGAGACAGATACATGAATGGGCAGGAAGCAAAGAGATACAGACACTAAGAAAATAGGCGACATGTTTAGGTAGAGGATCTGGATCGGCGCAGGCTTGGAGGGCCGAAGGGCCTGTTCCTGTACTGTAATTTTCATTGTTCTTTGTTCTAGATCATGTCTGATCATCTACCTCAACGCTACTTTCCCGTGCTATCCCTGTATCCCTTGATGTGATTTGTCTCCCTAAATCCATTGATTTCTGTCTTGAACATGCTCAGTCTTCATCTCAGTCTTAAATTGCTTACCCCTTATTCTGAGATTATGTCCCCTGCTTCAAGACTCACCACCCAGGGGAAACATCCGATCTGCATCCATCCCGTCACCCCCTGTAAAAATTTTGTATGAGATCACTTCACATTTTTTGAATCTCGAGAGAATACAGGCCCAGTTTTCTCAATCTCTCCTCATAAGACAATCCTGCCATCCCAGGGATAGTCTGCTGAACATCGGTTGTACTCCCTGCATGGCAAATATATCCTTCTTTAGACAAGGAGACCAAGACTGTAAGCAATACTCCAGGTGCAGTCTCACCAAGGCTGTATACAATTGCAGCCAGACATCTTTACTCCTGCACTCAAAACCGCTTGAGATGGAAGCCAACATACCATTTGCCTTCCAAACTGATTGGTGCACCTGCACACTAACTTTTAGTGACTCATGAACAAGGACACCCACGTCCCTTTGGAAATCAACACTTCCCAACCTCTCCTCAGTCAAACAATATACTGTCTTTCTGTCTCTGTTTTACCAGAGTGGATCACTTGACACTTATTCATAATATATTCCAGCTGCCATGTTCATGTTCGTTCACTTATCCTATCCAAATCCGCTTGAAGCCTCCTTGCATCCTCTTCACAACTTACTTTCCCACCTAGTTTTGTATCATCAGCAAATTTGTAAATATTACATTTGATCCCCACATTCAAATCATTTATATAGATTGTGAACAGCTGTGGCCCTTGTGCTGATCCTTGTGTTACTCCCACTCGTAAGAGCCTGCCATCCTGAGAATGACCCGTTTATTCCTACTCTCTCTTTTCTGCATGTTAACCAGTTCTTAATCCATACCAGTATATTACTCCCAATCCCATGCGTTGTAATTTTGTTTACTAACCTCCTGTGTGTAACCTGATCAAAAGCCTTCTGTAAATCCAAATACGCCACATCCACTGGTTGTCCTTTAGTAATGCTGCAAGTAACATCCTCAAAAGACTTCAACAGGTTTGTTGCACATGATACCCCTTTCATAAATCCACGTTGACTCCGCCAATTTTACCATTATTTTCTAAGTGTCCAGTTATTACATCCTTTACAATAAATTCTAACATTTTCCCTATTACTGACATCAAACTAACAGGTCTGTAGTTCTCATTCTCCCTCTCCCACACTTCTTAAATTGTGGGGTTACATTTGCTACTTTCCAGTCTTTAGGATCTCTTCCAGAATCTATAGAAGTTTGAAAGATACCAACCAATACATCCACCATCTCTATTGCCACCTCCTTCAACACTCTGGGATGTAGCTCATCTGGTCCAGGGATTTATCAACCTTCAATCCAGTTAACTTTTCAAGTACTACCTCTTTACCAACACTAAATTGCCAATTTGCCCCTCGTACCTTCATAGTTTCCCTTTTTCAGGTTTAACACCCTAGTTTCAAAATTAACATATTCAAATGGAATGTGAAATTTTATCATAATATAGCCATTATTTCGCAAAAGCCCATTTACAGCAATGTTATTAACTAACCCCTTCTCGTTCCATAAAATAGCGCGATTCTTAGTTAATCCTTCAATGTACTTCTCCAGAAACCCATCTATTACACACTCCAGTAAAGGCAGATCATACTTCACTCATTTAGTTGAAGGTTTTGATGAAGTAACGGAGACGGTTGATGAAGGAAATGTCGTGGATGTTGTGTATATGTATTTTAGGAAAGTGTTTAATAAGGTACCACGTAAAAGGCTGGTTAGCAAAATTGAGGCTCATGGAATAAGAGGATCATTGTCAAATTGAATTAAGGACAGAAAACAGCGAGTGGTAATAAATGGTTGTTTTTAAGTGTGGAGGATGTTAGACAGTGGGTGTTCCCCAAAGGTCAGTGTTGGGACCATTGCGTTTTTGCGATATATAAATGACTTAGATATTGGAATGCAGAGTAGAATCTCCAAATTTGCCTCAGACATCAATTTTGAGATTTCTGAGCCAATCCCAATGCTGATCCCATGTCTTTGAGTGTACATTTTCTCTCTCCAGATCTCTGTCACAAATTCTTACCCAGACTTCGCAATAACCACAGGCATTTGACTGATTGTAATCCCTCTATGTCTCCAAAGCTCCTACACATTCCCAGCAATGATCGCTCAACTGAGTTTGACATTACTCACAAACCAAGTAAACTAAGCCTATGATCCCGATCTCTGTGATCCCTCTCCGACACCACTGTAAGATCTGATCAACGGTCACAGATTAACCAAAAGGAGGGAAAAGGTTCACAAGCAGTTAATTAAGTAATGACAGTTCAAATACAGGGCATAATCTAATTGGAAACAGTAGACATATGACCTGTAACAGGTGAAAAAGTCTTTCTGGCTACGGATTAATTGTTGGAAGCTAGTATCAAATATGTTATAGCAGGGCACGTAGAGAAATTCAACGTGATCAGGCAGAATCAACATGGTTTTGTGAAAGGAAAATCATGTTTAACCAATTTATTAGCGGTCTTTGAAGAAATAACATGTGCTGTGGATAAAGGGGAGCCGGTGGATGTACTGTACTTAGATTACAAAAAGGCATTTGATAATGTGCCACATCAAAGGTTATTGTGGAATATAAAAGTCCATGGTATAGGGGGTGACATATTGGCATGGATAGAAGATAGGCTAGCTAACAGGAAACAGAGAGTAGGCATGAATTGGTAATTGTCTGGTTGGCAAGATGTAACGAGTGGTTGCCACAGGGATCAGTGCTGCGACCTCAACCTTTTACAATTTATATAAATGACTTGGATGAAGGGTCCAAAGGTGATGACACAAAGATAGTTCGGAAAGTACGCTGTGCAGAGGACATAAGGCGGCTAAAAAGGGATGTAGATAGGTTAAGTGAGAGGGAAAAGATATGACAAATGGTGTATAATAGGGGGAAATGTGAAATTGCCCACATTGGCAGGAAGAATTAAAAAAAAATAAACACAATATCTGAATGGTGAGAGACTGCAAAGCTCTGGGATGCAAAGGGATCTGGGTGTCCTAGTTCATGAATCACAAATGTTAGCATGAAGGTTCAGCAAGTGTTTAGGAAAGCTAATAGAACTGCTTATTGGGAGAGCAGTTGAATGCAAAGGTAGAGAGGCTATGTTTCAGTTGTACAGGCATTGATGAAACTGCATCTGAAGTATTGTGTACAGTACTGGCCACCTTATTTAAGGAAGGATGTAAATGCGTTGGACGCAGTTCAGAGAAGGATTTCTAGACTAATACCTGGAATGGGTGTGCTGTCTTATGAGGAAAGGCTGCAGAGGCTAGGCGTACATCAGCTGGAGTTTAGAAGTGTAAAAGGCGACATATAAGATCCTAAGGGCGGGGGGTGGGGGGGAGGGGGCAGAACAAGTGAGGGCGACAGAGAGAGAAACAGAAAAAGATAGAGAGTGAGGGAAAGAGAGCGGTCACATCAGCTCATCTGCTGTTGAAACCCTCATCCATGCCTTTGTTACATCGAGGCTTGACTATTCCGACACACTCTTGGCTGGTCTCCCACATTCTACTCACTGTAACCTTGTGGTCATTTAAAACTCTGCTGCCATCTTCTAATTTACATTAAATTCTGTTCACCCAACATCCTTGTGCTCACTGACCTACATTGGCTCTTGGTCCAGTCACACCTCAAATTTAATATTCTCACTCATATGATCAAATCCCTCCATGGCATCACCCCTCTGATTATCCTAATCCCCTGCCCATTTCCAATATTCCTGAAGCTTGTTTATCTTAAAGTGTTTTGCTAATTCCCTTTTTAAAGTGAGTTTATTTCCCTCTGTTTCTCTCCCTGACCACACATTTCATCTGTCCAGCTCCACTGGTGCTGTGGAAGTTTGGATCCATAAAATGGTGTGAGCTGCACAGCCGGTCACATCCAGCACATTGTACAGGACACCCAGGCTGGCCGGGGTGCTAGCGTGGGTGCAACGTGTGTGTGTCTGTAGCGTGAGGAGGGGTCATAATATGGTGTCAATCAGCCATTCCAGCAGCTTTGTTGTACGTCTTTGAAACTTGTTCTGTGCATGTTCATTGACCGCCTGTGTTAGTCACTCTCAGCTGAACATACATTCAGCAGCACGAGGAACCCCCTCTAGTGTTTTTTAAAAGGACCTGGCATCCAACTGACAGGTGAGGGACTTTTGACTGACTTCTGCTATTGTAAAGTTAGTGGAGGTGCTGTGGATGGTTTTCTGGAGGTTGTGTTGTGAGCTGCTGCAGACATTCAGGGAGGATAGAGGATTTGGTGACCCAAATGTGGACGATATAGGGGGGCTGTAGTTACAGTGTCTCTGGGTCAGTAACATGACCAATAAATGGAGCAGAGGCTGGCGAGAGAGGAAGCAGTGTGATAATGATCAGATCTGTTTTTGTGATGTTGATTGAAGGATAAATATTGACAATGACAGCGGGAATAATTCCCCTGCTCTGCTTCTCCATAGAGCGATGGGATATTTAACATCCATCTGAGAGGGCAGATGTGGCCTTGGTTTAATGTTTCATTAGAAAGACCGCACCTCTGACAGTGCGACACTCCCTCAGTACTGCGTTGCAGTGTCAGCCTTGATTCTTGTCATCAAGTCCTGCAGTGACCCTTGATCCTAGAAGCTTGTGACTGAAAGGTGAGAGTGCTACAAACTGAGCCACGGCTGACATTGGTCCTTTAATCCCAAGTGTTTCTAATTTGGTAACACGGCTGTTATGTGGTACTTTATCAAACGCATGTTGAAAGGATAGGGGTATTGAGAAAATGCAGGCAGGAGCAATCATAGAAACACAGAATAGCTTTGCATTGAATGAGGCCATTTGGTCCATTTATTCTGTGCTGGTCCTTTTGAAAAGCTTCCAGTTCGTCCCACACCCTGGCTCTTTCCCAGATCCTTCCTTTTATTCTCCTTAAGATATTTATGCATTTCCCTTTTGGAATCTACTGTTGAATCTGTTTCCTTCAGCCTATCAAACAATACATTGCAAATCCCAAACACCCATTGTCTAAAAAAAATCCTCGTGTCACCTCTGCTTCTTTTTTCCAATCACCGTAAATCTGTGTCCTCTGGTTAATGGCCCCTCACACATTGGAAACGGTTTCACTTTATTTAATTTATCTAAATCCTTCATAATGTTAAACATCTCTATCAGATCTTCTTTTAAATTTCCCTGCTCTGAGGTAAACAATCCCAGCTACATAACTGTAATCCCTCATCCCTGGAAAAGTTCCAGTAAAACTCTTCTGTCTCCTCTCCAAACGTTTCCTGTCCTTCCTAAAGTGTGGTTCCCATATTGGACACAGGTGGAGCCGGACTCGTCTTTTCGATAGGTGTAACATAACATCCTGACTATTCTACTCTGTGTCTGTATTAATAAAGCCTAGGAATCTATTTGCTTCGTTAACTGTTTGTTAACCTGTCCAACTAACGTCAAAGATTGTACACAAACACCCCATGTCTCTCTGTTATTCTCACCACCTTTAAAGTTGTGTCATTTACCTTGTATTATCTCTCCTCATTCATCCACATGCAGCTCACCATCACCTTCTCAAGGGCAATTTAGGTATGGGCAATAAATGCTGGCCCAGCCAGCGACACCCACAATCCATGAATAAATAATATCAACAAAATCTTCCCACAAAGTATCACCTTACATATCTGCCATGCCAATTAAATATTAGGAAGAATGAAGCCACTGTTTTCAAACCCCACATCAAACATTTCCTAGCAACAGGCTCCATCCCTCTACTTGCCAACTCTTTGAGACGAAACCAAACTGTTCACAAAGTGATGTCATAGTTGACCCTACAATGAGCTTCCTGCTAAATATTCACACTATCACTAAAACAGCCTATTTCCACCTCCGTATCTTCAGCCAGCTTTGCCCGTCTCTCAGCTCTTCTGCTGATAAACCACCACCTCCCCCCCCCCCACCCCCTTGCCTGTGTTACCTGTAGACTTGACTATTCCAACACACTCCTGGCTGTTCTCCCACATCCTACCCTCCATAAACTTGAGGTGATCCAAAACACTGCTGCCTAACTCACACCAAGTCCTATTCACCCATCACCCTCTGTACTCACTGACCTACATTGGATCCTGGCCAGCAACTCCTCAATTGTAAAACGCTCAGCCTTCTTTTCAAATCCCTAAACAGAGTGAGATGCTAGGCCCTTTCAGAGGGCAGTTGCGAGTCAATGACATTGCTGTGAGTCTGGAGTCACATGTAGGCTAGACCAGGAAAGGACGGCAGATTTCATTCTCTAAAGGACATTAGGGAATCAGATGGTGTTTAATTTAAAAAATCGCTAATAGTTTCATGGCGCCATGACTGAGACTAGCTTTCTATTCCAGATTTTAACACACTCGTGGCTTGTCTCACACATTCTACTCTCTGTAAACTTGAGGTCATCCAAACTCTGCTGCTCTTGTGTTAACCCGCACCAAGTCCCGTTCCCAATCACTGACGTACATCAGCTTCCAGTCAGGCCATGTCTTGATTTTGAAACTCTCAACCGTGTTTCCAACTCTCTCCATTTTCTCACCCCTCCTTATCTCTGTATTTTCTACCAGCCCCACAACCCTCCAAGATATTTGCACTCCTCTAATCCTGGGCTTTTGTGTATGCTTGATTTTCATCATTGCACCACTGCCAGCCAGGTCTTCAGCTGCCGAGGCCCAAAGCTCTGGAATTCCCTCCCTACACCACTTTTTTTATTATTGTGTGAGATGTGGGCTTCGCTGGCAAGGCCAGCATTTGTTCCCATCGCTAATCGCCCTGACAATTGAGTGACTTGTTTGGACATTTCACAAGGCAGTTCAGAGTCAACCACATTGCTGTGGGTCTGGAGTCAGATGTAGGCCAGATCAGGTAAGGACAGCAGATTTTCTTCCCTAGCGGACATTAGTAAATCCGATCGGTTTTTACACCAGTCAATGATAGATTCGTGACACCATTACTGAGAATAGCTTTCATTTCCAGATTTTTATTAATCAGTTGAACTTATTAATTGATTGAATTTTAATTCCCACCAGCTGCCATAGTGGGATTTGAACCGAGGGCATCAGCCTGTACCTCTGGGATTCTAGTTCAGTGACATCATCATTATACCACTGTCACTGCTTCTATGCCTCACTTTCCTCCATTAAACCACTACTTAAGACATTCTGCTTTGACCAAGAAATGTAAGTTGCTGTTGTTGAGCTTTGCTAGACATGATTTGTCATTACCATATCCCTGCTGCCGTCCATTCATTGTCCGGTGTTTTTTTTCAAGCAACGAATGCTTTTGTCCTGGGCTGTGAACTCCAGAAATTTCCCACCAGCGACGTTAGACTGACTGGTCAGTAATTACACGGTTTACCGCATCTCTCCTTTTTTTAAAACAGAGTGTAACATTTAGAACCCTCCTGTCTCTGGCACCAGTCTCATACCCAAGGAGGGTTGGAAGATTCTGGCCAGTTCCTTCCCTCAGCACCCCTCACACATCCAATTCAGACATGTTCTACTTTATTAGAATTAGAATTAGAACATTACAGCGCAGTACAGGCCCTTCAGCCCTCGATGTTGCGCCGACCTGTGTAACTATCTGACCTATACGATTCCATTTTCATCCATATGTCTATCCAATGACCACTTAAATGCCCTTAAGGTTGGCGAGTCTACTACTGCTGCTGGCAGGGCAGGGGAAAAATTGGTGGATTGTAAGGGGTTAACTGAAATTGTTTGTTCAGTTACTGTTACTAATGTCAGTCACCATGGACCCCACATTTGTCACTGGAGGGTTTCCAGCTTCTATTAATACAGGACTCCTGTCAATGTGTTATTCCCAGCAGCTTCCCGTCACTTTCAGGATCAGCAGTTCGAGAGAGTGAGAGGGTAGATCAGAATCTGAGAACATTAGATTGGAATGTTATGACAATGGGTCAGAATCTGAGAACAGTAGATTGGAATGTTACTACAATGGGAAGCAGGAGTTTCTCCTCTTGGTTTGTCCTAGTTACTGCAGATTATTTTTGGCTAACATTAGATGATCGGATCTATTATGCACTGAAGATGATTCAAACGATTTATTATCCCATCCTCGCTATTGTTGGTGTCCCTGGTAAGTCTCTTTATCCAACGTTTAGAACTATAAATCATATGTCACTGATTTAATGTTCTTGTCATGTAAATCTTGGGAAGTCCAAAGACATTGCATTCAGTCACTGTCACAAACTCCATTCCCTATCCACCATCTGCATTCCCCTCACTGACCAATGTCTGAGGCTGAAATAGACTGTTTGCGACCTTTGGCATCCAGTTGACTCTGAGCTGAGTTCATCTCCACATTCTCTCCATCACCCACCCTGCCTACAACCACCTCTGTAATATCACCCGTCTCCACCTCTGCCTCAGCCCATCTGCTGAATAAATACTCATCTATGCCTTTATTAAATCCACACTTGACTATTCCAATTCTATCTTTGACATTCTCCCAGTTATAAACCTCCATAAACCACAGCCCTTCCAGAACTCTGCTGCCTGTATCCAAACTCACAGCAAATCCCAATCACACATCACCCCTGTGCTCACTGATCTACGTTTCTTCCTGGTCTGGCAGCATCTGAATTTTTATATTCTCATTCTTGTGTTTGAATCTCTCCATGGCCTCACCCCTCCAATTAATCCCATTCCCCTATCCAGTCTCATATCATTGTAATCTTATGCCTTTGAGGCTTTTTTTCCAGTTCCCTTTTGAAAGTGATTTGATTTCCCCTCCCTGTCTCCTCCGGCTGTGATTTTTACACTATGGCACCACTGGTGCCAATATTACAGAAACCTGGATCTGTAAAATGATGTGAATGGAACAGGCGACCACTTCTAGTATGGCCAGCACAGTGCCCCATGCTGTGCAGGGATGTAGCCTGTGTATACTGTGCATTTGCTGTTAGTCTGAGGAGGGGTTTGAAGTGACGTCAATGTCCCATTCCAGCAGCTTTGATGTACGCCTTTGAAACTTGGTCTGTGCATGACCACTGACCGCCTGTGCTACTCACTCACAGCTGAAGATACATTCAGAAGCATGAATAAAGCCTTCTAGTGTTTTTTATAAGGACCAGGCATCCTGGTCCAGAATATTGAGGGGTATATGACATTCAAGAAGAATAGGAAGCTAGGTAAAGGTGGAGGTTTAGCACTGTTAATCAAGGATGGTATTGGTGCATTAGTTCGAGATCAACTTGGTACAGGAGATCAGGGTGTCGAATCGGTTTGGGTGGAGATGAGGATTAGCAGGGGAAAGAAGTGCCCAGTGGGAGTGGTCTACAGGTCTCCTAACAGTAATCGCAATATAAAACATATTATACAAGAAGAAATATCGTTTGCTTATGATAGAGGTCCGGCAATAATCATGGATGATTTTAATCTACATATAAACTGGAAAAATCATATTTGGAATAATAGCCTGGATGAGGAGAGCATAGAATGTTTTAGGGATAGTTTCTTAGAGCACCACGTTCTAGACACAATCAGAGAGCAGGTTAAATTGGTTTTGATACAGTGTAATGTGACAGGATTAATTAATGACCTCAGAGTAAAGGCACCTCTAGGTAGCAGCGACCACACTGTGACTGAATTTTACATCCAGTTTGAAAGTGAGAAGAGTGGGTCTAAGACTAGTATTTTAAACTTGAATAAGGGAAAGTATTTGGGCATGAAAACTGAGCTAGCTGAAGTGAACTGGGTTACTAGGCTTGGAGGTATATAATTAGAGAAGCAGTGGCAGAAATTTATGGGGATATTTCAAAATACTCCAGAATAAGTATATTCCTACTATAAGGGGAAGGACCCACCGTCTGCGGTTAACTAACGAAGTTAAGGAAAACATGACACTGAAGTTAAAGGCATATCATTGTGCAGAAATGAGTGGCAGTTCTAATGATTGGTCAGAATATAAAGAACAGCAGACAATGACTAAAGGGTTAATCAGGAGAAAGACATTAGAGTATGAGAGGAAGCTAGCGAGAAATGTAAAAATGGATAGCAAGAGTTTCTACAGGTATTTAAAAAGGACAAGAATAAGTAAAGAGAGTGTTCCTCCTCTGGACAGTGAGAATGCAAAGTTAGTAGTAGATAATAAGGAAACGGTGGATACAATGAACAAATATTTTGATTCAGTCTTCACTATAGAGGATGCACGAAACATGCCAGTAATAGCTGTAAATCAGGAGGTGGAAGGAAGAGAGGACCTTGGTGAAAATACAATCACCAGGGAATCTTTACTGAGCAAACTTATGGAGTTGCGGGCTGACAAGTCCCCGGGTCCTGATGGACTTCATCCTAGGGTCTTAAAATATGTGGCTAATGAGGTAGTAGATGTGTGGGTGTTATTTTTTCAAAATTCGCTAGACTCTGGAAAGATTCCATCTGACTGGAAAGTAGCAAATATAACCCCTCTATTCAAGAAGAGGGGGAGGCAGAAAACAGGCAACTATATGTTAGTTAGCTTGACATCTGTTATGGGGAAGGTGTTAGAATCGATCATTAAGGAGGCTTTCGCTGGGCACTTAAGAAAAACTCAAGGTAATCGCGAATAGGCAGCATGGTTTTGTGAAAGGGAAATCATCCTGAACTAATTTATTGAAGTTCTTTGAAGGAGTAACATGCAATATGGATAAAGGGGAGCCCTTTGACCGACTGCGCTTGGATTTCCAGAAGGCATTAGACTAGATGTCACATAAAAGGTGATTGTGCAAAGTAGGAGCTCATGTGTAGGGGGTAACATATTAGCTTGGATCGAAGATTAGCCAGTTGCAGCAAACAGAGGGTCTGCATAAATGGGTCATTTTCAGATTAGCAGGATGTGACAAGTGGAGTCCATCAGGGGTCTGTGCAGGGGGCCTCAACTTTTTACAATTTATATTAATGACTTAGATGAGGGAAGCGATGGCATGGTAGCTAAATTTGCAGGTGGCACAAAGATAGATAGGAAAGTATGTTGTGAAGAGGACATAAGGAGGTTGCAGACCGATAAAGATAGGTTGCATGAGTGGGAAAACAATCTCACAGATGGAGTATAATGTGGGAAAATGTGAAGTTGTTCACTTTGGTAGGACGCTGCAAAATTCCGAGGTGCTTAGGGATCTCGGTGTTCTAATGCATGAGTCACAAACAGTTAGTAGGTAGGTACAGAAAGTAATAAAGAAGGCGAATGGAATGCTATCCTTCATTACAAGAGGAATTGAAAATAAAAGTCAGCATGTGATGCTTCAGTTATACAGGGCATTGGTGAGACCACATCTCCAATAATGTCCAGAGTTTTGGTCTCCTTATTTAAGGGAGGATGTGAATACTTTAGAGGCGGTTCAGAGGTAGTTTACTAGATTGATAATAGGAATGAGCGGGTTGTCTTATGAGGAAAGGTTGGACAGACAGGCTTGTTTTCACTGGAGTTTAGAAGAGTGAGGGGAGACTTGATTGAGGTTTACTAGAATCTGAAAGGTCTTGACAAGGTGGAAGTGGAAAGGATGTTTCCTCTTGTGGGTGAGTCGAGAACTTTGGGGCACTGTTTTGAAATTATGGGTCGCCCCTTCAGGACAGAGATGAGCAAAACATTTTTCTCTCAGAGGTTTGTGTGACTTTGGAACTCTCTGCCACAGAAGGTGGTGGAGATGGGGTCATGAAATATTTTAAAAGTGGAGGGAGAAAGATTCTTGTTAGTCAAGAGAATGAAAGGTTATCAGGGTAAGATGGGAGTTAGAACTCAAAACACAACCAGATCAGCCATGTTATTATTGAATTTCAGAGCAGGCTCGAGGGGCCGAATGGCCTACTTCTGCTCCTCATTCGTATGTGTGTACGTTTGCACTCAACTTACAGGTGAGGGGCTTTTGACTTATTTCTGCTATTGTAAAGTTAGTGGAGGTGCTGTGGATGGTTTTCTGGAAGTTGTGTTGTGAGCTGCTGCAGATATTCAGGGACGACAGAGGATTTGTTGACAAAACTCTGGTCAAGGTATGGGGACTGCAGTTACAGTGTCTCTGGGTCTGAAACATGACCAACAAATGGAGCAGAGGCTGCAGAGAGGGGAAGCTCAGTAAAGAGGGAGGAGGAGGAGGCTCTGCCCTCCCCACCCTGGGTTTTCCAAGCGCAAAGAGAGCAGTGGTCCCAATACCGAACATAGAACATAGAACATAGAACATAGAACAGTACAGCACAGTACAGGCCCTTCAGCCCACAATGTTGTGCCGAAACTTTAACCTACTCCAAGATCAAACTAACTACCTACCCTTCATTCTACGATCATCCATGTACCTATCCAAGAGTCGCTTAAATGCCCCTAACGTATCTGCTTCTACTACCACCGCTGGCAGCACATTCCACGCACCCACCACTCTCTGTGTAAAGAACTTACCTCTGACATCTCCCCGAAACCTTCCTCCAATCATCTTAAGATTATGCCCCCTGGTGATAGCCCTTTCCACCCTGGGAAAAAGTCTCTGACTATCCACTCGATCTATGCCTCTCATCATCTCTTTCAAGTCACCTCTCATCCTTCCTCGCTCCAATGAGAAAAGCCCTAGCTCCCTCAATCTTTCTTCGTAGGACATGCCCTCCAGTCCAGGCAACATCCTGGTAAATCTCCTCTGCACACTCTCTAAAGCATCCACATCCTTCCTATAATGAGGCGACCAGAACTGAACACAATATTCTATTTCTGGTTGAACCTTACAGAGCTGCAGCATAACCTCGGGGCTCTTGAATGCAATCCCCCTGTTAATGAAAGCCAACACACCATACGCCTTCTTAACAACCCTATCAACTTGGGTGGCAACTTTGAGCGATCTATGGACATGGACCCCAAGATCCCTCTGTTCCTCCACACTACCAAGAATCCTTTCTTTAAGCCTGTAATCCGCATTCAAATTCGACCTTCCAAAGTGAATCACTTCACACTTTTCCAGGTTGAACTCCATCTGCCACTTCGTAGCCCAGCTGAGGAACACCACTGTATACTGCCATCGAGTCTGAACAACAACTTTTCACCACTTCTCTCTGTTGACTCTTCATTAGCCAATGTTACATTGACACTGGACTAGTAACCAGAGACCCAGGGTATTCCTCTGGGGACATGGGTTTGAATCCCACCACAGCAGAAGGTGGAATTTGAAAGTAATAAAAAAAAAATCTGGAATTAAAACTTGTCTAAAGATGGCCATGAAACCATTGTCGATTGTTGTAAAAACCCATCTGGTTCACTAATGTCCTTTAGGGAAGGAAATCTGATGTCCTTACCTGGTCTGGCCTATATGTGACTCCAGACCCACAGCAATGTGGTTACCTCTGACATGCCCTCTGAAATGGTCTAGCAAGCCACTCAGTTGTAACTAACCACTACAAAGTCTATAAAAAGGAATGAAACTGGGAGGACCACCCGGCATGGACCTCGGCACCGGAAACGACAACGGCAAACCCAGCCCTGTCGACCCTGCAAAGTCCTCCTTACTAACATCTGTGAAATTGTGCCAAAGTTGGGAGAGCTGCCCACAGACTAGTCAAGCAACAGCCTGACATAGTCATACTCACGGAATCATACCTTACAGACAATGTCCCGGGTACGTCCTGTCCCACCGGCAGGACAGACGCAGCAGAGGTGGTGGCACAGTGGCATACAGTAGGGAGGGAGTTGCCCTGGGAGTCCTCAACATCGACTCCGGACCTCAAGAAATCTCATGGGATCAGGTCAAATATGGGCAAGGTAACCTCCTACTGATTACCACTTACTGCTCTCCCCCAGCTGATGACTCAGTACTCCCCCATGTTGAACAGCACTTTGAGGGAGCACTGAGGGTGGCAAGGGCACAAAATGTACTCTGAGTGGGAGAATTCAATGTCCATCACCATGAGTGGCTCGGTAGCACCACTACTGACCGAGCTGGCCGAGTCCTAAAGGACATGGCTGCTAGACTGGGTCTGTGGCAGGTGGTGGGGGAACCAACACGAGGGAACAACATACTCGACCTCGTCCTCACCAATCTGCCTGCCACAGATGCATCTGTCCATGACAGTATTGGTAGGAGTGACCACCGCACAGTCCTTGTGGAGATGAAGTCCCGCCTTCACATTGAGGATACCGTCAATCGTGTTGTGTGGCACTATCACCGTGCTGAATGGGATAGATTTCGAACGGATCTAGCAATGCAAAACTGGGCATCCATGAGGCGCTGTGGGCCATCAGCAGCAGCAGAATTGTACTCAACCACAATCTGTAACCTCATGGCCCGGCATATCCCCCACTCTACCATTACCATCAAGCCAGGAGACCAACCCTGGTTCAATGAAGAGTGCAGGAGGGCATGACAGGAGCAGCACCAAGCATATCTCAAAATGAGGTGTCAAGCTAGTGAAGCTACAACCCAGGACTACTTGCATGCCAAACTGAGTAAGCAGCATGCGATAGACAGAGCTAAGAGCTCCAGGACATCACTGCAGGAGTTCCTCAGGGTAGTGTCCTATGCCCAACCATCTTCAGCTGCTTCATCAATGAGCTTCAATCATAAGGTCAGAAGTCGGGATGTTTGCTGATGATTGCACAATGTTCAGCACCATTTGCGACTCCTCAGATACTGAAGCAGTCCGTGTAGAAATGCAGCAAGACCTGGACAATATCCAGGCTTGGGCTGATAAGTGGCAAGTCACATTCGTGCCACACAAGTGCCAGGCAATGACCAACTCCAACAAGAGAGAATCTAACCATCTCCCCTTGATATTCAATGGCATTTCCATCGCTGAATGCCCCACTATCAACATCCTAGGGGCTACCATTGACCAGAAACTGAACTGGAGTAGCCAGTAGCAGAGAGTAGTAATGGCGTGGAACGCCCTGCCTGCAACAGTCGTAGACACGCCAACTTTAAGGGCATTTAAGTGGTCATTGGATAGACATATGGATGAAAATGGAATAGTGTAGGTCAGATGGTTTCACAGGTCGGCGCAACATCGAGGGCCGAAGGGCCTGTACTGCGCTGTAATGTTCTAATGTTCTAATGTTCTAATATGAATACCGTGGCTACAAGAGCAGGTCAGAGGCTAGGAATCCTGAGGCGAGTAACTCACCTCCTGACTCCCCAAAGCCTGTCCACAATCTACAAGGCACAAGTCAGGAGTGTGATGGAATACTCTTCACTTGCCTGGATGGGTGAAGCTCCAACAACACTCAAGAAGCTTAACACCATCCAGGACAAAGCAGCCCGCTTGATTGGCACGCCATCTACAAACATTCAGTCCCTTCACCACTGACGCACAGTAGCAGCAGTGTGTACCATCTACAAGATGACTGCAGCAATGCACCAAGGCTCCTTAGACAGCACCTTCCAAACCCGCGACCTCTACGAACTAGAAGGACAAGGGCAGCAAATACATGGAAACACCACCACCTACAAGTTTTCCTCCAAGTCACTCATCATGCTGACTTGGAACTATATCGCCATTCCTTCACTGTCACTGGGTCAAAATCCTAACAGCACTGTTGGTTTACCTACCCCACATGGTCTGCAGCGGTTCAAGAAGGCAGCTCACCACCACCTTCTCAAGGACAATTAGGGATGGGTAATAAATGCTATCCTGGCCAGCGACGCCCACATCCCGTGAATGAATTTTAAAAAAACACTGTCATTGCCCCTTTAATCCATAGGGTTCAGTTTCGTTAAGCTGTCTATTGAATGACACTTGATCAAACACAGTTGAAAGTCCATATAAATATAACTTCAATCACACCACCCTCATCAAACCTCTCCATTGTTTCATCAAAGTCCTCCATAAAGTTTACCTCACCATCACCTATCTCCATTTCTCCACTGTTGTTTAATTATCAGACTGATTATCCGACATCCAGTACTGGATGAGCAGAAATGTCCTCCAATTAAATATTGGGAAGACTGAAGCCATTGTTTGGACTCCCCACTCCAACTCTGTTCCCTTGCTATTGATTCCATCCCTCTCCCTGGTAACAGTCTGAGATTCAAACAGTCTGTTTGCAACCTTGGTGTCACATTTGACCTCAAAATGAGATTTAACCTCATTTTCAGGATATCATTACAACCGTCTATTTCCACCTCGGTAACATCGCTAACTTCATCCCTGTCTCAGTCCATCTGCTGCTGAAACTGCACAGCGCCCCATACCGGGCAGGGCTCTAGTACAGCCAGCACAGTGCCCCATGCTGGACAAGACTCTAGTGTGGTCATCACTGTAACCCATGCTGGGCAGGGGTCAAGTGTGGTCAGCACAGTGCCCCATGCTGGGAAGGGATCTAATGTGGTCAGCACAGTGCCGCATGCTGGGAAGGGATCTAATGTGGTCAGCACAGTGCCCCATGCTGGGAAAGGATCTAGTGTAATCAGCACAGTGCACCATGCTGGGCAGTGTGGTCAGCACTGTACCCCATTCAGGGCAGGGTTCTAGTGTGGTCAGGACAGTGCACCATGCTGGGCAGGGTTCTAGTGTGGTCAGGACAGTGCTCCATGTTCGGCAGGTCTCCAGTGTAATCAGCACAGTGCTCCATGTTCGGCAGGTCTCCAGTGTAATCAGCACAGTGCTCCATGTTCGGCAGGTCTCCAGTGTAATCAGCACAGTGCACCATGCTGGACAGGGTTCCAGTGTGGTCAGGACAGTGCTCCATGTTCGGCAGGTCTCCAGTGTAATCAGCACAGTGCTCCATGCTGGACAGGGTTCTAGTGTGGTCAGCACAGTGCTCCATGTTCGGCAGGTCTCCAGTGTAATCAGCACAGTGCTCCATGTTCAGCAGGTGTCCAGTGTAATCAGCACAGTGCTCCATGTTCGGCAGGTCTCCAGTGTAATCAGCACAGTGCTCCATGTTCGGCAGGTCTCCAGTGTAATCAGCACAGTGCTCCATGTTCGGCAGGTCTCCAGTGTAATCAGCACAGTGCTCCATGTTCGGCAGGTCTCCAGTGTAATCAGCACAGTGCACCATGCTGGACAGGGTTCTAGTGTGGTCAGGACAGTGCTCCATGTTCGGCAGGTCTCCAGTGTAATCAGCACAGTGCTCCATGTTCGGCAGGTCTCCAGTGTAATCAGCACAGTGCTCCATGTTCGGCAGGTCTTCAGTGTAATCAGCACAGTGCACCATGCTGGACAGGGTTCTAGTGTGGTCAGGACAGTGCTCCATGTTCGGCAGGTCTCCAGTGTAATCAGCACAGTGCCCCATGCTGGAAAGACGCTAGTGTGGTCAGCACAGAGCCCCATGCTGGGCAGGGTTCTGGTGTGGTCAGCACAGTGCCCCACGCTGGAAAGACGCTAGTGTGGTCAGCACAGTGCCCCATGCTGGAAAGACTCTAGTGTGGTCAGCACAGAGCCCCATGCTGGGCAGGGTTCCAGTGTGGTCAGCACAGTGCCCCATGCTTTACAGTGCTCTAGAGCGGTCAGCACAGTGCCCCATACTGGACAGGGATCTAGTGTGGTCAGCACAGTGCCTCATACTGGACAGGGATCTAGTGTGGTCAGCACAGTGCCTCATACTGGACAGGGGTCTAGTGTGGTCAGCACAGTGCCCCATACTGGACAGGGATCTAGTGTGGTCAGCACAGTGCCTCATACTGGACAGGGGTCTAGTGTGGTCAGCACAGTGCCTCATACTGGACAGGGATCTAGTGTGGTCAGCACAGTGCCCCATACTGGACAGGGATCTAGTGTGGTCAGCACAGTGCCTCATACTGGGCAGTGCTCTAGTGTGGTCAGCACAGTGCCTCATACCGGACAGGGATCTAGTGTGATCAGCACAGTGCCCCATATTGGACAGGGATATCGTGTGGTCAGCACAGTGCCCCATATTGGACAGGGATATAGTGAGGTCAGCACAGTGTCTCATGCTGCACAGGACTGTAGTGTGATCAGCACAGTGCCCCATGCTGGACAGGACTGTAGTGTGATCAGCACAGTGCCCCATGCTGGACAGGGCTCCAGTGTGGTCAGCACAGTGCCTCATGCTGGACAGGACTGTAGTGTGATCAGCAAAGTGCCCCATGCTGGACAGGGCTCCAGTGTGGTCAGCACAGTGCCTCATGCTGGACAGGACTGTAGTGTGATCAGCACAGTGCCCCATGCTGGACAGGGCTCCAGTGTGGTCAGCACAGTGCCTCATGCCGGACAGGACAGTCGTGTGCTCAGCACAATGCCCCATGCTGGACAGGACTGCAGTGCGATCAGAACAGTGCCCCATGCTGGACAGGGCTCCAGTGTGGTCAGCACAGTGCCTCATGCTGGACAGGACTGCAGTGAGATCAGCACAGTGCCCCATGCTGGACAGGGCTCCAGTGTGGTCAGCACAGTGCCTCATGCTGGACAGGACTGTAGTGTGATCAGCACATTGCCCCATGCTGGACAGGGCTCCAGTGTGATCAGCACAGTGCCTCATGCTGGACAGGACTGTAGTGTGATCAGCACATTGCCCCATGCTGGACAGGGCTCTAGTGTGGTCAGCACAGTGCCTCATGCTGGACAGGACTGTAGTGTGATCAGCACAGTGCGTCATGCTGGACAGGACTGTAGTGTGATCAGCACAGTGCCACATGCTGGGCAGGACTGTAGTGTGATCAGCACAGTGCCTCATGCTGGACAGGACTGTAGTGTGGTCAGCACAGTGCCTCATGCTGCACAGGTCTCCTGTGTGATCAGCACAGTGCACCATGCTGGACAGGACTGTAGTGTGATCAGCACAGTGCCCCATGCTGGACAGGACTGTAGTGTGATGAGCACAGTGCCTCATGCTGGACAGGACTGTAGTGTGATGAGCACAGTGCCTCATGCTGCACAGGACTGTAGTGTGATCAGCACAGTGCCCCATGCTGGACAGGACTGTCGTGTGATCAGCACAGTGCCCCATGCTGGACAGGACTGTTGTGTGATCAGCACATTGCCCCATGCTGGGCAGGGCTCCTGTGTGGTCAGCACAGTGCCCCATGCTGCACAGGACTGTAGTGTGATCAGCACAGTGCCTCATGCTGGACAGGACTGTAGTGTGATCAGCAAAGTGCCTCATGCTGGACAGGACTGTAGTGTGATGAGCACAGTGCCTCATGCTGGACAGGACTGTAGTGTGATCAGCACATTGCCCGATGCTGGACAGGACTTTAGTGTGATCAGCACAGTGCCTCACGCTGCACAGGACTGTAGTGTGATCAGCACAGTGCCTCATGCTGGACAGGACTGTAGTGTGCTCAGCACAGTGCCTCATGCTGCACAGGACTGTAGTGTGATCAGCACAGTGCCTCATGCTGGACAGGACTGTAGTGTGATCAGCACAGTGCCTCATGCTGGACAGGACTGTAGTGTGGTCAGCACAGTGCCCGATGCTGGACAGGACTGTAGTGTGATCAGCACAGTGCGCCATGCTGGACAGGACTGTAGTGTGATCAGCACAGTGCCTCATGCTGGACAGGAATGTAGTGTGCTCAGCACAGTGCCTCATGCTGCACAGGACTGTAGTGTGATCAGCACAGTGCCTCATGCTGGACAGGACTGTCGTGTGATCAGCACAGTGCCCCATGCTGGACAGGACTGTAGTGTGATCAGCACAGTGCCTCATGCTGGACAGGACTGTAGTGTGATCAGCACAGTGCCTCATGCTGGACAGGACTGTAGTGTGATCAGCACAGTGCCTCAGGCTGGACAGGACTGTAGTGTGATCAGCATAGTGCCTCATGCTGGACAGGACTGTAGTGTGATCAGCACAGTGCCTCATGCTGGACAGGAATGTAGTGTGCTCAGCACAGTACCTCATGCTGCACAGGACTGTAGTGTGATCAGCACAGTGCCTCATGCTGGACAGGACTGTAGTGTGATCAGCACAGTGCCCCATGCTGGACAGGACTGTAGTGTGATCAGCACAGTGCCTCATGCTGGACAGGACTGTAGTGTGATCAGCACAGTGCCTCATGCTGGACAGGACTGTAGTGTGATCAGCACAGTGCCTCAGGCTGGACAGGACTGTAGTGTGATCAGCACAGTGCCTCAAGCTGGACAGGACTGTAGTGTGATCAGCACAGTGCCTCATGCCGGACAGGACTGCTGTGTGGTCAGCACAGTGCCAGATGCTGGACTGGACTGCTGTGTGATCAGCACAGTGCCTCATGCTGGACAGGACTGTAGTGTGATCAGCACAGTGTCTCATGCTGAACAGGACTGTAGTGTGATCAGCACAGTGCCTCATGCTGCACAGGGCTCTGGTGTGATCAGCACATTGCCCCATGCTGGACAGGACTGTAGTGTGATCAGCACAGTGCCTCATGAAGGACAGGGCTCTAGTGTGATCAGCACAGTGCCTCACGCTGCACAGGGCTCTAGTGTGATCAGCACATTGCTCCATGCTGGACAGGACTGTAGTGTGATCAGCACAGTGCCTCATGCTGGTCAGGACTCTAGTGTGATCAGCACAGTGCCTCATGCTGGACAAGACTGTCGTGTGATCAGCACAGTGCCTCATGCTGGACAGGACTGTAGTGTGATCAGCACATTGCCTCATGCTGGACAGGACTGTAGTGTGATCAGCACAGTGCCTCATGCTGGACAGGGATCTAGTGTGATCAGCACAGTGCCCCATGCTGGACAGGACTGTAGTGTGATCAGCACATTGCCTCATGCTGGACAGGACTGTAGTGTGATCAGCACAGTGCCCCATGCTGGACAGGACTGTAGTGTGATCAGCACAGTGCCCCATGCTGGACAGGACTGTAGTGTGATCAGCACATTACCCCATGCTGGACAGGACTGTAGTGTGGTCAGCAAAGTGCCCCATGCTGGACAGGGGTCTAGTGTGATCAGCACAGTGCCTCATGCTGGACAGGACTGTTGTGTGATCAGCACAGTGCCTCATGCTGGACAGGACTGTAGTGTGGTCAGCACAGTGCCTCATGCTGGACTGGACTGTATTGTGATCAGCACAGTGCCTCATGCTGGACAGGACTGTAGTGTGATCAGCACAGTGCCCCATGCTGGACAGGACTGTTGTGTGATCAGCACAGTGCCTCATGCTGGACAGGACTGTAGTGTGATCAGCACAGTGCCTCATGCTGGACTGGACTGTATTGTGATCAGCACAGTGCCTCATGCTGGACAGGACTGTAGTGTGATCAGCACAGTGCTTCATGCTGGACTGGACTGTAGTGTGATCAGCACAGTGCCCCATGCTGGACAGGACTGTAGTGTGATCAGCACATTGCCCCATGCTGGACAGGACTGTAGTGTGATCAGCACATTGCCCCATGCTGGACAGGGCTCTAGTGTGATGAGCACAGTGCCCCATGCTGGACAGGACTTCAGTGTGATCAGCACATTGCCCCATGCTGGACAGGGCTCTAGTGTGATGAGCACAGTGCCTCATGCTGCACAGGACTGTAGTGTGATCAGCACAGTGCCTCATGCTGGACAGGACTGTAGTGTGATCAGCACAGTGCCCCATGCTGGACAGGACTGTAGTGTGATCAGCACATTGCCCCATGCTGGACAGGACTGTAGTGTGATGAGCACAGTGCCCCATGCTGGACAGGACTGCAGTGTGATCAGCACATTGCCCCATGCTGGACAGGACTGTAGTGTGATCAGCACAGTGCCCCATGCTGGACAGGACTGTAGTGTGATCAGCACAGTGCCCCATGCTGGACAGGACTGTAGTGTGATCAGCACAGTGCCCCATGCTGGACAGGACTGTAGTGTGATCAGCACAGTGCCTCATGCTGGACAGGACTGTAGTGTGATGAGCACAGTGCCCCATGCTGGACAGGACTGTAGTGTGATCAGCACAGTGCCCCATGCTGGACAGGACTGTAGTGTGATCAGCACAGTGCCTCATGCTGGACAGGACTGTAGTGTGATCAGCACAGTGCCCCATGCTGGACAGGACTGTAGTGTGATCAGCACAGAGCCACATGCTGGACAGGACTGTAGTGTGATCAGCACAGTGCCCCATGCTGGACAGGACTGTAGTGTGATCAGCACAGTGCCCCATGCTGGACAGGACTGTAGTGTGATCAGCACAGTGCCCCATGCTGGACAGGACTGTAGTGTGATCAGCACAGTGCCTCATGCTGGACAGGACTGTAGTGTGATGAGCACAGTGCCCCATGCTGGACAGGACTGCAGTGTGATCAGCACATTGCCCCATGCTGGACAGGACAGTAGTGTGATCAGCACAGTGCCCCATGCTGGACAGGACTGTAGTGTGATCAGCACAGTGCCCCATGCTGGACTGGACTGTAGTGTGATCAGCACAGTGCCCCATGCTGGACAGGACTGTAGTGTGATCAGCACAGTGCCCCATGCTGGACAGGGCTCCAGTGTGGTCAGCACAGTGCCTCATGCTGGACAGGACTGTAGTGTGGTCAGCACAGAGCCCCATGCTGGACAGGACTGTACTGACTTCAGAACAGTGCCCCATGCTGGACAAGACTGTAGTGCCATCAGCACAGTGCCTCATGCTGGACAGGACTGTTGTGTGATCAACACAGTGCCCCATGCTGGATAGGGCTCTGGTGTGGTCAGATCAGTGCCCTATGTTGGACAGGACTGTAGTGTGATCAGCACAGTGCCCCATGCTGGACAGGACTGTAGTGTGATGAGCACAGTGCCTCATGCTGGACAGGACTGTAGTGTGATCAGCACAGTGCCTCATGCTGGACAGGACTGTCGTGTGATCGGCACTGTGCCTCATGCTGGACAGGACTGTAGTGTGATCAGCACAGTGCCCTATGTAGGACAGGACTGTAGTGTGATCAGCACAGTGCCTCATGCTGGACAGGACTGTAGTGTGATGAGCACAGTGCCTCATGCTGGACAGGACTGTAGTGTGATCAGCACAGTGCCCCATGATGGACAAGGATCCAGTGTGTTCAGCACAATGCCCCATGTTGGACAGGGATCCAGTGTGTTCAGCACAATGTCCCATGTTGGACAGGGAACCAGTTTGTTCAGCACAATGCCCCATGTTGGACAGGAATCTAGTATGTTCAGCACAGTGCCCCATGTTGGACAGGCAGCTAGTGTGGTCAGTACAGTGCCCCATGTTGGACAGGGATGTAGTGTGTTCAGCACAGTGCCTCATGCTGGACAGGACTGTAGTGTGATCAGCACAGTGCCCCATGATGGACAAGGATCCAGTGTGTTCAGCACAATGTCCCATGTTGGACAGGGATCCAGTGTGTTCAGCACAATGTCCCATGTTGGACAGGGAACCAGTTTGTTCAGCACAATGCCCCATGTTGGACAGGAATCTAGTATGTTCAGCACAGTGCCCCATGTTGGACAGGCAGCTATTGTGGTCAGCACAGTGCCCCATATTGGACAGGGATCTAGTGTGTTCAGCACAGTGCCCCAGGTTGGACAGGGATCTAGTGTGTTAAGCACAATGCCCCAAGTTGAACAGGGATCTAGTGTGTTCAGCACAATGCCCCAAGTTGGACAGGGATCTAGTGTGTTCAGCACAATGCCCCAAGTTGGACAGGGATCTAGTGTGTTCAGCACAATGCCCCAAGTTGGACAGGGATCTAGTGTGTTCAGCACAATGCCCCATGTTGGACAGGGATCTAGTGTGGTCAGCACAGTGCCCCATGTTGGACAGGGATCTAGTGTGTTCAGCACAGTGCCCCATATTGGACGGGATCTGGTGTGTTCAGCACAATCTCCCATGCTGGACAGGGATCTAGTGTGTTCAGCACAGTGCTCCATGTTGGACAGGGATCTAGTGTGTTCAGCACAATGCCCCATGTTGGACAGGGATCTAGTGTGTTAAGCACAACGCCCCATGTTGGACAGGGATCTAGTGTGTTCAGCACAATGCCCCATGCTGGACAGGGATCTAGTGTGTTCAGCACAGTGCCCCATGTTGGACAGGGATCTGGTGTGTTCAGCACAATACCCCAGGTTGGACAGGGATCTAGTGTGTTCAGCACAATGCCCCAGGTTGGACAGGGATCTAGTGTGTTAAGCACAATGCCCCATGTTGGACAGGGATATAGTGTGTTCAGCACAATGCACCATGTTGGAAAGGGATCTAGTGTGTTCAGCACTATGCCCCATTTTGGACAGGGCGCTCGAGTGGTCAGCACAGTGCCCCATGCTGGACAGGACTGTAGCGTGATTAGCACAGTTCCCCATGCTGTGCAGGACTGTCGTGTGATCAGAACAGTGCCCCATGCTGTGCAGGACTGTCGTGTGATCAGAACAGTGCACCATGTTGGAAAGGGATCTAGTTTGTTCAGCACTTTGCCCCATTTTGGACAGGGCGCTCGAGTGGTCAGAACAGTACCCCATGCTGTACAGGACTGTAGTGTGATCAGGACATTGCTTCATGCTGGACAGGACTGTAGTGTGATCAACACAGTGCCCCATGCTGCACAGGGCTCTAGTGTGGTCAGCACAGTGCCTCATGCTGGACAGGACTGTAGCGTGATCAGCACAGTGCCCCATGCTGGACAGGGCTTTAGTGTGGTCAGCACAGTGCCCTATGTTGGACAGGACTGTAGTGTGATCAGCACTGTGCCTCATGCTGGACAGTCGTCTAGAGTGGTCGGCACAGTGCCCCATGCAGGGCAGGACTGTAGTGTGATCAGCACAGTGCCTCATGCTGGACAGTACTCTGGTGTGGTCAGCACATTTTCCATGTTGTACATGACTGTAGTGTGTTCAGCACAGTGCCCCTGCTGGGGATGTCGCTAGTGTGGTCAGCACAGTGCTCCATTTTGGGCAGGTCACGAGTGTGATCAGCACAATGACCCATGCTAGGTAGGGCTCCAGGGTGGTCAGCACAGTGCCCCATGCTTTACAGTGCTCTGGAGAGGTCAGCACAGCGCCCCATGCTGGGAAGGGATCAAATGTGGTCAGCACAGTGCCCCATGCTTTACAGTGCTCCAGAGTGGTCAGCACAGCGCCCCATGCTGGGAAGGGATCAAATCTGGTCAGCACCGTGCCCCATGTGGGAAAGATTCTAGTGTGGTCAGCACAGAGCCCCATGCTGGGCAGGGTTATAGTGTGGCCAGCACAGTGCCCCATGCTGGGCAGGGTTCTAGTGTGGTCCGCACAATGCCCTATGCTGGTCAGGGTTCTATTGTGTGCAGCACAGAGCCCCATGCTGGCCAGGGCTCTAGTGTGTACAGCGCAGAGCCCCATGCTGGGCAGGGTTCCAGTGTGATCAGCACATTGCCCCATGCTGGGCAGGGTTCTAGCCTGGTCAGCATAGTGCCCCATGCGTTACAGTGCTCTACAGTGGTCAGCACAGTGCCCCATGCTGCAAAGACGCTAGTGTGGTCAGCACAGTGCCTCATGCTGGAAGGATTCTAGTGTGGTCAGCACAGTGCCCCATGCTGGGCAGGGTTCTAGTGTGGTCAGCACAGTGCCCCATGCTGGGCAGTGTTCCAGTGTGGTCAGCACAGTGCCTCATGCTGGACAGGACTGTAGTGTGATCAGCACTGTGCCTCATCCTGGACAGGACTCTAGAGTGGTCAGCACAGTGCCCCATGCTCGTTAGGACTGTAGTGTGATCAGCACAGTGCCTCAAGCTGGACAGGACTCTAGTGTGGTCAGCACAGTGCCACATGCTGTACAGGCCTGTAGTGTGATCAGCACAGTGCCTCTTGCTGTAAAGGACTGTGGTGTGATCAGCACAGTGCCCCATGCTGGGCAGGTCTCTAGTGTGGTCAGCACAATGCTCCATGTTGCGCAGGTCACTAGTGTGCTCAGCACATTGCCCCATGAAAGGTAGGGCTCCAGTGTGGTCAGCACTTGCCTCCTGGTGCTGGGCAGGACTCCAGTTGGTCAGCACAGTGCCCCATGCTTTACAGTGCGCCAGAGAGGTCAGCACAGCGCCCCATGCTGGGAAGGGATCAAATGTGGTCAGCACCGTGCCCCATGCTGGAAAGACGCTAGTGTGGTCAGCACAGTGCCCCATGCTGGAAAGACGCTAGTGTGGTCAGCACAGTGCCCCATGCTGGAACGATTCTAGTGTGGTCAGCACAGAGCCCCATGCTGGTCAGGGTTATCGTGTGGTCAGCACAGTGCCCCGTATTGGACATGGACCTAGTGTGTTCAGCACAATGCCCCAGGTTGGACATGGGTTCCAGTGTGCTCAGCACAATGCCCCATGCTGGACTGGGCACTAGCGTGATCTGCACAGCGCCCCATGCTGGACTGGTCGTTCGTGAGGTCAGCACAGTGCCCTATGCTGGACAGGACTGGAGTGACATCAGCACAGTGCCCTCTGCTGGACAGGGCTCGAGTGTGGTCAGCACAGTGCCCTATGCTGGACAGGGATCTAGTGTGGTCAGCACAGTGCCCCATTCTGGACAGGACTTTAGTGTGGTCAGCACAGTGCCCCATGCTGTACAGGGCTCCAGTGTGGTTAGCAATGTGCCCCATGCTGGACAGGATTGTAGTGTGATCAGCACAGTGCCTCATGCTGCACAGGGTTCTAGTGTGGTCAGCACAGTGCCCCATGCTGGACAGGGCTCTAGTGTGGTCAGCACAGTGCCCCATACTGGACAGGACTGTAGTGTGATCAGCACAGTGCCCCATGCTGTCCAGGGCTCTAGTGTGGTCAGCACAGGGCCCCATGCTGGACAGGACTGTCGTGTGATTAGCACAGTGCCCCATGCTGTACAGGGCTCTAGTGTGGTCAGCACAGTGCCCCATGCTGGGCTGGGCGTTAGTGAGGTCAGCACAGTGCCCCATGCTGGGCTGTGTTCTAGTGTGGTCAGCATGGTGCCCGATGCTGGGTAGGGTTCCTGTGTGGTCAGCACCGTACCCATTTGCTGGGTAGGGTTCGTGTGTGGTCAGCACGGTGCTCCATGCTGGGCAGGGTTCTAGTGTGGTCAGCTCCGTTCCCATTTGCTGGGTAGGGTTCTCGCGTGGTCAGCATGGTGCCCTATGCTGGGTAGTGTTCCAGTGTGGTCAGCATGGTGCCCCATGCTGGGCAGGGTTCCAGTGTGGTCAGCACTGTGCCCGATGTTGTGCACGTCTGTAGTGTGGTCAGCACAGTTACCCATGTTGGACAGGGCTCTCGTGTGGCCATGACATCCCTCCATTTTGGGCAGGGCTCTAATGTGGTCAGCACTGTGACCCATGACGGGCAGGGCTTTGGTGTGCTTTACACTGCCTCATTCTGGACAGGGCTCTAGTGTGGTCATTACATGTCCCATGTTGTGCCAGTCTCTCGCCCAGGCTAATTGACCATGTGCTGTTAGTGTGAGGAGGGGTTTGAATTGACATCAATCAACCATTCCGACATCTTTGACAGACGTCTTTCTAGCTTCGTCTGTGCACGTCTACTGTCCGCCTGTGTTAGTCACGCTCAGCTGAACATACATTCAGCAGCACAAGTGTTATGTAAAAGGACCAGGCATCCAACTTACAGGTGTGGGTGTTTATTGTCTTACTTCTGCTATTGTAAAGTCAGTGGAGGTGCTGTGGATGGCTTTCTCTAGGTTATGTTGTGAGCTGTACAGACATTCAGGGTTGACAGAGGATTTCCTGACCCAACTCTGCATGAGATATGGGGACTGTAATTAGTGCCTCTGGAGATGTGTTTCTCTGGGAATTCCTGGACGTAGGTAGATCTTATAATCCATGTTGAGGAGGGAGACCGGACGCCCGTTCTTAAGCAAGCAGAGATCACCCCTTTTCAGCAACAGGATGACAACCGCCCTGTGCCACGAGAGGGGCACCCCCGAGTCGCCATGCTTTCCCCCAGGAACTGCACGTTATTGTCCTCAGGACGTATCCCAATGCCCCGAGGAACTCCACGGTGGCCCCGTCCAGCCCCGGCGATTTGCCCATTCAGTGCTGGTGGAGGGCACCGTACAATTGTGCTAATGTGAGCGGAGTCTCCAATCCTTTGGCGCCCTCCAGTCTGATCTTTGGCAGGTCCTCCTACAAAACTCTACACGTGTCCTCGCTGGACGGGTCCGGAGAGAGCAATGCACTGTTATAGGTTCGGACCAATATTCCCATTCCCTCCGGATCCATCGTCTGCCAGATGCTCGAAGAGCTGCTTATGAACCCTCTGCCAATTTTCCATTGAGTAGAAGAAGGGTGAGGCGCGGTTCAAATCTTCCAGGATCTGGATCCGCGACCTCACGTACACGCCTCGTGAGCTGCAGGTCCCTCAGCGCGCCCTCTTCTCTTTGTACACCTGCCACAGGATGGGGTCTGTGATGGCCTGACCGAGATGGGACTCCAAGTCAAGCACCTCCCTCTCTGGAAGCTCGATCTCGGCTTCCCCCCTCTTGGTCGATACCTTCGTGTTCCCCTGACAGAAGACACGGATGTGAGTCTTGACCACATCCCACCATAGCCTCAAGTAGAGGAAGCCTCATTGCTTCCTTCTCCAGTCAGCCCAGAATCGACGGAATGAGTCACGGAATCACTCGTCCTCCAGCAGCCATTTGTTAAAAGTGCCATTGCAGGGACCCGTCCCGTGTGCGGAGTGGAGTGAATTCCTCCCACATCAGGTGGTGGTCCGAGCACGGAACCAGCCACTTGGAGGCCACCGAGATGCAGGAGGCGTATGACTGTAAAATGTAGAGGCGGTCAATTCCGGGACCCTTCTTCTGAGTCCTCCAGACGAAAGCACTGGAGTTGGGATAGAGATTTCACCAGACGTCCACTAATTTGAGGTAGTTGATCCATCAAGTCACCCTGCTACTCCAGGAGCCAGGTGGCTTCATCTCCCGGAACGGTGTGGGTTTCCTGAATAAAACCCATCACATATCTCCCTTCCCTGAGGATTGTGAGATTGTGAAAACGGCTGAGAGACACCCTGCTGCTGTTGATGTTGAGGCTGGCTATGGATATCTTCATGTCAAAAATACCACCATCCTGTCACCAATACCTTACTGTGAGGAGAGAGTGGAACTGCTCATCGCCTTGCACTCCCCCAGCAACCCGGAGAGGACACACTGAACAGGCATCGCACGACTTTTTTCATGTCTGCACATTTGCAACCCTCCTTGAGGGCAAGACGGACAGACCAGATGATCAGCGCCAGCTACACACACTGGTAAAGGGGCGGCTGAACTTCCCTGCAAGCAGCAAGGAAGTCCCGGAGTTCTACAATGGGGATGAGAGGAGACTCGGTTGGAGGCAGGAGGGAGTGCACCGCCTCACTGGCAATGGATTCAAGGTCGTCCTCCGTGCCCCTCACCGAGACTCCATCCTCCTCCGTGCCGTCACCGCCAGTGGCCGACACACCCACCACACAATGTGGTGTGGACATCCCGGCCACGCCAGCGAGTCTCACCTCCCTCATGATCACATCCCCAGGATCGGTGGTGGAGGAGTCATTCCGATATTCCTCTGGGGAAACTGGGAATATGAATGCCTGTGGTTGAGGACAGCCTCTCCCCCTCAGTGCCCGGGCTTGTGATCAGCCTCGGGGGAGGCAGTTGTTTCTTGACTCTGGAAATCCAGCCGGAGCGAGACCCGAGGTAGAGAGAGGAGGCCATCTCCCACCCTGCCAGCGCCACAGTACCAGCAGACAGAGCACTGTTAACATTATTCAACTCAACCTCCGAGTCAGATCCATCCTGGATGACAGCAACAGGCGCCGAGAGCGTTGACCCTCACAGATCTCAGCCCCACCCAGGACACCGGACCAAGTGGGAGATGGAATGTTTTCTCCTGGTGGATCCACAGGCTCCCCCATCAGGGGAGGGGCCCTTTACCACTCCCCCGCCCCACCTCGGGTGTTGCGAATGGTACAGAGGCTTCTGTCCCCACTCCATTTTATGGGATAGAAAGCTGTGACTTAGGGCTCGAGCCCCAATGGTGCTGGTAGTGCGGGGAGTCCGAGGACCCGCCAGGAGACTGACCCTGTTCCTCTCGGCAATCTGCAGTGGAGGGATGCCTCCTCCTCTTATTCATGGAGAGGTGAGGAGGTTCAGAGACCTCAGTCTCACGAGACATCTATGTTTATCCCTCCACACCCTCAACAGTGTAGAGGGAGATTTACTCTCGATCTGACCCTCAGGCCCGTTTTGTTTTTTTGTCCAGGGGGACTTTATTCGCCAGGACCCCTTTATTTAAATTTTGAATTAAGTTTATTAAAAACAGATAAATAAACCAAAAACTCAAATTAAAATGCCATTCTCGGCATCAAAGATGCATCCCAGCCCCTGCGGTACCCACCGATGGTTGAAGGCCTCAAGTGTGCCAGATTCTGAATAGATCCCTGTTAAAGACAGGAACTTCAGTCCATGTCATCCACACCCATAGCGGCAGGAGGTGGAAAGAGGGTTTTCAAGGTTTTTACCTACAGGAACAATCAAAGTACCAGAGCTCACATTTCCTCTGTCCCTGATTGTCATTACTCATTATCCCCCCTGGAGGAACACCTCTCTCACTCTCTCCCCCTCTCTCTCTCTGTCTCTCTCTCTCACTCATTCTCTCTCTCGCTCTCACTCTCTCTCTGTCTCTCTTTCTTTCTTTCTCTCTGTCTCCTTCCCAGCAGAAAGCAATTGCTTTTAACACTTCAACATCCACGTTATCAAAACTTTTGTCCTCCCCACTCACACCAATTTAAAATATAACTATACACACATGTTAAACAACCAACTACTTTCAGACAGCATGCAGGACCAGACGTAACTGACCGTAATAGACACTGGCTGAGACAGACAAAGAAATCAAACAGGAAACTTCAAATACAAAAACAGACCCACTTACTCAAACACAAGCTTTTCCTCCTGTTCTCCTCAGACAGTGTTTAAGCCTTACTGTGGCTCCGAAAGGTTTCCTTTCCTTTTATATCTCAGGGACAGACAGGGTGGATAGCAAGAAGCTTTTTCCCAGAGTGGGGGATTCAATTGCAAGGGGACACGAGTTCAAAGTGAAAGGTGAAAACTTTAGGGGGGATATGCGTGGAAAGTTCTTTACGCAGAGGGTGGTGGGTGCCTGGAACGCATTGCTGGTGGAGGTGGTAGACGCGGGCACGATAGCGTCTTTTAAGATGTATCTAGACAGATACATGAATGGGCAGGAAGTAAAGAGATACAGACCATTAGAAAATAGGCAACAGGTTTAGATAGGGGATTTGGATCGGCGTAGGCTTGGAGGGCCGAAGGGCCTGTTCCTGTGCTGTAATTTTCTTTGTTCTTTGTTCTTTGTTAACGTCACACGTGACTTGGTGGGATTGAGAGTAACAGACTGTTCCATTCGGTGTTGTCACCACATTAACGGGACAGCCTGTCAAGGAGGTTACCTTAACGGGACAGATTGGTAAACGTTCTCCCTCTCCAACATTGTCCACATCTGAGGTCTCCTGCTCCGTTTTAGTGCCACCTGTGTGATACTCTGCTTTTTGTGAAGGCTGCTACACCCGCCTGGGAGCTGCTTTCCCTCTGGGTTTGCAATCACTGAATGTTAGACCTGTACTGTGCATGCTCTGTCTTCAGGTGGGGTCACTCCTGTAACTCCCTAAGGACACCTCTAGAATACTCTAACTTTTTTTTTTAGAACATTACAGCGCAGTACAGGCCCTTCGGCCCTCGATGTTGCGCCGACCTGTGAAACCATCTGACCGACACTATTCCATTTTCATCCATCTGTCTATCCAATGTCCACTTAAATGCCCTTAAAGTTGGCGAATCTACTACTGCTGCAGGCAGGGTGTTCCACGCCCTTACTACTCTCTGAATAAAGAAACTACCTCTCACATCTGTCCGATATCTATCACCCCTCAACTTGAAGCTATGTCCCCTCGTGTTTGCCATCACCATCCGAGGAAAAAGACGCTCACTATCCACCCTATCTAACCCTCTGATTATCTTATATGTCTCTATTAATTCACCTCTCCTCCTCCTTCTCTCCAACGAAAACAACCTCAAGTCCCTCAGCCTTTCCTCGTAAGACCTTCTCTCCATACCAGGCAACATCCTAGTAAATCTCCTCTGCACCCTTTCCATAGCTTCCACATCCTTCCTATAATGCGGTGATCAGAACTGCACGCAATACTCCAGGTGCGGTCTCACCAGAGTTTTGTACAGCTGCAGCATGACCTCGTGGCTCCGAAACTCGATCCCCCCTACTAATAAAAGCTAACACACCATATGCCTTCTTAACAGCCCTATTAACCTGGTTAGCAACCTTCAGGAATTTATGCACCTGGACATCAAGATCTCTCTGTTCATCTACACTACCAAGAATCTTCCCACTAGCCCAGAACTCTGCATTCCTGTTACTCCTTCCAAAGTGAATCACCTCACACTTTTCTGCATTAAACTCCATTTGCCATCTCTCAGCCCAGCTCTGCAGCCTATCTATGTCTCTCTGTACCCTACAACATCCTTCGGCACTATCCACAACACCGCCGACCTTAGTGTCATCTGCAAATTTACTAACCCACCCTTCTACACCCTCTTCCAGGTCATTTATAACAATGACAAACAGCAGTGGCCCGAAAACAGATCCTTGCGGTACACCACTAGTAACTAAAGACCAGGATGAACATTTGCCATCAACCCTCTGTCTTCTTTCAGCTAGCCAATTTCTGATCCAAAGCTCTAAATCGCCTTCAACCCCATACTTCCGTATTTTCTGCAATAGCCTACCGTGGGGAACCTTATCAAACGCCTTACTGAAAACCATATACACCACATCCACTGCTTTACCCTCATCCACCTGTTTGGTCACCTTCTCGAAAAACTCAATAAGGTTTGTGAGGCACGACCGACCCGTCACAAAACCGTGCTGACTATCTCTAATGTACTTATTCTTTTCAAGATGATTATAAATCCTGTCTCTTATAACCTTTTCCAACATTTTACCCACAACCGAAGTAAGGCTCACAGGTCTATAATTACCAGCGCTGTCTCTACTCCCCTTCTTGAACAAGGGGACAACATTTGCAATCCTCCAGTCTTCCGGCACTATTCCTGTCGACAATGACGACATAAAGATCAAGGACAAAGGCTCTGCAATCTCCTCCCTCGCTTCCCAGAGAATCCTAGGATAAATCCCATCTGGCCCAGGGGACCTATCTATTTTCACACCTTCCAAAATTGCTAACACCTCCTCCTTGTGAACCTCAATCCCATCTAGCCTCGTAGCCTGAATCTCAGTATTCTCAACAACATTTTCTTTCTCTACTGTAAATACTGACGCAAAATATTCATTTAACACTTCCCCTATCTCCTCTGATTCCACACACAACTTCCCACTACTATCCTTGATTGGCCCTAATCTAACTCTAGTCTTTCTTTTATTCCTGATATACCTATAGAAAGCCTTAGGGATTTCCCTGATCCGATCCACCAATGACTTCTCGTGTCCTCTCCTTGCTCTTCTTAGCTCTCCCTTTAGATCCTTCCTGGCTAGCTTGTAGCTCTCAAGCGCCCTAACTGAGCCTTCTCGTCTCATCCTAACATAAGCCTTCTTCTTCCTCTTGACAAGCGCTTCAACTTCTTTAGTAAACCATGGCTCCCTCGCACGACAACTTCCTCCCTGCCTCACAGGTACATACTTATCAAGGACACACAGTAGCTGCTCCTTGAATAAGCTCCACATTTCGATTGTTCCCATCCCCTGCAGTTTCCTTCCCCATCCTATGCATCCTAAATCTTGCCTAATCGCATCATAATTTCCTTTCCCCCAGTTATAATTCTTGCCCTGCGGTATATACCTGTCCCTGCCCATCGCTAAGGTAAACCTAACCGAATTGTGATCACTATCACCAAAGTGCTCACCTACATCTAAATCTAACACCTGGCCGGGTTCATTTCCCAGTACCAAATCCAATGTGGCATCGCCCCTGGTTGGCCTGTCTACATACTGTGTCAGAAAACCCTCCTGCACACACTGGACAAAAACTGACCCATCTACAGTACTCGAACTATAGTATTTCCAGTCGATATTTGGAAAGTTAAAGTCCCCCATAACAACTACCCTGTTACTCTCGCCCCTGTCGAGAATCATCTTCGCTATCCTTTCCTCTACATCTCTGGAACTATTCGGAGGTCTATAAAAGACTCCCAACAGGGTAACCTCACCTCTCCTGTTTCTAACCTCAGCCCATACTACCTCAGTAGACGAGTCCTCAAACGTCCTTTCTGTCGCTGTAATACTCTCCTTGATTAACAATGCCACACCCCCTCCTCTTTTACCATCTTCTCTGTTCTTACTCAAACATCTAAATCCCGGAATCTGCAACATCCATTCCTGCCCCTGCTCTACCCATGTCTCCGAAATGGCCACTACATCGAGATCCCAGGTACCAACCCATGCTGCAAGCTCACCCACCTTATTCCGGATGCTCCTGGCGTTGAAATAGACAAACTTTAAACCAGGTTCTTGCTTGCCAGTGCCCTCTTGCGTCCTTGTAACCATATCCCTGACCTCACTACTCTCAACATTCTGTACACTGGCACTACAATTTAGGTTCCCATTCCCCTGCTGAATTAGTTTAAACCCCCCCGAAGAGCACTAGCAAACCTCCCCCCCAAGATATTGGTACCCCTCTGGTTCAGGTGAAGACCATCCTGTTTGTAGAGGTCCCACCTACCCCAGAAAGAGCCCCAATTATCCAGGAAACCAAAACCCTCCCTCCTGCACCATCCCTGCAGCCACGTGTTCAACTCCTCTCTCTCCCTATTCCTCGCTTCGCTATCACGTGGCACGGGCAACAACCCAGAGATAACAACTCTGTTTGTTCTCGCTCTTAGCTTCCACCCTAGCTCCCTAAATTTCTGTCTTAAATCCCCATCTCTCTTCCTACCTATGTCGTTGGTGCCTATGTGGACCACGACTTGGGGCTGCTCCCCCTCCCCATTAAGGATCCCAAAAACTTCTGGGTCAACTGGACATTATCCTGTGTGACAGTAACAATATGTTTCTCTGCAAACTCTAACTGCTGCTGAACTGCACAAGCTTGTCCTGCATTAAGTGGCTGTTGTTGTTTAGTGACAGTAAAGGACACTAGCTTATTGTGTAACTCATGTAGCTGTGTCTGCTGCTGCTGCTGGGTCTGTTCACTTTGAGCTACCATTTCTCTCACCTGTGACTCGATCACTTCCTCATCGCACTGTGCACGGTGTGATGCTGCACATGGAGTCAGATTTAAAGCCTTTTCACCCTTCTGATGTTTAGCCAAGACGTGTGCCTGGATAAACTTCACTATATTTTAAAAGGAACGTGTGCATGCTTCCATACACAGTCTCCGAACAGGGACTGGATACTGTCCATATTACACTTAGTGCTTAACTCTTCCTCATATGTTTCCTAGAGACCCTTCTTCCCATTGTCTTTTTTGTGACATAATGTGTATTTAAAGAGACATCACTGGGTCAGTATAAACGTCTGCCCCTCAAAAGAGTTTATCCCTGCAAGAGTTTTCACTGGTCAAACGAATATTGATATGTTTGCGAAACTTTGCTACAACACCCTCGGTTTGCATTGTAGTCAAAGTCCCGGGTTTCAGCACCACTTGTAAGATCTGGGGTTTGATTTAATGTAATTGTCAGACTTAGGTCAATTACAATGACAGTCGATGTTGGGAGATCAGATCTAAAAGGGACTTGCAGCTCAGACTAGTTATCAAACTACATGGATACAAGGCTGTTTTCACAAGCTTCACAGACTGAATGAAGTTCTGCACAATAAGCAGCACATGGTAATATTGAGCAAAGGGAAGTGGTCAGCAGTTGTGTTCTCAATGGAACACCCGGTCCTCAACCTCCGGTTATCTGTGGAACCTTGTCTCTTCATTGGAGTCTATCTTCTGTATTCTTCTTGATGATGATGTGCCCTTTTGGGGTCTTACAAGCTCTTAATTTATACACATTTCCCAGCTTGGTTCTGTTCCATATTAGGTAAAAGGCCATTTCTGTTCATTTGATTGGTCAGTAATTAACTAACTACCCTTCCATGATAGTACCTTGAGCCTGGTTTAAGTCATTGTCATTGTCGTTCAGTGGGGAGTGGCAGGGGAGGGGAGGGGCCTCCAGATTCCAGCTGCCTTAACTCTCCGAATTCCTTTACAAAAGGTCATATCTTGACCCGGTGCCACCCTGCTGTGCCTATTCAACCACAGTGACCACTTAATGGCATTGAATTGTACATATCTCATTTCACAGCTTCCTGGCCACACGGGCATTGTTTACAATTTTATACCAGTTAAAAAGCTAACAGTCTCCCTGGGATAATCCACAGTCTAACGACTTTAAAATAAAGGGTCTCAACAGGTCAGGACTTGTCCAGATATTTAGCTAACATCATGCGTTGTGGTTATGTTACATACAGAATACTATTTTAACCGTTATACTGAAGGAAATGACAACTAAGTTCTAACAGTCCTATCATAAAATAAACTCAATCCTACAGTTTTGTCCCAACAAGGACGCCGATATCTAGCTTTGTGTCTGGAAACAGCAGCCACTACTGCCCACTGTTGACTGATTGTGTCTGAAGCTGTTGGGTTTTAGCTAAACACAGGGCATTTCTTTTATTCGCTCATTCATGGGATGTGGGTGTCGCTGGCTCTGCCAGCATTTATTGCCATCCCTAATTGCCCTTGAGAAGGTGGTGCTGAGCTGTGTTCTTGAACCCCTGTAGTCCATACCTGGGGATGGTGATGGCATTGTCTGGGACACTGTAAGGTGTGATTCGATGAGTATGACTATGTTTTCTGCTGCTTGACTAGCCTGTGGGACAGCTCTCCCAACGTTGGCACAAGCCCCCAGATGTTAGTATGGAGGACCTTACAGGGTCGACAGGGCTGGGTTTGTCTTTGTTGTTTCTGGTGCCTAGGTCGATGCTGGGTGGTCTGTCTGGTTTCATTGCTTTTCTTAGATTTTGTAGCCGTTTCGTACAACTGAGCAGCTTGCTAAGCCATTTCAGAATCAACCACATTGCTGTGAGTCTGGAATCACATGTAGGCCAGACCAGGTTAGGATGGCAGATTTCCTTCCCTAATGGACATTGGTGAACCAGATGTGTTTTTACAACAATTGACAATGAACACCATGAGAATAGATCTTTTAATTCTAGAGTTTTATTCAAGATGATTAATGATGTCAGAGTATGTCTTGTTTTGAAATGCAAATAAACCAGAAATTCTCTAAGCAACAGTTTGTAAGACGTCAGGAATGTAAGAGATTTGGATTGTTTAATTGTCCTGTGGTTTCAAATGTGTATGTGACCAGGAAGAAAAGCTGCTATTGTTTGTGCTGAGAACAGTCCTGAGGCATCTGTAACATCCACAAGTGGTGATGAAAATACTGAAGGAAATGGAAACACATGCTCACAATCAAGGCAGTCTCTCATATCATCATCTGAACAAAGAATTAGACATCTCATTGGACAATTGTAGCTTACGGTGTATTTTGATAGGACAGTGTGATCTTGTCAGTGAAACATTCAGCCCACCTTGATATGAAAGGTGCAAAATCATTGGAAATAGTGATTCAATGATAAGGTCGAGGAGATTGGTCAGCGACAGAACGATTAGCAGGGAGGGAAATGCTCACTGGGTTATCATGTATGCATGACTCTTTGTAACATGTTTGTGACTAATGGGTGTATTGTTCACCGGTACATTGCGAATGGGTATTTTGTATAATTGTAAACGAGTAGTATTCCTACTGAATCTAGTATAGTCATTGGTGTTTAATTTGAGCTCTGAGTGCTGTCTCATTATTTCTTGTAATACTCATGATTGAACCATCGAGTAACCAATCAAAAAGATGACAGTTTATAAACAACAATTGTTTCGAAATGTGGACATGAGGCTTCACATTATCATTCCCAGGAATGTCGACCCAAAGACCTGTGTCCAGAGTTACGACCGAGACAAGTTAACGACCCTTATGAAAATCCATGGAATACCATTCCTGCATCTTTGTTGTCCATCCATAATTATGCTTGACACTGATTGGCTTTCTAGACTATTTCAGAGGACAGTTAAAAGTGAACCACCTTGAGTTACATGGCGACCAGAACAGATAAGGATGGTAGATCACCTTCCCTAAAGGACATTAGTGAACCAGATAGATTGTTATAAAAATCGATGAAAGTTTCATGGCAACATTCTTAAGTCCAACTTTCAATTCCAAATTTGTATTTATCAATTGAATATATTAAATCATTGAATTTTAAATTCCGCCAGCTGCTATGGTGGGATTTGAACCCAGGGCATTAGCCTGAGCCTCTGGATTACTAGTTCAGTGACATTACCACTATCCCACTGTCACTGCCTCTCTGCATCACATTCCTCCCTTAAGACACTACATAAAACCTTCCTCTTTGACCAAGCTGTTGGTCATCTGACCTCATATCTCCTGTTGTGGCTCTGTGTCATACTTTGCTTCATAATGCTCCTGTGGAGCTCTTGCGATGTTTTATTGCATAAAAGGCACGATATAAATATACGTTGTTGTTGTTGGCATTTACTAGACATGACTTGTCTTACCATATCCTTGCTGCTGGCCATTTGTTGTCCATGGTTTTTTTCTTTTCTCAAGCAGCAAATACTTTTGTCCTGGGATGTGAACTCTAGAAATTTCCCCATCAGTGACAGTAAATACAGTGTTTACTCCACTTCTCCTTTTTTAATCAGAGTGCAACATTGGCAACCCTCCAGTCCTCTGCCACGAATCCCATATCCAAGGTGTATTGGAAGATTCTGGCCTGTGCATCTGCTATTCTCATCTTTCCCTCCCTCAGCAATCCTCATACATCCCATTCAGACTGGGCAAATGTTATCGTTTATTGTGGTACAAAAGGTGTCCAAATGAAAAGGGTTAACTGAACCTGTTTGTTCAGTAACTGCAATTAATGTCAGTCTCCATGGACCCTAACTGTGTCACTGGAGGGTTTTCCTTTTCTATTAATAAGGGACTCTTTCAATGTGTTATCACATAGCGTCAAAGGGAACATCACGCTCAGCACTGACAGGGATCAGTGGCTCCAGAGAGAGGGAAAGGATAGATCAGAATCTGAGAACAATAGATTTGAATGTTACAACAATGGACAGGAGTTTATCCTCGGATCTTTACTATCTTTCTACATATTGGGATTGGTACTCATTAGACGATCGGATCCTGTATGCACTTGTGATATTTCAATATATTTACTATCCCATCCTGGCTATTGTTGGTGTCCCTGGTAGGTCTCTCTATACAGCTATTATTTCTACAAACCATGTTTAATTGCAATACTGCTCCTGTAATTTACTCTGCCCTTCTTGCTGCTGCGACTGTTGCTGGTGAATCTCTACCTCCAGCTATTAGCTGTAAATCCATTGCTAATTGTATTGCAGTTCTTGTAAGTTCATCACTCATCTTCGGTCTTGTCTGTGCTCCTTGTAAGTCTCTATTTTCCGCTAGGAGATCTGCAAACCCTGTTTCACTGAAATACTGTTCTGTAATGCAAATATTGGGAAGACTGAAACCAGTGTCATTGGTCTTCATCACAAATTCCATCCCCTATCTGTGAAACATATACCCCACCCTGCCCGATATCTGAGGCTGAACCAGACTGCTTACAACATCTGTATTCTATTTATACCTGAGCTGAGTTCATCTCCATATTCCCTACATCACCAATCCTGCCTATTACCACCTCTGTAATATCATCCATCTCCACCTCTGCCTCAGCCCTTCTGCTGCATAAACCCTCATCTGTGCTTTAATCACTTGATTTTTCCAATTCTATCCTGGTCCCCCTGCAGGTTATAAACTTCTATAAACCACAGCCCATCCAGAAATCTGCTGCCTGTATTCTAACTCACACCAAATCCCGATCACCCATCACCCCTGTGCTCACTGATCTACATTGGCTCCCGGTCTGACAGCACCTTAATTTTAATAATCTCATTCTTGTGTTTGAATCCCTCCATGGCCTCGCCCCTCCAATTAGCCCCATTCCCCTGCCCATTCCCATATTCCAGCATTTCTTCCACCATCAAGTCTATTTCCATGTCCCCTTTTAAAGTGAATTTCCTTCCCTCACTATCTCTCCCTGGTGGTGATTTTCAGCTCTTACAGCAGCATTGTTGCCCACACTGTGGAAGCCTGGATCCAGAAAAGGGTCTGAACTGAGCGCCCAGCCACTTCTGGTGTGGCCTGCACACTGTCCCATGCTGTGCAGTACTCTAGCCCGGGTGTACATTGTGTGCACTAGTAGCATGAGGAATTGTGGAATGTCATGTCAAACTGCTATTCCAGCAGCTTTGATGCACGTCTTTGAAACTTGATCTGTGCATGTCCACTGACTGCCTGTGTTAGTCACTCTCAGCTGAACATACATTCAGCAGCACGAGGAACTCCCTCCAGTGTTATTTAAAAAGACCAGACATCCAACTTACAGGTGAGAGGCTTTTGACTTCCTTCTGCTTTTGTAAAGTTGGAGGAGGTGCTGTGGATGGTTTTCTGGAGGTTGTGTTGTGAGCTGCTGCAGACATTCAGGGAGGACAGAGGATTTGGTGTCCCAACTCTGGACGAGGTATGGGGACTGTAGTTACAGTGTCTCTGGGTCTGTAACATGACCAACAAATGGAGCAGAGGCTGCAGAGAGGGGAAGCTCTGTAACGATGGAGGAGGAGGGGACTCTGCTCTACCCACCCCTGGTTTTCCAAGAACACTTTTCCTACCTACATCTAACCCAGGAGTAGTGTGTGAGGTGACTCTGATTCAATACGGATGTGGTCACAGAGCTGTGTCACCTCCTGTCACATAACCTGGAGCCTCACACCAGGGTGAGGACGGAGCTGTCAGTGGCTGTTAAGGTCACAGTTTCATTGAACGTCTATGTATCTGGATCTTTCCAGGCAGGAGCAGGAGACATATCTAACATTCAGTCATAGACAGTGACAGAGTCAAAGTCACTTACTACACATAAGGAGTCCATTCGTCCCATCGAGACCATGCTGGTTCTCTGTGGATCAATCAAGTCAGTCTTACTCCCCCGCCCAATTCCCGTAGCCCTGCAAGTCCACTTCCTTCAATCACCCATCCAGTTTCCTTTTGAAATTGGAAGGAAGGATCAAATTGGAAGGAAGTAAAGCTGGTAACAGGAGGTAGAAAAGTAGAAGGTGACATTCGAAGGGAGGCGAAACAAAGGTGAGCTTCAACTAGAATGCAGAATGTCAATAAGGCACGGTTATGGGCACTGTACCTGAATGCGCGCAGTATTTGGAACAGGGTAGATGATTTAAAGGCCCAAATAGAGGTACATGGGTATGATCTAATAGTCATAACGGAAACGTGGCTACAGAGTGACCAAGACTGAGAACTGAATATGCAGGCATATTCGACCTTTTGGAAGGACAGGCAACAAGGGAAACGACGTAATGTTGCGCTGATAATAAGGGATGGGACCAGTACATTAGTAAGGAAGGATCTCAGGTCTGCAGAACAAAATATGGAATCTGTTTGGGTGGAGCGAAGAAACTGAAAGGGCAGAAAACATTGGTAGGAGAGCTGTTTATAGGCCACCAAACAGCATTGTTAGTGTGGGGCACAGCATTAATGCAGATGGGAGAATCATACAGGATGGGTAATGCAATAATCAGGGGTGAGTTAGATCTTCATATAGACTGGGTAACCTAATGAGAACAAATTTCATGGATAGCGAGTTTCTGGAGTGTGTTACGGATGGTTTTCTAGAGCAGTATGTTCAGGAACCGACTAGAAAACAGGCTATTTTAGATCTAGTATTATGTAATGTGACAGGGCTAATTATTAATTGTATTGTAAAATTACCTTTAGGGATGAATTACCATAATGTGATAGAATTTTACATTATGCTTGAAAGTACGTTCGTTCAATCTTAAGCCAGGGTGTTAAATTTGCACAAAGGAAATTATGAAGATATGAGGAGCAAATTGCCCGAGGTGGATTGGGAAACTACATTGAAAGGTATGATAGTACATAGGCAATCGATAGTCTTTAAAGAAAGATTATATAGCTTACAGCACCGATACATTGCTTGCAGGCACATAAACCCCAAAAGTAAAGGCAGTCAACTGTGGATAACAAAGGAAGTTAAGGATTGTATAAGATTAAAACTGCGGTTAGCACCGCAGCTTCACAGCTCCAGCAACCCGGGTTCAGTCCTGGGTATTGCCTATGTGGAGTTTGCAAGTTCTACCTGTGACTGCGTGGGTTTCAGCCGGGTGCTTCAGTTTCCTCCCACAGCCAAAGACTTGCAGGTTGATAGGTAAATTGGCCATTGTAAATTGCTCCTAGTGTAGGTAGGTGGTAGAAGAATGGTGGGAATGTGGTGGGGAATATGGGATTAATGTCGGATTGGTATAAATGGGTGGTTGTTGTTCGCCACAGACTCGGTGGGCTGAAGGGCCTGTTCCAGTGCTGTATCTCTCTATGACTCTATAAAAGGCCTATAAAGTTGCCATAAATCGGAGTAAACCTGAGAATTGGGAGGACTTTAGAATAGATCAAAGGAGGAAGAAGAAACTGATAAAGAAAGGGAGAATAGAATATGAAAGTTTGTTGGAAAAAATATGAAAAACTGACTGTAAAAGCTTCCACAGGTACACAAAAAGGAAACGTTTGGCGAAGCCAAATGTGGGTCCATCACAGGCAGTGTCAGTAGAATTTATAGTGGGGAACAGAGAAATGGCAGAGAAGCTAAATGATTATTTTTTGTCAGTGGAATATATAAGAAATCTCCCAGAATGAGAGATCCAAATGATTGTAGGAATAAAAATTTGAAGGAAATTAAAAGCATAATACTATGGATGCTGGAAATCTGAAATAAAAACAAGAAATGCTGAAAACACTCAGGAGGTCTGATAGCATCTGTGTAGAGAGAAGCAGAGATAACGTGACCCTTCTTCAGAACTGCAATGAATTGAAGGAAATTAGTATTACTTAGAAGAAATTGAAGAAATTAATTGGGCTGAAGGTTGGTATGTCCCCAGGACCTGATATTCTACTTGCCAGAGTGTTGACGAGATAGCTATGGAAATGCATTGCTGATCATCTTCAAAGAATCTGCAGATTCCGGAGCGGTTCCTGCAGCTTGGAAGGTCGCAAATGTCACCCACTATTTAAGAGGGAGGGAGAGAGAAAACAGGGAATTACAAAGCTGTTAGCCTTTCATTAATCGTTGGGAACCTGCGAGAATCATTTCCAAAGGATGTGATAAATGGACTTGGATAACAATGATCTGATTGGGCACAGTTAACATGGATTTATGAATGGGAAATGATGTTTGATGAACCTGTTGGAGATTTTGAGGATGTTACTAACAGAATTGATAAAGGGGAGTTGGTGGACATGGTATACTTGTATTTTCAGAAGGTTTTTGATGAAGTCCACCAGAAGGAGCTTGCTTCGCAAAATTAAAATAAATGGGATAGGAGGTAGTATACTGGCATTTTCACGTTGGCATGGTGTGACTAGTAGGGTACTGCAAGGATCAGAGCTTGGCCTCAGCTGTTCACAATATGTATCGATGATTTGGATGTGGGGACCAAATGTAATATTTCCAAGTTTGTGCATGACACAAAATAAAACGAAACCAATAAAATTCAAGCAGGACTTGACACGGTAGATGCAGGAAGGATGTTTCCGATGGTGGGGAGTCCAGAACCAGGGGTCATAGTCTAAGGATACGGGGTAAAACTTTCAGGACTGACATGAGGAGAAATTTCTTCACCCAGAGAGTGGCGAGCCTGTGAAAATCTGTCATCACGCCCATATCCAAGGGGGATTGGAAGATTCTGGCCAGTGCCTCGGCTATTTCCACCATTCCTTCCCTCAGCAACCCTCATACATCCCATCCAGACTGGGTAAATGTTCAACTTTATTGCGGTACATAAAGTGTTGGATTGAAAAGAGTTAACTGAATCTGTTAATTCTGTGACTGTACATAATGTCAGTCTCCATGGACCCGAATTGTGTTTTCCATCTTCTATTAATAAGGGGCTTCTTTCAATGTGTTATTCCATAGTGTCAGTGGGAACATCAGCTCCGGCACTTACAGAGATCAGCTGCTCCAGAGAGATAGAGAGAGGATAGGTTAGAATCTGAGAACAAAAGACTGGAATGTTACAACAATGGGTCAGAATCTGAGAACAATAGATTGGAATGTTACAACAATGGGTCAGAATCTGAGAACAATAGATTGGAATGTTACAACAATGGGTCAGAATCTGAGAACAATAGATTGGAATCTTACAACAATGGGTCAGAATCTGAGAACAATAGATTGGAATGTTACAACAATGGGTCAGAATCTGAGAACAATAGATTGGAATGTTACAACAATGGGTCAGAATCTGAGAACAATAGATTGGAATGTTACAACAATGGGTCAGAATCTGAGAACAATAGATTGGAATGTTACAACAATGGACAGGAGTTTATCTTCGGAACTTTACTCTTTTTCTACATATTATGATCGGATGTCATTAAACACTCGTATCTATCTCGCACTGAAGATTATTCAATACGTTTACTATCCCATCCTGGCTATTATTGGGGTCCCTGGTAAGTCTCTCTATCTAGCTATTAATTCTAAAAACATGTTTAACAGCATTACTGTTCGTGTAATTTACTCTGTCCTTCTTGCTGCCGTTGTCTGCCTGGTGAGTATCTCCAGATATTAGCTCTATAAACCATTGTCAACTGTATTACAGTTCTTGTCATTTACTCTCTCATTTTATTTATTTAATAATAATTAACTAATTAGTGTTAGAAATGTCAGTTGGAGGGGTGAAGTGCTTCACCTGTGAGATGTGGGAAGCCCGTGACGCTTCCAGCGTTCTGGAGGACTACATCTGCAGGACGTGTACCCAGTTGCAGCTCCTCATAGACCGCATGGATGGGTTGGAGCGGCAACTGGATGCAGTTAGGAGCATGCAAGTGGCGGAAAACGTCATAGTGAGGAGTTTTAGAGAAGTGGTTACACCCAAGGTGCAGGGGATAGATGGGTGACCGCTAGAAGGGGCAGGCAGTCAGTGCAGGAATCCCCTGTGGCTATCCCCCTCTCTAACAAGTATACCGTTTTGGATACTGTTGGGGGGGATGGTCTATCAGGGGAAAACAGAAGCAGCCAGAGCAGTGGCACCATGGCTGGCACTGTTGTTCAGCATGGAGGGACAAAACACAGAAGAGCAATAGTTATCGGGGACTCTATAGTCAGGGGCACAGATCGGCGCTTCTGTGGACGTGAAAGAGACTCCAGGATGGTATGTTGCCTCCCTGGTGCCAGGGTCAAGGATGTCTCTGAATGGACAGGGGACATTCTGAAGGGGGAGGGTGAACAGCCAGAGGTTGTGATACACATCGGTATCAATGACATAGGCAGGAAGAGTGATGAGGTCCTTCAGGGGGAGTTTAGGGAGTTAGGTAGAAAGTTAAAAAACAGGACCTCGAGGGTTGTAATCTCCGGATTACTCCCTGTGCCACATGCCAGTGAGGCTAGAAATAGGAAGACAGTGCAGCTAAACACGTGGCTGAGCAACTGGTGTAGAAGGGAGGGTTTCAGATATCTGGACCATTGGGATCTCTTCAGGAACAGATGGGACCTGTACAAGAAGGACGGGTTGCATCTAAACTGGAGGGGCACAAATATCCTGGCTGCGAGGTTTGCTAGCGTCACTCGGGAGGGTTTAAACTAATGTGGCAGGGGGGTGGGAACCAGAGCAGTAGGACAGCAAGTGAAATAAATGAAGGGGAACTAGTAAATAAGGCCAGTAAGACTAAGAGGAAGAGCAGGCAGGGAGATGTTGCGGAGAACAGCGGGACTGGTGGTGTGAAGTGCATTTGTTTCAATGCGAGAAGTATAACGGGTAAGGCAGATGAACTGAGAGCTTGGATTAGTACTTGGAACTATGATGTTTTTGCTATTACAGAGACTTGGTTGAGGGAAGGACAGGATTGGCAGCTAAATGTCCCAGGCTTCGGAAGCTTCAGAAGGGATAGAGGGGGATATAAAAGGGGTGGGGTAGTTGCATTACTGGTGAAGGAGAATATCCCAGCTGGACTGCGGGAGGACACCTCGGAGGGGTCATACAGCGAGGCAATATGGGTGGAGCTCAGGAATAGGAAGGGTCCAGTCACGATGTTGGGGCTTTACTGCAGGCCTCCCAACAGCCGGTGGGAGGTAGAGGAGCAGAAATGTGGACACATTTTGGAAAGGTGTATAGGTAGCAGGGTTGTAGTGGTGGGTGATTTTAACTTCCCCTGTATTGACTGGGACTCACTTAGTGTTAGGAGTTTGGATGGGGCAGTATTTGTAAGGAGCATCCAGGAGGGCTTCTTGAAACAATACGGAGATAGTCCAACAAGGGATGGGGCCGTACTGGACCTGGTATTGGGGAATGAGCCTGGCCAGGTGGTCTACGTTTCAGTAGGGGAGCATTTCGCGAACATTGACCATAATTCCATGTGTTTTAAGGTACTTGTGGATAAGGATAAGAGTAGTCCTCGGGTGAAGGTGCTAAATTGGGGGAAGGCTAATTATAACAATATTAGGCAGGAACTGAAGAATTTAGATTGGGGGCGGCTGTTTGATGGTAAATCAATATCTGACATGTGGGAGTCTTTCAAACGTCAGTTGATTAGAATCCAGGACCAGCATGTTCCTGTGAGGAAGAAGGATAAGTTTGGCAAGTTTCGGGAACTTTGGATAACGCGGGATATTGTGAGCCTCGTCAAAAAGAAAAAGGAAGCATTCATAAGGGCTGGAAGGCTAGGAACAGACGAATCCCTTGAGGAATATAAAGACAGTCGGAAGGAACTTAAGCAAGGAGTCAGGAGGGCTAAAAGGGGTCATGAAAAGTCATTGGCAAACAGGCTTAAGGAAAATCCCATAGCTTTTTATACGTATATAAAGAGCAAGAGGGTAACCGGGGAAAGGGTTGGCCCACTCAAGGACCGAGAAGGGAATCTATGTGTGGAGCCAGAGGAAATGGTACTAAATGAGTACGTTGCATCAGTAATCACCAAAGAGAAGGACTTGGTACATGATGAGCCTAGGGAAGGGAGTGCAGATAGCCTCAGTCATCCCATTATCAAAAAGGAGGAGGTGTTGGGTGTCTTGCAAAACTTTAAGGTAGATAAGTCCCCAGGGCCTGATGAGATCTACCCCAGAATACTGAGCGAGGCAAGGAAAGAAATTGCTGGGGCCTTGACAGAAATATTTGCATCCTCATTGGCTCCAGGTGCGGTCCCAGAGGACTGGAGAATAGCCAATGTTGTTCCTTTGTTTAAGAAGGTTAGCAAGGATAATCCAGGAAATTATAGGCCAGTGAGCCTTACGTTAGTGGTAGGGAAATTATTAGAGAGGATTCTTCGGGACAGGATTTACTCCCATTTGGAAACAAATGAACTTATTAGCGACAGGCAGCATGGTTCTGTGATGGGGAGGTCGTGTGTCACTAATTTGATTGAGTTTTTTGAGGAAGTGACAAAGATGATTGATGAAGGAAGGGCAGTGGATGTTATCTATATGGACTTCAGTAAAGCCTTTGACAAGGTCCCTCATGGCAGACTGGTACAAAAGGTGAAGTCACATGGGAACAGAGGGGAGCTTGCAAGATGGATGCAGAACTGGCTCGGTCATAGACGACAGAGGGTAGCAGTGGAATGGTGCTTTTCTGAATGGAGGGATGTGACTAATGGTGTTCCGCAGGGATCAGTGCTGGGGCCTTTGCTGTTTGTAGTATATATAAATGATTTGGAGGAAAATGTAGCTGGTCTGATTAGTAAGTTTGCGGACGACACAAAGTTTGGTGGAGTTGCGGATAGTCATGAGGATTGTGAGAATATACAGCAAGATATAGATCAGTTGGAGAGTTGGGAGGAGAAATGACAGATGGAGTTTAATTCGGACAAATGTGAGGTAATGCATTTTGGAAGGTCTAATCCAGGTGGGAGGTTTGCAGTAAATGGCAGAACCCTTAGGAGTACTGACAGGCAGAGAGATCTGGGCGTCCAGGTCCACAGATCATTGAAAGTGGCAACGCAGGTGGATAAGGTCGTCAAGAAGGCATACGGCATGCTTATCTTCATGGGTCGGGGCGTAGAGTATAAAAATTGGCAAGTCATGCTGCAGCTATCCAGAACTTTAGTTAGGCCACACTTAGAATATTGCGTGCAATTCTGTTCGCCACACTACCAGAAGGATGTGGAGGCTTTGGCGAGGGTACAGAGGAGGTTTACCAGAATGTTGCCTCGTCTGGAGGGCATTAGCTAGAAGCAGAGGTTGGATAAACTCGGATTGTTTTCACAGGAACGACGGAGGTGGAGGGGCGACATGATAGAGGTTTACAAAGTTATAAGCGGCATGGACAGAGTGGATAGTCAGAAGCTTTTTCCCAGGGTGGAAGAGTCAGTTACTAGGGGACATAGGTTTAAGGAGAGAGGGGCAAAGTTTAGAGGGAATGTGAGAGGCAAGCTCTTTCCGCAGAGGGTGGTGAGTGCCTGGAACGTGTTGCCGGGGGAGATGGTGGAAGCGGATACCATAGAGATGTTTAAGAGGCATCTTGACAAATACATGAATAGGATGGGAATAGAGGGATACGGACCCCGGAAGTGCAGACGGTGTTAGGTTCGGCAGGCATCAAGATCGGCGCAGGCTTGGAGGGCCGAATGGCCTGTTCCTGTGCTGTACTTTTCTTTGTTCTTTGTTCTTGTTCTTTGCTGCTGTTGCTGTCTCTATTTCAGGCTCGGAGATCTGTAAACCCTGTTTCACTGAAATACTGTTCTGTTATGTAAATTTTGGGAAGACTGAAGCCAGTGTCATTGGTCTCCATCACAAACTCCATCCCCTATCTGGGAAGCACATACTCCACCCTGCCCAATATCTGAGGCTCAACCGGACAGTTTACAACTTCTGAGTTATATTTAAACCTGAGCTGAGTTCATCTTCATATTCTCTCCATCACCAACCCTGCCTAATACCACCTCTGTGATTTCACCCATCTCCACCTCTGCCTCAGCCCATCTGCTGCGTAAACCCTCATCCGCATCACTGATAAATCCACACTTGACTATTCCAATTCCATCTTGGTCACCCTTCTCGTTCTAAACCTCCATAAACCACAGCCCATCCAGAACTCTGCTGCCTGTATTTTAACTCATTCCAATCCCGATCACCCATCACCCCTGTGCTCACTGATCTACATTGGCTACCGGTCTGGCAGCACCTTAATTTTAATATTCTCATTCTTATGTTTGAATCTCTCCATGGCCTCAGCCCTCCATTTATTCACTTTCCCCTTTCCAATTCATATATTCCTGCAAATCTTTCGACTTCACTCTTTTTTCAGTTCTCCTTGTAAAGTGAATTTCTTTATCTGTATGTGTCCCGAGACAGGATTATAGACTCTGCAGCAAGACTGCTGCTGACGGTACAGAAGCTGGTTATCCATAAAGAGATGTGAATCGCACAGCCGGCCGCTTCCAGTGCGGTCTGCACAATATCCCATGCTGGGCGGGGCTCCAGCCCAGTCGTATCATCCATGTGCTGTTCGCCTGGTCTTCACAGCCGGCCACTTCTACTGTGGCCTGCACACTGTCCCAAGCTGGGCAGAGCTCTAGCTCAATTGTACCTTGTATGTGTTGTTCCTTTGAGGGTGGATTTGAAAGTGATGTCAATGTACCATAGCAGCAGCTTTGATGTACTTCTCTGAAACTTGGTCTGTGCATGTCCACTGACCGCCTGTGTTAGTCACTCACAGCTGAAAATACACTCAGCAGCAGGAGGAACCCCCTCTAGTGTTATTTAAAAGGACCAGGCATCCAACATACAGGTGAGGGGCTTTTGACTTACTTCTGCTCTTGTAAAGTTAATGGAGGTGCTGTGGATGGTTTTCTGGAGGTTGTGTTGGGAGCTGCTGCAGACATTCAGGGAGGACAGAAGATTTGGTGACCCAACTCTGGAAGAGGTATTGGGACTGTAGTTACAGTGTCCCTGGGTCTGTCACATGACCAACAAATGGAGCAGAGGTTGCAGAGAGGGAAGCTCTGTAAATATAGAGGAGCAGGGGGCTCTGCCCTACCCACCCCGGGTGTTCCAAGAGCTCTTTTCCTACCTACACTTAACCCAGGAGCAGTGTGTGAGGTGACTCTGATTCAATAAGGAGGTATCACAGAGCTGTGTCACCTCCTGTAACACAACCTGGAGCCTCACACCAGGGTGAAGACGGAGCTGTCAGTGGCCGTTCAGGTCACAGTTTAATTGAACTTCTATGTATCTGGATGGTTCCAGGCAGGAGCAGGTGACATATCCAACATAGAGTGGTAGAAATCGATGGAGTCATTTACAACACTGAAGGAGGCCATTCAGTCACTCTATGCCGGCTCTCTGTGGAACAATCCAGTCAGTTCCACTCCCCCGCTCAATTCCCGTATCCCTGCAAGTTCATTTCCTTCAGGTGTCCATCCAGTTTCCTTTTGAAATCATTGATTGTCTTGGCTTCCACCACCCTCATGGGTAGTGAGTTCCAGCTCATTACCATCCACTATGTAAAAACGTTTCTCCTCATATTCCCCCTGTATCTCTTACCCAAAACCTTCCATCTGTGTCCCCTAGTCCTTGCTTCATCAGTTAATGGGAACAGTTTTTCCTTGTCTATCTTATCTAAGTCTATCATAATCATGTGCACCTCTATCAAATCTCTCTCAATCTCCTTTACACCAGGGAGAACAACTCCATCTTCTCCGAACTCACTTTGTAACTAAACTTCCATCCCTGGAATCATTCTGGTAAATCTCCTCTGCACCCTTTCAGGGACTTTCACATCCTTCCGACAGTGTGGTGACCAGAACTGTACACAGTTCTCTAGTTGGGGTCTAACCAAAGCTTTATGAATGTTCTGCATAACTTCCCTTATTTTCTATCTTTGCATCCAATGATGAAGCCCAAGATCTGATATGATTTGCTAAGCACCCTCCTAATATGTCCTGGCACCTTCAAAGATCAATGCATATGGAGCCCCAGGTCCCTCTGTTCCTGCACAATCTTTAGAACTGTGTCATTATGTCTATATTGCCTTCCTCGTCCATCTGATAAAATACATCACCTCACACTCCTCTGTATTAAATTCTACCTGTCACTTCTCTGTCCATTCTGCTAGCCGATCTATATCATGTTGTAGGTGGTTTGTGACATCCTCACTGCTTACTACTCCTCCAAGATTGCAATCATCAGAAAAAATGTAAATTCTACTCATTATTCCAAGATCCATGTCATTTATATGTAGCAAAAAAAAAAACAGTGTTCCTCGCACTGACCATTGGGGAACTTCACTGTCTACCATCCTCCAGTCTGAAAAACAACCATTTAACACATTTCTCTTTTTTCTGTCATTTGGACAATTTTTGATTCAACTGGATGCTATTCCTGAGATTCAATTTTGTTAACCAAGCTTTTGTGTGGTTGTTCATCAAACAATTTCATAAAATCCATGCATACAACATCCACCACATTCCCTTCATCAACCTTCTCAGATCATCGAAATAAATTCAATTAGTTCAGTCAAGCATGATCTGCCTTTTTAGAAATCCGTGCTGACAATCCTTAAATATCTCAAACCTCTCCAAGTGTGTGTTGATTTTTCCCTGATAATTGCTTCTAAAACTTAACTCACCAATGATGTTAAACTAATTGAACAGTAGTTACCAGGCCTGTCTGTTGTCCATTGATAATTCTGGGAGGTGAGGGTAACCATCTATGTCATCATTTTCTTCCTCAGCAGGGAGAAGCAGGATGAGTGATCCCGTAGCTTTGTCAGGATAGCGGGATTCCTGATGACATAGGTGGCTCTGCGGGGCCCCCATGTCAACGGGGAGAGGTACAGGAACTGGAAGCACTCTCACTCCATTAATGTACAGTTGGTGTGTGAGCATGCCCAGTACATCATGGTGGTGAATGTCCACTATCCTGGTAGCAGCAAGGATACCTTCATTCTGAATCAGTCAGCCGGTCCCAATACTCCGGGGCTCCTTGCAGAACCAGAATGCGGCTTCTCGGAGGCGAAGGAAACCCCTCTAGACACAGCTCATGTTTCTGCAGCCCCAAATCACATCCCACACCAACCAACCTCACAAAATTACCATGTGTATAATGTGAGCAATGGAATCGCCAGGAACATGGTGGAACAGACCATCGGTGTGATGAAGCAATGCTTCCGATGTCTGAACCGCTCAGGGGGTGCCCTCCAGTACACACTGGAGCAGGTGTCCAAGTTCATGGTGTTCTGCTGCATCCTTCATATCATCACCATCATGAGGACACAGGCATTGGCACCAGGAATCTGGAGGATACCTCAGGAGGAGGAGGAGGCAGGGAGTATATTTCCTGGATGCCTTCCAGCCGGACAGGTTGTCGGAGAGTCCCTGCTAAGATACCGGTTCCCATAGGACAACTTCTCTTTCCCGCCATGGATCCCCCATTCTCCACCATTACACCCATCTGAGATGCCCCATCACAGTGTTATTACAGCACAGAAGGAACTATTCAGCTCATAGTGTCTGCACCGGCTCTCCGAATGCACAATTCACCTAATCCCATTCCCTGCCTTCTTCCCGGAACCCTGCACATTCTTCCTTCTCATATACCAGTTTATTCAGCTTTAGCATGTTCATAGATGTGGTCACCACACTGCTGAAGAGCATGCAGGCAGAGAGGGAATGGGTGATCAGCAGGCAGTCAAAAATTATCAGGCAGGTAGTGCCGGAGACCCCTGAGTGCATCTCAGTCTCCAACAGGTATTCAGTTCTGAATACTGAGGGAAGTGATGCTTCACCTGAGGAGAGCAGCCACAGCAAGTCCATGGCACCACGGGTGGCTCAGCTGCAGAGCGGGATACAGGGATGACTGGAAGAGCCATAGTGATAGGTGAGTCAATAGTCAGGGCAACAGACAGGCGTTTCTGTGGCCACAGACGTGAATCCAGGATGGGGTGTTGTCTCCCAGGTGCCAGGGTCAAGGATGTCACTCAGCGACTGTGGAGCATCTTGAAGCAGGAGGGGAACAGCCAGAAGTCGTGGTCCACATGGGAACCAACGACAGAGGTAGAAAGCGGGATGTGGTCTTGCAGTCAGAATTTAGGGAGCTAGGGAAGAAATTAGCAAGCAGGACCACAAACACAGTCAAAAAGTAGAATTCTCCAGATTACTCCCAGTGCCAGGTGCAACGTAGTATATAAATAGAAAGATAAGGCAGACGAATCTGTGGCTGGAAAGATGGTGCAGGAGGGAGGGATTCATATTCCTGGGACACTGAAACCGGCTCTGGGGGAAATGGAACCTTTACAGGCCGGACGGGTTGCACGTGAACAGAGCCAGGACTGGGTTCCTTGCGGAACGTTTTGCGAGTACTGTTGGCGAGGGTTTAAACTAGTTTAATAGGGAGGTGGGGGACCTGAGGGTAGACTTAGCTGGGACAAAATCAGAAATGAAAATGGAAGGTGGCAAATTAATGGATGAGTCTAGAAGACAGAGGAAATGAGGGTGAGAAAATGAAAAAAGGGTTTGGCAGTGCTCAAGGCTATCTGTTTCAATGTATGGAGTGCTGCAAATAAAGCAGATGAGCGGAGGGCAAAGATAGACATGTGGCAGTATGATATCATAGTTGTTACAGAAACTTGGCTTAAGGAGGGACAGGAATGGCAGCTCAACGTTCCTGGTTATCAGGTTTTTAGATGCGATAGAGAGGGGGTTAAGAAAGGAGGGGAATGGCAATTCTGGTCAAGGAATCTTTTGCAGCTGTGAGGAGGGATGATATGTTGGAAGGTTCATCAAGTGAGGCCATATCGATTCAGCGAAGGGACCATAAAGGGGCAATCTCACTGCTGGGAGAGTGATCTCGACAGCCAAATAGTCAGTGGTTGATAGAGGAGCAGATAAGTAGGCAAGTCTCTGAGAAGTGCAAGAACAATAGGGCAGTAATAGTAGGGTATTTTAATCACCCCGATGTTAACGAGGATAATTTTAGTATGAAAAGAATTGAGGGAGCAGCATTCTTGAGGTGCATTCAGGACAACATTTTTGTCCAGCATGCAGAAAGTCCAACAGGAGAGGGTGCAGTTTTAGACTTTGTTTTAGGAAATGACGACGGGCAGGTGTATGGAGTGTCAGGGGAGAGCGTTTTGGTGGGAGTGATCATAATTCAGTCAGTTATAACATAACTATGGAAACGTACAGACATAGAATAGGATTTAGAGTTCTCAATTGGTGCAAGGCCAATTTTACTAAACCGAGGAGCGAAAGTGGACTGGAAACAGCGACTTGAAGGTAAATCAGTCTCAGAGCACTGGGAGGCATTCAAAGTGGAGATTCAAGGGGTTCAGTGTAAACATGTTCCCACAAAGAAAAAGGGTGAGGCGGCCAAATCTCGAGTCCCATGGATGTCAAGGAGCCTATATTGTAAGATAAAACAGAAAAGGGAAGCATACATCCGACACTGAGAACTTAATACTACAGAAAGTTGAGAGGACTTTAGAAAGTGGAAGGATTAAATCAAAAAGGAAATTAGGACAGCAAAGAGAGAGCATGAAAGAATATTGGCAAGCAAAGTCAAGGTGAACCCAAAGATGTTTTCTCAATGCATTAAGAGTAAGAGGTTAACTAAGGGGAGAGTAGGGCCCATAATAGACCAAAAAGGTAACCTATGCGTAGGGGTGGAAGATATTGGTATGGTTTTATTGAATACTTTTAGTGTCTTCAGAAAAGAGGGCGGATGCAGATATTGTAGTTAAGGAGCAAGAGTGTGAATTATTGAATGTGATCAACATACTGAGAGAGGAAGCGTTAATGGGATTAGTATCCTTGAAAGTTGATAAATCACCTGATCCAATTGAAATGTGTCCCAGGTTGCTACAAGAAGCAACAGAGGAAATAGCAAAGAGTCTGACTATCAGTTTCCAGTCCTCACTGGATACAGTATGTGGTGCCGGAGTATTGGAGAATTGCTGACGTTGGACCTCTGTTTAAAAAGGGAGTGAAGGATAGTCTGAATAATTACAGGCCTGTCAGTCTAACCTCAGTTGTGGGAAAATGATTGGAATCTATTCTGAGAGACGGGGTAAACTGTCACTGAGACAGGCACAGGTTAATCAAGGATAGTCAGCATGAATTTGTTAAGGGAAGAGCTTGTTTGACCAACTTGATCGAATTTTTCGAAGATGTAACAAGGGATATCGATGAAAGTAGTGCAGTTGATGTGGTCCACATGGATTTCAGCAAGGCTTTTGACAAGATCCCACATGACAGACTGGTTCAAAAAGAAAATTCCATGTAATCCAGGGAAATGCAGCGAGGTGGATAAAAAATTGGTTCAGTGGCAGGAAACAAAGGGTAATTGTTGACGGGCGTTTTTGCAACTGGAGGGCTGTTTCCAGTGGTATTCCAGAGGGCTGAGTACTGAATCTCCTGCTTTTTGTGGTGTATATTAACGATTTCGACATAAATGTAGGGGGCATGATCAAGAAATCTACGGATGACACAAAGATCGGCCGTGTGGTAGATAGCGAGAAGGATAGCTGTAGACTGCAGTAAGTTATTGGCGGTCTGGACAGATGGGCAGAAAAATGGCAAATGGAATTCAACTTGGAGAAGTGTGAGGTGATGCAATTGGGGAGCTGAAATAAGACAAAGGAATACACGATTACTGGGAAAATACTGAGAAGTGTGGAGGAAGTAAGGGACCTTGGAGTCAATGTCCACAGATCCCTGAAGATAGCAGGACAGGTCAATAAGGTGGTTAAGAAGGCATATGAATCCTTGCCCTTATTAGCCGAGGTACAGAATATAAGAGCAGGGAAGTTATGCTGGAACTGTATAAATCATTGGTTGGACCACTACTTGAGTACTGTGTTCAGTTCTGGCAACAACATTACAGAAAGGATGTAATTGTACTAGTGAGGGTACAGAGGAGATTTAGGAGGATGTTGCCAGGACTGAAATAATGCAGTTATGAGGAAAGATTGGATAGGCTGGGGTTGTTCTCCTTGGAACAGAGAAGGCTGAGAGGAGATCTGATTGAAATGTACAAAATTGTGAGTGGCCTGGATTGACTGGAGGTGAAGGGTCTATTCACCTGAGCAGAGAGGTAAGTGATTGGTAGAAAGATCAGAGGGGAGATGAGGAAAAACTTGTACAACCAGAAATACAAAATTGGCTCAGTGGCAGTAAACAAAGGGTAATTGTTGAAGGGTATTTTAGTGACTGGAGCACTGTTTCCCCTGGTGTTCCAGAGGGCTCAGTACTGGGTCCCCGGCTTTTAGTGACGGTCTGGAACCCACTGTCGGCAAGGATGTTTGAGGCAGAAACCCTCTACTCATTAAAAAGCGGTCTGAATGTGCACCTCAAGTGTCATAATCTGTAGGGCTATGGATCAAATGCTGGAAGGTGGGATTCGAATAGGTGGATCATTTTTCGGCTGGTACAGACACGATGGGCCAAGTGGCCTCTTTCTGTCCCTTAAGGTTTCTACGAGTCTATGATTCTATAACATGAAACACGCTATCCTCATTAACAGTCACAGTTATATCAACAAACCCGATCAATATTATCAGAAACGATTTTCCATTAACCTATCCGTGCTGCTTGTCATTTATTATCCTATGATTTTACAAGCAAGATATATTTTTATGTCAGGCTGCTGCTTGACTAGTCTGTGGGACAGCTCTCCCAACTTTGGCACAAGCCCCCAGATGTTAGTAAGGAGGACATTGGAGGGTCGACAGGGCTGGGTTTGTCCGTGTCATTTCCGGTGCCTAGGTCGATGCTGGGTAGTCCATCCGGTGTCATTCCTTTTTATTGACTTCATAGTAGTTAGATACAACTGAGTGGCTTGCTAGCCCATTTCAGAAGGCATGTAAAAGCCAACCACATTGATTTGGTCTGGAGTCATATGGAGGCCACCAGGTAAGGGCAGCAGATTTCCTTCCCTAAAGAACATTAGTGAACCTTATGTTTCACTGGAGAGTTTCCATCTTCTATCACTCCCATATCCAAGGATGACTGAAAGATTCTGGCCAGTGCCTCTGCTGCTTCCACCATACCTTCCCTCAGCAACCCTCATACATCCCATCCAGACCAGGCAAATGTTCAACTTTGTTATTGTACAAAAAGTGTGGAATTGAAAGGGGTTAACTGAACCTGTTTGTTCAGTGACTGTATTTAATGTTAGTCTCCATGGACCCAAATTGTGTCACTGGAGTGTTTTCAACTTCTATTAATAAGGGGCTCCTTTCAATGTGCTATTCCATGGTATCAGTGGGAGCATCAACTCCGGCACTAACAGAGATCAGCGGCTTCAGACAGAGGGAGAGGATAGATCAGAATCTGAGAACAATAGATTGGAATGTTACAACAATGGATCAGAATCTGAGAACAATAGATTGGAATGTTACAACAATGGATCAGAATCTAAGAACAATAGATTGGAATGTTACAACAATGGACAGGGGTTTCTCCTCTTTGTTTGACCTGGTTACTGCTGATTATTATTGGATGACATTAGAATTGCGGATCTATTATGCTCTGAGGATGATTCAATTTATTTACTATCCCATACTCGCTATTATTGGTGTCCCTGGTAAGCCTCCATCTGCAACTATTGGATTCAGAAAACATATTTCACTGATTTAATGTTCTTGTCATTTAAATCATGAGAAGACTGAAGTCATTGTCTTCAGTTTTTGTCACATACTCTATTCCCTATCGACAGTCTGCATCCCCCTCACTGACCATTGTCTGAGGCTGAACCAGGAAGTTTACAATCTCTGGTACCTGTTTAATGCTGAGCTGAGTTCATCCCCATATTCTCGCGATCCCCAACCCTGCCTATTGTTACGGCCAGGTGAGGATGGGTCACAGTCGCTCGTCTTATTTGACCACAACTCTTTTTGTTCTTTTTAACCAGTGGGTGTGCTAACCCTCTCATTGAGTATTTGACCTTTTACCTTTGGAGTGATTGTGAAGGGCCTGGTCGGGCAGGTTCTCTTGAGTTTAAACAGGAAAGAGGTAAGTTTATTATACTTAACAATGTCAACCCGATCTCAATAAAATCATAAAAAATACACCACACATTTACGCACACATTCGTACGAGAATTACACAGAAATAGATTACAGAGTGAGAAGATGGGAGTCCGGCATAAATAGAAAAATAAAATACTCATTCTGTGATGTTGGATGACACGGCGGTCTTCCGGCTGCAGTTGTATTCTTGAAGTCTTTGGCTGGTCGAAGCACCCTTTGTGGCTGGCCCACGTGGCTCAGGGATTTCTTTGAGGCAGACTTGTAGGTGGCTTTCTTTCCCTGCTGTCTCTGTCTGTAGTAATCTGTCGGCTTGGAGGGACCACAGTCGCATGTGGTATTCAAACTTGTGACGTTTACTGGAGAGAGAGAGACGGGGGGACACAGCCCTTCTGATTCTGCACAGTTTGAATCACTGGCTTGTCTGTCTTTGTCCAGGGGGAACTCCCAACTTTCACATAGATGGACAGAAGGCCTCATGACTGTCTCAGTGCATTCGCTGGAACCTTATAATGAGATTCAAGGTTAGAAACTTCTGTCACCCCAGGGCTCAGGATGCCAGTATTTATAATTGTAGGAGTTTGCTCTTTCAAAGTCAATATGTCAGGATGCCCTTGTATGCCGTGTTAATGAAAGTAATTTAAGGTAATTCAATCACTAGAGCAAGCCAATGATACAGGTCTAGACTCAGCAGACATGTGTCTCCCGTTGGTGGCCGATGAATGTGAAAAGGTGTTTCAGATGCCAATTGCGGTGGGCATCTTGGCTGCCAGTTTTGTCAAGGTTAACTGTGGGATTTCTTTTTTCATTAAAGGTTTATTGCAAGTTTCAAATCGGTGAATAAAAATTCCTCATTGGGCATATGGTGTTATCTTGAAACCACCACAGCACACTGAAAGAAATGTGATAATAGGAACATTTCATTACAGAATTGTGGGAAGAAATAGAAGGAAATACACATTCATTCTCAATAATCACTTCTCAAATTCACACATGAATCTTGGAATTACTGCAGCTGTCATTGTCTGTTACAGTTGTGCTGATTTAATTGTTTTGGAGTTTTGTCAGGGATGGTTATGTGTCGGGTTCGACCCTGGACAATGCATCAGCGATTACATCGGTTTTTTTCTCTCTTGCAATGAAGCTTTAACTATTCAGGTTCCTGCACCTTGATGATCTTTCTCCCTGTGAGGTGTCTGAGATTTCCTGTGGACCTTTGTTCTTGCTGAGCACGGCTTTGAAATTTATTTATTTAGAGGTACAGCACTGAAACAGGCCTTTCGGCCCACCAAGTCTCTGCCGACCATCAACCACCCATTTATACTAATCCTACATGAATCCCATATTCCTACCACATCCCCACCTTCCCCTGCCACCAACCTATACTAGGGGCAATTTATAATGGCCAATTTACCTATCAACCTGCAAGTCTTTGGCTGTGTGAGGAAACCGGAGCACCCGACAAAAACCCACGTGGTCAAAGGGAGAACTTGCAAACTCTACACAGGCAATACCGAGAATCGAACCTGGGTCACAGGAGCTATGAGGCTGTAGCGCTAATCACTGCACAACTTTGCAGCCCCAAGTTGCAGGGTTTGATTAGCTTTGGGTTTGGGATCTGATCATTGGGTTCTTCAGTGGGTAGATCCACACTGACCTTACTTTTAACTTTCTGCTGAGGTACGCAAGTGCTGTTCACTTTAGGGCAATTTCCCTTCCCTTTTCTCTTCACTATGAGGAGGATATTTTTCCTAATCTGCCCTATTTCCTCTGGGACAGTAGTGTTCGCTAGTGTCTGTCCAGCTTTCACTGAACTTTCCAGCGGCACTTTGACTAGTTCAGACATCTCCCTTACGATTGACATGCCTTTTTCGGAACTTTCTTTGTCCCTCCACGTTTCTGTAAATGTTGTTCGCAGCCTTTTTATGGTCCCTGTTTGACCTGCATTTAAGGAGGAGAGTGAGTGGTCTAATTTCTCTAACATTTCAGGGTTGGCTAATCGGAGAATAGGGGGTTCCAATTGGTAATCCTCCTGGCCCTCCTCCAACCTGTCCTCACTGTCCTTTTGAATCCTTCCCTCCTGACTGTCTGACAGATCTGTACTTGTCTGTCCCCTCCACAGACTTGATTTTTTGCCTTTGCTCTGGGGAGTCAATTATATAATTTACCCGCTATTTTTTTTGTCACTCGATATGGACCACTGAAACGGGATTTCAGGGGTAGACCCTCTATTGGGAGTAATAACAATACATGGTCTCTGGGCGGAAATGTTCTCGCCTTGGCATTTCTTCCTGCTTACCTTCTCATGGCTGCCTGGGGGGTCTTTGGTTGTTCCTGAGTCATTGCACAGGCTCCCGTGAGCCGATCCCAGAGCATGGAAATGTATTCTAACATGGAAGACTCATCCCTGTGTCCGAAAAACTTCTTGAATAGTTTAAGCAGAGCTCTCACCTCGTGTCCATAAATTAATTCAAAGAGACTAAAGCCAGTGGAAGCATTGAATAAGTCCCTGGTAACCAACAGGTGAAATCCTAGCCCTTTGTCCCAGTCATGGGGTTATTCATAGCAGTATGGCCTGATCATTGTCTTTAGGGTCTGGTGGTAACGCTCCAAAGCCCCTTGTGACTGTGGGTGGTAGGCTAAGGACCTTAGCTGGGTTATGTCCAGATTGCCCATGACCTTTTCAAAAATACTGGACATAAAATGTGTGCCCTGATCCAACTGGATCTCAGCAGGCAGCCCATTATCGGGTAAAGAATTGGGTTAGCCCCTCCACCACTACCTTGGCAGAGATAGCTCTTCGGGAGAATGGCCTCTGGGAATCAGGTCACCACATCCATAATGGTGAGAAGATACTGGTAGTCCCGTTTTGTTTTCAGCAGGTGTCCCACAAAATCCACCAGCACTCTGCTGAAGGGTTCCCCAAAAGCTGGTAGATGAATTTGGGTGCAGATTTTATTGCAGGTTGGGGCTTCCCCACCACCTAGCGCATGTGACTAGTTTTACAGAACTCCACCACATCTTTGTGGAGTTGTGGCCAGTCAAAATGCTGTCTTATGCGGCTTCGATTTTTCATACACTGACATGTCCAGTCATTGGAAGTTCGTCGGCCATTCTTAATATTTTTTTAAGGGACCTCAGCGGCACCACTATCTGGTGAACCACTGTCCTCTCTTCATCCGCAGGTCTGTGAGGAGGTCTCTACTTCCTCATCAGCACCTCGTTCCTTAAATAGTAGCACTCTGCAATTCCCTCTGCTTCAGTTTTGGTTTGGACAGTCCGTGCTATTTTTTAACACAGGGTCGGGGGATTGAGCCTCAACTAAGGAAGATCTGTTTAGCAAATCCTTTCTGTTCTCTAACTTCCCAAAGAAGGTTGCAGACAGCCAGGCAGTCGGGTCATCCATCTACAGTGTCAGTTCAGGGATTGTTTGGCCGTGGACCGTGTCACCACACAATCAGGGAGAATGTCAGGGGCCTTATCCTGTAACTGCTCATGTCTCCCTGCGTTATCTTAGTCTCTCGAGAACTACCGGGGAAGCTGGCACCTTTTCCCCTGTCAGATCATTATCCAGGAGCAGGTCGACCCATCCATCGGTAAACTAGGTACAATCCCCATGGTTACCGGTCCTGAAACTGGGACACACTCCAAGTGCAGTCGTTATAAAGGTATGGACATATACTGTCTTCTGATACAATTCACTAACTCTTTAGCATTCACTACACTATCGAAGAAAGGTCATTCCTTTTCCCAGCAGAAGGGATTGGGTTGCCCCTGTATCCCTTAGTATGACTATGGGCTTGCTTGCCTCACTCAAGGTAGATGGGGTCACTTTTCCTTGGGATTATAATTCCTGGTAACTCTCAGGGATTTTGTTAAGATTTCCTGCACTCTCAGTGGTAGGTTTACTGGGTCTGACTGCCACAGTTAAAGGCACAGCCTGATCTGCTGTGATTTCCATCAGGGCCCGTTTTCCTGCACTGATCTGGTGGACATTTAAAAAAATATATTCATTCACAGAATGTGGGCGTGGCTGGCCAGGCCAGCAATTATTGCCCAACCCTAATCGCCCTTGCCAAGGTGGTGGTGAGCTGCCTGCTTGAACTGCAGTAGTCCATATGGGGTAGGTACACCCACAGTGCTATTGGGAAGGGAGTTCCAGGATTTTGACCCAGCGACAGTGAAGGAACGGCGATAAAATTCCAAGTCAGGATGGTGTGTGACTTGTAGGGGAACTTGCAGATGGTGGTGTTCCCATGTATTTGCTGCCCTTGTCCTTCTAGTTGGTAGAGGTCGCGGGTTTGGAAGGTGCTGTCTAAGGAGCCTTGGTGCATTGCTGCAGTGCATCTTGTAGATGGTACACACTGCTGCCACTGTGCGTCGGTTGTGGAGGGAGTGAATGTTTGTAGATGGGGTGCCAATCAAGCGGGCTGCTTTGTCCTGGATGGTGTTAAGCTTCTTGAGTGTTGTTGGAGCTGCACCCATCCAGGCAAGTGGAGAGTATTCCATCACACTCCTAACTTGTGCCTTGTCGATTGTGGACAGGCTTTGGGGAGTCAGGAGGTGAGTTACTCGCCTCAGGATTCCTAGCCTCTGACCTGCTCTTGTAGCCACGGTATTTATATGGCTACTCCAGTTCGGCTCCTGGTCAATGGTAGCCCCTAGGATGTTGATAGTGGGGGATTCAGCGATGGTAATGCCATTGAATGTCAAGGACAGATGGTTAGATTCTCTCTTCTTGGAGATGCTCATTGCCTGGCACTTGTGTGGCGCGAATGTTACTTTCCACTTATCAGCCCGAGCCTGGATATTTTCCAGGTCTTGCTGCATTTCTACACAGACTGCTTCAGTATCTGAGGAGTCGCGAATGGTGCTGAACATTGTGCAATCATCAACGAACATCCCCACTTCTGACCTCATGATTGAAGGAAGGTCATGGATGAAGCAGCTGAAGATGGTTGGGCCCAGGACAGTACCCTGAGGTAATCCTGCAGTGATGTCCTGAAGCTCAGCTGATTGACCTCCAACAACCACAATCATCTTCCTTTGCGCTAGGTATGACTCCAGCCAGCGGAGGGTTTTCCCCCTGATTCCCATTGCCCTCAGTTTTGCTAGGGCTCCTTGATGCCATACTCGGACAAATGCTGCATTGATGTCAAGGGCAGTCACTCTCACCTCACCTCTTGAGTTCAGCTCTTTTGTCCATTTTTGAACCAAGGCTGTATTGAGATCAGGATGAGTGGCCCTGTTGGAACCCAAACTGAGCATCACTGAGCAGGTTGTTGCTAAGCAAGTGCCGCTTGATGGCACTGTTGATGACACCTTCCATCACTTTACTGATGATTGAGAGGAGGCTAATGGGGCGGTAGTTGGCCGGGTTGGATTGGTCCTGTTTTTTGTGTGCAGGACATACCTGGGTAATTTTCCACATTGCAGGGTAGATGCCAGTGTTGTAGCTGTACTGGAACAGCTTGGCTAGGGCCGCAGCATGTTCTGGAGCACAGGTCTTCAGTACTATTGCCGGAATATTGTCAGGCCCCATAGCTTTTTCAGTATCCATTCACTGCAGTCGTTTCTGGATATCACGTGGAGTGAATCGAATTGGCTAAAGTTTGGCATCTGTGATGCTGGGGACTTCAGGAGGAGGCCAAGATGGATCAACTCGGCACTTCTGGCTGAAGATTGTTGCAAATGCTTCAGCCTTATCTTTTGCACTGATGTGCTGGGCTCCCCCATCATTGAGGATGGGGATATTTGTGGAGCCACCTCCTCCAGTTAGTTGTTTAATTGTCCACCACCATTCACGGCTGGATGTGGCAGGACTGCAGAGCTGAGATCGGATCCGTTGTTTATGGGATCGCTTAGCTCTACGCAGTTTGGCATGCAAGTAGTCCTGTGTTGTAGCTTCACCAGGTTGACACCTCATTTTGAGGTATGCCTGGTGCTGCTCCTGGCATGCCCTCCTGCACTCTTCATTGAACTAGGGTTGGTATCCTGGCTTGATGGTAATGGTAGAGTAGGGGATATGCCGGGCCATGAGGTTACATATTGTGGTTGAGTACAATTCTGCTGCTGCTGATAGCCCACAGCGCCTCATGGATGCCCAGTTTTGCATTGCTAGATCTGTTGGAAATCTGTCCCATTTAGCACGGTGATAGTGCCACACAACACAATGGACGGTATCCTCAATCTGAAGGCGGGACTTCGTCTCCACAAGGACTATGCAGTGGTCACTCCTACCAATACTGTCATGGACAGATGCATCTGTGGCAGGCGGATCGGTGAGGACGAGGTCAAGTATGTTGTTCCCTCGTGTTGGTTCCCCCACCACCTGCCGCAGCCCCAGTCTAGCAGCTGTGTCCTTTAGGACTCGGCCAGCTTGGTCAGTAGTGGTGCGACTGAGCCACTCATGGTGATGGACATTGAAGTCCCCCACCCAGAGTACATTTTGTGCCCTTGCTACCCTCAGTGCTTCTTACAAGTGGTGTTCAACATGGAGGAGTACTGAGTCATTAGCTGAGGAGGGCGGTAGGTGGTAATCAGGACTCTCATTAATCTTACAGGTTTTCCCGACACTTCCACCAGTCAGCATGACGGTGATCTGCCTCATTACAATGGAAACACACATGGCTTCGGCTGTTACTCCTGCTGTCAGTACCGTCCTATTTGGCCTGAGGAAGGGCTCCCGTGTGTCCAGCTTTTCCTTCTTGCCCATGGCTGTTCAGGGTCCGATCAGCCTCCCACCTTTTATTCTCGGGTCTTTGGGGTTACTAGGGAAGGGTTTCCCTTTGGGGCTAAGGCCTTGTATACAAGGGAAAATTCATCAGCCAGAAGTGCAACCTGCCTGGCTCTTTGAACCTTCTGTTCCTCTGTGTGTGTTTTAATGGGAGGGAGAGCGAGTTTGTGAACTCTTCGAGATGGATCACTGCTCTGAGATTTATATATGTGGGCTGTATCCTGATCTTCTGTATCCACTGGTCAAAAGTAAGCACCAAAACAGACTGGAAATCTACTATTGGTTCATAAAATGGTAATGTTTAGCTTAGACAAATGTAGGGCTATTACAGGCAGAGTCAGGAGAATTTATAATGGGGAATTGAGAAATGACAGAGAAGTGAAATGTGATTCGCACCGCAGCCTCTGAGCTCCAGCGACCCAGGTTCAATTCTGGGTACTGCCTGTGTGGAGTTTGCAAGTTCTTCCTGCGTCTACGTGGGATTTCTCCGGGTGCTCAGGTTTCCTCCCACAGCCAAAAGACTTGCAGGTTGGTCGGTTAGTTGACCATTATAAATTGCCCTTAGTATAGGTAGGTGGTAGGGAAATATAGGGACAGGTGGGGATGTGGTAGGAATATGGGATTAGTGTAGTATAAAATGAGAGGTTGATGGTCGGCACAGACTCGGTGGGCCGAAGGGCCTGTTTCAGTGCTGTATCTCTAAACTAAACAAAAAAATATTTTGTGTCTGTCTTCACTGAGGAAGATACAAGAAATCTCCCAGAATTAGAGATCCAAGGGATTGGGAGAATGAAGAATTGAAGGAAATTGGTATTAGTGAGAAGTTTGTATTGGAGACATTAGTAGGGCTGATGTTTGACAATTATCCAGGATCTGATATTCTATATCCCAGAGCGTTGAAGGAAGTAGTAATGGAGATTGTTCATGCATTGGTGATCATCGTTCAAAATTCTATCACTTCCGGAACGCTTCCTGCAGATTGGAAGGTAGCAAATCTCATCCCACTGTTTAAGAAGGGAGGGAAAGAGAAAATTGGGAACAACAACCACCCATTTATGCTAACACTACAGTAATACCATATTCCCTACCACCTACCTACACTAGGGGTAATTTATAATGGCTAATTTATCTATCACCTGCAAGTCTTTGGCTGTGGGAGGAAACCGGAGCACCAGGCGAAAGCCCACGTGGTTAGCATTTCATCAGTACTAGGGAACATGTTAGAATCTATTCTAAATTATGCGATAAATAGATCTGATTGGGCAGAGTCAACATGGATTTATGAATGGGAAATCATGCTTGATGAACCTGTTGGTTTTTATTTTTTGGATGTCACGAACAAAATAGAGAAGGGGAGTCGGTGGATTTTCAGAAAGCTTTTGATAAAGTTCCCCACAGTATGTTGGTCAGCAAAGTTAAAGAACATGGGATCGGAGGTAATATACTGACTAGCAGTAAGGATTGGTAAACAGGCAGGAAACAGAGAGCAGGAATAAATGGGCCATTCTTGCTTTGGCAGGCTGTGACTAATGGAGTACCGCAGGGATCTGTGCTTGGGCCCCAGCTGTTCACAATATCTATCAATGATTTGGATATTGGGACCAAAGTAATATTTCAAGTTCGCAGATGACACAAAATTAGGTGGAAATGTGTGTTGTGAGGAAGATGCAAAGTGGGTTCAAGGAAATTTGGACAGACGTAGTGAGTGGGTAAAAACATGGCAGATGGAATATAATGTGGAAAAATGTGAAGTTAGCCACGGTGGTAGGATGAATAGATGTGCAGAGTGTTCTAATTGGTGAGAGATTAGAAAGTGTAGATGTACTAAGGGACCTGGATATCCTCATTATACGTAATTGAAAGCTAACATGCAGGTGCAGCAAGCAATTAGGAAGGCAAATGGTATGTTGGCCTTTATCACGAGTTGATTTGAGTAGTGAAGTCTTGCTACAATTGTCTAGAAACTTTGTTAGACCGCAGATGGAGTGCTGTGCACAGTTCTGGTCTCTTTACCTGAGGAAGGATATTATGACCACAGAGGGAGTGCAAAGAAGGTTCACCAGACTTCTTCCCGGGATGGTGGGACTGTCCTATGAAGAGAGATTGGGGAAGCTGGGCCTGTATTCTCTAGAGTTTCGAAGAATGAGAGGTGATCTCATTGAAACCTACAAAATGCTTAAAGGGATAGACAGGGTAGATGCAGCTAAGATGTTTCCCCTGGTTCGGGAGTCCAGAAATAGCAGACATAATTTCAAAATAAAAGAGAAGCCACTTAGGACAGAGATGAGGAGACATTTCTTTTACTCAGATGGTTCTGAATCTTTGAAATTCTCTACCCCAGAGAGCTGTGGAAGCTCAGTCATTGAGCATGTTTAAAGTAGTGATTGACAGTTTTATAAATACCACTGACAAAAAGGGATATGAGGATAATGTGGGGGAAAAGGCATTGGATGATCAACCATGATCATATTGAATGGTGGAGCAGGCTCGATGGGCTGAATGGCTTACTTCAGCTCCTATGTTCCTATGTTCGGAAGCTGGTTAACTCTTTCAAACTCGAGGTCAGTTTAGTCAGGCTGCTTTCCCAGGGTTCGGAATGTTTTACAGTAAACTTCTGATACTATCTCATATGCACCCAGGATACCATTTTTATCCATCTCATAATGTGATGAACTTTCATCTGGCAACAGTGAATAAACCTCATGGACTTTTCCTGTTATTCTACTTGGTAAAAACAGTGTCCAGCTCTCGGTCAGTCATTTCAGCGGCTTTGCAAGCATTTCAAAACTGATGAAAAATTCTGACACATCCTCCTCATTGAAATTTGGAACTAACTGGGAGAACATTAAGAGCTCAGCACATGGTCCTGAACTATGGGTTGCTCCTTCACTAGCTGTGCCTTCAGTGGGTGGACTGGGACTTCCTCTAGTTGTTTGAGCCACCTTAACTCCCTTTCCTCCTTCTCCTTCTGGAACACTCTTACTTTTTCTCTTTCTTGACGCTCTGCTCTTTCTCGCTCTCTCTAGAATTCTAATTCTAGTCTTTTCTGTTCTAGTTTTACCTTAGCTAACATGACTCTATCTGTCAGTGATTCTAACCCTGTTTGAATTTTCTGCTGCAAATAAAAAATGGTTGGCCACAAGTCTTAGGATTTCGGGTTTCCAATCTTTTGGACGGAGAATAATCCCTAACTGTCCAGCGACATTACACAACTTTTCAACAGAGAGGGGTTTTAACCTGTACCGAGTTACTTCACTCTGTATGTAATTCCTTTATTGGGAATGTAAATTCTTTATTTAAAAAAGGGACAGAGACAGAAAGCACGAAAAATTATGAGGGTATGGATAGGGTAGATAGGAAAAAACCTTTTCCTTAGCGGAGGTGTCAATAACCGGGGTGCATTGATTTAAATTAAGGGGCAGGAGGTTGAGAGGGGACTTGAGGGGAAGAAAAATCACCCAGAGGGTATTTGGAATCTGGAACACACTGCCTGAAGGGGCTTCAGAGGCAGGAACCCTCCACAACATTTACGAATTATGTCGATGAGCACTTGAAACGCCATAGCGTACAAGGTTACGGGCCAGGTGCTGGAAGATGGGATTAGAATGGATAGGCTTGTTGGCCAGCACAGACACAGTGGGCCGAAGGGCCTGTTCCTTTTCTCTATAACTCTGTGACTCTATGACACTTCCAATTTCTCGTTTGTCATTGCGTTGCAATAACTAGAACCTCCACATTTCTGATACAGCCAGGTGAGGAGGGGTTCCAGGCTCCCCTCTTGTCCTATCTTTTCTTTGATCACAATGGGATTTAGTCCTTTTTAGCATTGGACATGCTGACCACCTCAGTGAGTATTTTACCTTTTACCTTTACTGTGATCGTGAAAGAACCAATCAGACAGGTTTTCTTAAGTTTAATCAAGAAGTGAGTTTATTGTAATTTAAAATCTAAAATGAATCTAAATAAAATAATAAAAATATACGTTAGACATTCATGCACAAGCTCACAGGCAAATCACTCAAATGAAGTATACAGTGAGAAATAAATTTGTATTTGGATTGGAGTCCAGAATAAATTAAAAATAAACAAAGTCTGTGATGTTGGATAATTCTGTGGTCTGCGTCTTTGCCACCCGTACTTATGAGTTTCATGTCATCTTCAAGCGTTGAAATTATGTTTTTTTGCATATAAGTCTCTATTACTTGTATATGTATCTACATGTCAGGAAGAGCACTGATGCTAAAACTGACCCCTGAGAAACAGCAATTTATACTCCCCCTCCCCCAGTTTGAACAAAGTCTGTTCACCACGTCTCTCTGCTTTCTGTCCCTGAGTCAGTGTCATATTCACACTATCACTGTCAAAATATTCCATGTGTTATATTTCTCATAACAAGTCTATGAAATGTCATTTGATCACAGGCCTTTTGAAAGTCCTTATACATAACATGAAACACACTATCCTCAACAACACTCACAGTTATGTCATCAATGAACTTGATCAAGATTATCGGACGTGATTGGTCATTACTTACCCGTGCTGTTTGTCATTTATTATCCCATGTTTTTCCAAGAATGATATATTTTGTACAGGCTTATGGCCTCTAGAAATTTCCAACCACCGACATTAGACTGACTGGTCAGTAGCTACAGGATTTATCTAATGTCTCATTTTATAAGCAGGGTGTAACATAGACAACCCTGCAGTCCCCTGCCATCACTCCCAGATCCAAGGAGGATTGAAAGCTTCCAGCCAATGCCTCTGCTTTTTCCACCATTCCCTCCCTCAACTCACCTCGTATCTCCCATCTAGACTGAGGAACACTTCTACACTATTGTGGTACAAAAAGTATTGGATTGAAAGAGATTAACTGAACTTGTTTGTTCATTGACTGTAATTAATGTCAGTCACTACGGACTATAATTGTGTCACTGGAGGGTTTCCCTCTTCTATTAATAAGGGACTCCTTTCAATGTGTTAAATCATAGTGTCAGTGGGAGCATCAACCCCGGCACTAACAGGGATCCGTGGCTGCAGAAAGAGAGAGAGAGAGAAAGACGATCGATCAAAATCTGAGAACAATAGATTGGAATGTTACAACAATGGATCAGAATCTGAAGACAATAGATTGGAATGTTCCAACAATGGGTCAGAATCTGAGGACAATAGATTGGAATGTTCCAACAATGGGTCAGAATCTGAGGACAATAGATTGGAATGTTCCAACAATGGGTCAGAATCTGAGGACAATAGATTGGAATGTTCCAACAATGGGTCAGAATCTGAGGACAATAGATTGGAATGTTACAACAATGGGTAAGAATCTGAGAACAATAGATTGAAATGTTACAATAATGGGTCATAATCTGAGGACAATAGATTTCAATGTTCCAACAATGGGTCAGAATCTGGGAACAATAGATTGGAATGTTACAACAATGGGTCAGAATCTGAGGACAATAGATTGAAATGTTACAATAATGGGTCATAATCTGAGGACAATATATTGGAATGTTACCACAATGGGTCAGAATCTGAGGACAATAGATTGAAATGTTACAATAATGGGTCAGAATCTGAGGACAATAGATTTCAATGTTCCAACAATGGGTCAGAATCTGGGAACAATAGATTGGAATGTTACAACAATGGACAGCAGGAGTACGTATTATTGGTTTGGCCTGGTTACAGCTGAGTATTTTCGGATGACATTAGAAGCGCGGATCTATTATGCTCTGAAGATGATTCAAACGGTTTACTACCCCATCCTCGCTATTATTGGTGGCCCTGGTAAGTCTCTGTATCCAACTATTAGATCCATAAACAAAGGTAATTACATCGGCATGAGTACAGATTTAGCCCTAGTGGACTGGGCAGGAAGACTAAAAGGTAGGACAGTTGATGAGCAGTGGCAGATGTTGAAGGAGATTTTCAATTCCTCCCAACTACAATATATTCCAGAGAGGAAGAAATATTCTAGGAGGGGGGAAAACATCCATGGCTAAGCAAGGAAGTTAAGGATAACGTAAAGACAAAATCTAAGGCATACCATATTGCAAAGGCCAGTGGCAGGCTGGAAGATTGGGAAATTTTTAATGATCAACAAAGGGTTACTAAAAAAGTAATAAAAAGAGCAAAGATAAATTATGAAAGAAAACTAGAGCAAAATATAAAAACGGATAGTAAAAACTTCTTTAAGTATATAAAAGGTAAGAGAGTGGCTAAAGTGAATGTTGATCCCTTGGAGGATGAGACTGGGAAGTTGATAGAGGGGAACACAGAAATGGTGGAGACACTAAATCAGTATTTTTCCTCAGTTTTCACGGTGGAGGACACCAGTACCATCTAAATAGTAACAGGTAATGCAGAGGTTATAGAAAGAGAGGAATTTAGAACAATCATCATTACTAGGTAAAAAGTGCAGAGCAAACTATTGGAATTGAAGGCAGACAAGTACCCAGGGGCTGATGGCCTGCATCAGAGTGTCTTAAAGTAAGTGGCAGCAGAGATAATGGATCCATTGGTTACAATATTCTAAAATTCGCTGGATGCGGGAAAGTTTCCAGTGGATTGGAAAAAAGCTAATATAACGCCCTTATTCAAAAAGGGAGGGAGGCAGAAAGTAGGAAACTATAGACCTGTTAGTTTAACATCTATCGTTGGGAAATTGTTAGAACCCATTATTAAGGAAGTAATAACAGGACGTTTAGAAAGTCAAAACGCAATCCATCAGAGTCAGCATGGTTTTATGAAGGGGAAATCCTATTTGACGAATTTGCTAGTGTTCATCGAAGCTGTGACAAGAAAAGTGGAAAATGGTGATCCTGTAGATGTAGTATATCTGGATTTCCAGAAGACATTTGATAAAGTGCCGCACAAAAGGTGAATACAGAAGGTAAGATCACATGAGTTCAGGGGCAATTTATTAACTTTGATAGAGGATTGGCTAACCAACAGAAAACAGAGAGTCGGGATAAATGGATCTTTTTCTGGTTGGCAATATGTAACTGGTGGGGTACCACAGGATTTGGTCCTTGGCCCCTGCTATTTACAATATATATTTATGATTTGGATGCAAGGATAGAAGTTACTATAGCCAAATCTCCAGATGACACTAAAATAGGTGGGATAGTATGTTGCAATAATTAAATAAGAAATTTACAAATTGATATGGATAGGTTAGGTGAATGAACGAAAATTTGGCAGATGGAGTTTAATGTGGATAAGTGTAAGGTTATCCATTTTGGTCGGAAGAATAGAAAGGCAAATTATTATCTAAATGGAGATAAACTTCTGAGTGCTTCGGTGCAGAAGGATCTGGTTGTCCTCGTGTATGAATCGCAGAAAGCTAGTTTGCAGGTACAGCAGGTGAAAAGGAAGGCAAATTGAATTTTGGTATTTCTTGCTAATGGAATAGAATATAAAAGTAGGAAAGTGCTGCTGCAACTGTACAAGGCATTAATGAGACCGCACCTGGAGTATTGTGTATAGTTTTAGTCTCCTGACTTGAGGATGCATGCAGTTGCACTGGAGGCAGATCAGAGGAGAGTCACTGGAGAGTCCAGGGAGGAGGGGTTTGTCTTATGAAGAGAGATTGAGCTCTTTATGCCTTTACTCTATGGAGTTTAGAAGAATGAGAGTCGATCTAATTGAGGCCGAGAAGATGGTTAAGGGGATTGACAAAGTAGACACAGAGAAGACGTTTCCTCTTGAGGGGCAACCTAGAATGAGAGGTCATTGTTTTAGGATAAGGGATAAGGATTTAAAATAGAGATGAAGAGAAATTTCGTCTCTGAAAGGGTCGTGTGTCTGTGGGATTCACTACCCGGAGTGCAATAGATGCCGGGACATTGAGTAAATTTAAGGAGGCGATAGACAGATTTTTAATTAGTAATGGGTTGAAGAGATATGGAGAACGGGCAGGAAAGTGGAGTTGAGACCGAGATGAGATCAGCCATGATCATATTGAATGGCGAAGCAGGTTCGAGGGGCTGAATTGCCTACTCCTGCTCCTACTTCTTATGTTATTATGTTCTTATCTGTATCTTTCCAGACAAGAGCGGGTGACGTATCCATTATCTCTCTCTCTGTTGTCCATTCATGTATCTGCTGTGTGACGGAGGCCATCTATGTCGGGTGAGCTGAATTATACTGCTTGCTCTCTCAGCAGGGAGAAGCAGGTGAGAGATCCCGTGGCTTTGTCAGGATAACGGGATTCCTGATGGTCTAGGTGTCTCTGCGGGGTCCCCAAGGCAACGGGGAGAGGTACAGGAACTGGTACAGCTCTCACTCCATTAATGTACAGTTGGTGTGTGAGCATGCCCAGTACATCATCTTGGTAAATGTCCACTGTACTGGCAGCAGCCACTGTACCTTCATTCTGAAGCAGTCAGCCGGTCCCAACACATCGGGCCCCCCTGCAGAACCCGAATGTGGCTCATGACCTCTAAACTCTAGACACTCCCCTCCTCCACACAAAACCACCAGGTGAAGCAATGCTTCAGATGTCTGAACCGCTCGTGGGGAGCCCTCCAGTACATACTGGAGCAGGTGTCCAAGTTCATGGTGTTCTGCTGCACCCTTCACATCAGCACCATCATGAGGACACAGGCTTTGGCACCAGGAATCCGCAGGCTAACTCAGTAGGAGGAGGAGGAGGCAAGGAGGATATTTCCTGGATGATTTCAAACCGGAAAGGCTGTCGTAGAGACGCTGCTAAGATTCCAGTTCCCAGAGGACAACTTCCCTTTCCCACCATGGATCCCCCTCTTCTCCACCATTACATCCATCTGAGATGCCCCATCACAGCGTCCCCGAGGTAAGCATCCTGCAATATAAACACCAACAAAATGTTTTTCATGATCGTCTTTATCCAGCAACACATGCAAATATACAAACAAAACTGAACTATTACCCCTTGTGTATTCCCTTAGTCCCTGTCCTGTGGGTTCCCTCAACCTGCCTACTGCTCCTACACAGTGTTTCCCAGTGACTGCAGCATGGCTGGTGGAAGGCTGCTGACTTTCACTGGGGTGACTGCAGATGGCCTTGCAGGACTTCCTCGAGCTGCTCTAGGCCTTGAGGACTCGGATTCAGACTGCACCACCTCGACATGGGCAGCAGCTCCAGCAATGTTCACATCTGAGTCCTGTGTATTATAACTCGTTTGTGACCTCACCCTCCTGTGATCTGACACATGAACTATCCTTTCCCCCTGGCCTGGCTGCAGCTCACTCGTGCTCGGTGACTCACCACATGCAGATTCTGACTCTATACCAGCCTCTAAGGTACACGCACTGTAAGTATTTGATCTGGTGGCTGTGAGCATCAGACCAAGTGATGGGGCTTTAGTGCTCTTTTGCTGCTCTCTTTCTGTCTCCTGGAGCTGCTGTGGCTGGGAAGTTGGTCGTATTGGGTTATAATTGGAAAGTATAAAATCAGAAGGGGAGGTTTGAGGTGAAGGATTGGGGGTGGAATGGAAAGCAGGAGGTCCATGGTCTCACTATCTCCAGCTTGTACATCAACATTTCTAACGTTTACCAGTTCTGATGAAGGGTCACAGATCTGAAACATTAACTCTGTTTCTCTCTGCACCGATGCTGCCAGACCCACTGAGTATTTCCAGCACTTTCTGTTCAGGTACACAGATGTGCCCCATTGACCAACTTATCTCAGCCCTTTTTTTGCTTAAATTTGTATTTCTGGACATCCTCAGATATTCCATTGAGAATAAAATCGTAATTCCCATCATACACCTCGAAAATCCTTAGTATGTCCGTCTCCCCAGGCGTGCCTGTTTTTCTTCTCTACCAGGTTATCAATTGACTGTTTCCTGTGATATGCGAGTGAGATTGTATTTCTGGCTTTTTTTATTCAAAACTCTCTGAAAGTCCTCCCCCCCCCCCCCCACCCACGCTCTTAGTGATGAACACACACGTTTGATTGAGTGTAAACTCTTTTTGTTGCCAAATCTCCTCCTCATTCATCACTCAACTGAGTTTACTATTTTTCACAAACCAAGTAAACCAAGCCTATCATCCTGATGTCTGTGTTCCGTCTCCTACACCACTGTAAGGTCTGATCTAGGGTCAGAGATCACCCAAAAAGCAGGTCAAAGGGTCACAAGCAGTTTATTGAGGAGTGACAGTTCAAATACAGCACAAAATCAGAATAAACACAGTAGAGAAACAATCTGTGACATATGAAAAAGGCTTTCTGGCTGTGAATTAGTTTTTTAGAAGCTATTATTAAAGATGTTATAACAGGGCAGGTCGAAAAATTCAAGGTGATTAGGCAAAGTCAACATGGTTTTGTGAAAGGGAAATTACGTTTAATCAATTAACTGGAGTTCTTTGAAGAAGTAACATGTGCTGTGGATAAAGGCGAACTGGTGGATGTACTGTACTAGATTTCCAGAAGGCATTTGATAAGGTGCCACATCAAAGGTCATTGCGAAAAATAAAAGCTCATGGTGTAGGGGGTAACACATTGCCATGGATAGACGTTTGGTTAGCTAACAGGAAACAGACAGCAGCCATAAATGGGTAATTTTCTGGTTGGCAGGATGTAACGAGTGGGGTGCCACAGGTATCAGTGCTGGGGCCTCAACTTTGTACAGTTTGTTTAAATGAATTAGATGCAAGGACCGAAGGTGTGGTTGGTAAATCTGTTGATGAAACAAAGTTCTGAAGAGGACATAAGGCGGCTGCAAACGGACATAGATAGATTGAGTGAGAAGGCAAAGATCTGGGAAATGGAGTGGAATGTGGGGAAATGTGAAATTGTCCATATTGGTAGTAATAATGAAATTAAACTAAGCATATTATCTGAATGGTGAGGGATTGCAGAACTCTGAGATGCAGGAGTATCTGGGTGTCCTGGTGTATGAATTGCATAAGGTTAGTATGTCGGTTCAGAAAGTAATTAGGAAAGCTAATATAATGTTATCATTTATTGTGAGAGGAATTGAATACAAAGGTAGGGAGGGCATTGGTGAGACATTATCTGGAATTCTGTGTTCAGTACTGGTCTCCTTATTTAAGGAAGCATGTAAATGCGTTGTAAACAGTTCAGAGAAGGTTTATTAGATGAATATGGGCGGACTGTCTTATGAGGAAAGGCCGGACAGGCTAGGCTTATATCAGCTGGAGTTTAGAAGAGTAAGGGGCGACTTGATTGAAACATTGAAGATTCTGAGCGTGGGATAGAGCAAGTGAGGGCGACAGAGAGAGAGAGGGAGAGATAGAGAAAGAGAGAAGGAGAGAGCTGAGCTCATCGGCTGCTGAAAACCTCATCCATGCCTTAGTTACCTCGAGATTTGACTATTCCAGCACACTGCTGGCTTGTTTCCCACATTCTACTCTCTGTAACCTTGTCCCTTGTGGTCATCCAAAACTCTGCTGCCATCTTCTAATTTACACCAAATTCTGTTCACCCAACATCCCAGTGCTCACTGACCTGCATTGGCTCTTGGTCCAGTAACACCTCAATTTTAATATTCCAACCATGAGATCAAATCCCTCCATGTCCTCGTCCTTCTGATTATCCCAATCCCCTGTCCATTTCCAATATTCCTGAAACTTGTTCATCTTAAATTCTTTTGCTAATTCCCTTTATAAAGGTGGGTTTCTTTCCCCCTGTCTCTATCCCTGACCACACATTTCATCTCTTCATCTTCCACCCTGAAAAATCATATAAAAGGGAGGCAGGAACTCTGTTGCCACTCCTACACCACTGTAAGATCTGATCGAGGGTCACTGATTAACAGAAAGGAGGTCGAAGAGTCACAAGCAATTTTTTGCAGGGAAACCATTGGAAAAAATTCGGAGGGACCGGATTAATCTCCACGTGGAGAGGCAGGGATTAATCAGGAATAGTCAGCATGGCTTTGTCAAGGGGAGTTCCTGTCTAACTAAATTGATAGATTATTTTCGAGGCGGTGACTAGGGGTTTAAATGAGGGTAAAGCAGTAGTCTATATGGACTTCAGTAAGGCTTTTGATAGGGTCCCGCATGGGAGATTTGTTAAGAAGGTAAGAGCCCATGGGATCCAGGGCGATTTGGCAAATTGGATCCAAAATTGGCTTAGCGGTGGGAGGCAGAGGGTGATTGTCAAGATTTGTTTTTGCGAGTGGAAGCCTGTGACCAGTGGTGTACTGCAGGGATCGGTGCTGGGACTCTTGCTGTTTGTAGTGTACATTAATGATTTAGACGTGAATATATGAGGACTGATCAGTAAGTTCGCAGCTGACACGAAAATTGGTGGTGTTGTAAATAGTGAGGAGGAAAGCCTTAGATTACAGGACGCTGTAGATGGGCTGGTAAGATGGGCAGAGGAGTGGCAAATGGAATTTAATCCTGAGAAGTGTGAGGTGATACATTTGAGGGGGGCGAACAATACAAGGAAATATACAATGGATGGTAGGACCCGAGGAAGTATTGAAGGTCAGAGGGACCTAGGTGTACTTGTCCATTGATCACTGAAGGTAGCAGCACAGGTAGACAATGCGGTCAGGAAGACGTATGGGACACCTTCCTTTATTAGCCGAGGCGTAGAATATAAGAGTAGGTAGGTTATGATGGAGCAGTATAAAACTCCAGTTAGGCTACAACTGGAGTACTGTGTATAGTTGTGGTTGCTGCACTATCGAAAGGAGGTGATTGCAAAGGAGAGGGTGCAGAATAGATTCACCAGGATGTTGCCTGGGCTGGAGCATTTCAGCTGTGAAGAGCGACAGAAAAGGCTAGGGTTGTTTTCCTTAGAGCAGAAAAGGATGAGGGGTGTCATTTTTGAGGTATACAACATAATGAGGGGCATTGATAGGTTAGACATGAAGAATCTTTTTTCCCTCAGTGGACGGGTCAATAACCAGGGGGAATAGATTTAAGGTAAGAGGCAGGAGGTTTAGAAGGGATTTGAGGAAAGTAATTTTCACCCAGAGGGTGGTTCGAATCTGGAACACACTGCCTTAAGAGATGGTCCGGGCAGCTACCCTCACAACATTTCAGAAGTATTTAGATGAGCACATGAAACGCCATAGCATACAAGGCTACAGGCCAAGTGCTGGGAATTGGGATTAGAATAGTTCGGTGCTTGATGGCCAGCACAGACACAATGGGCTGAAGGTTCTGTTTCTGTGCTGTATATCTCTATAATTCTATGACTCTATTGAGGAGTAACAGTTCAAATACAGCACAACATCAGAAGAGACATTGTGTACATACGACCTGTGGCAGGTGAGAATGGCTTTCAGTTATGGATCAAATGTTAGAAGCTATTATTAAAGACGTTATAGCAGGGCACGTAGAAAAAAATCAAGGTGATCAGGCAGAGTCAACATGGTTTTGTGAAAGGGAAATCATGTTGAACCAATATACTGGAGTTCTTTGAAGAAGTAACATGAACTGTGGATAAAGGGGAACTGGTGGATTTACTGTACTTAGATTTAGAGAAGGCATTTGATAACGTACCACATCAAACGTCATTGTGGTAAATAAAATCCCATCGTGTAGGGGGTAACATAATTGGCATGGATAGAGGATTGGCTAGCTAACAGGAAACAGAGTAGGCATAAATGGGTTACTTTCTGGTTCGCAAGCTGCGGCAAGTGGTGTGCCATCATGATCAGTGCTGGGGCCTCAACTTTTTACAATTGATACAAAAAACTTTGATGAATAGACCGAAGGTATGCTTTCGAAATTTGCTAATGACTCCAAGATTGGTAAGAAGGTAAGTTCTGAAGAGGACATAAGGAGGCTACAAAGGGATTAGGAAAGGTTAAATGAGTGGTCAAAGAACTGGCAAATGGAGTATAATGTGGGAAAAGATCAAACTGTCCATTTTGGTTGGAAGACTTGACTGTTACCTCGAGACTTAACTATTCTAACTCACTCCTGGCTGCTCTCCCATAACCTACTCTCTGTAAACCTGTGGTCATCCAAAACTCTGCTGCCACCTTCTAATTTACACTAAATTCTGTTCACCCAACATTCCTGTGCTCACTGATCTACATTGGCTCTTGGTCCAGTAACACCTCAATTTTAATATTCTCACTCGTGTGATCAAATCCCTCATGTACTCACCCCTCTGATTATCCCAATCCCCTGTCCATTTCCAATATTCCTGAAGCTTGTTCATCTTAAAGTCTTTTTCTAATTCCCTTTTAAAAGTGAGTTTCTTTCCCTCTGTCTCACTCCCTGACCACACATTTCATCTCTCCAGCTCCACTGGTGCTGTGGAAGTTCGGATCCATAAAATGGTGTGAGCTGCACTGCCGGTCACATCCAGCACATTGTACAGGACACCCAGGCTGTCCGGGGTGATAACGTGGGTGTAACATGTGTGCGTCTGTAGTGTGAAGAAGGGTCTGAATATGGTGTCAATCAGCCATTCCAGCAGCTTTGATGGACGTCTTTGAAACTTGGTCTGTGCATGTCCACTGACCGCCTGTGTCAGTCACTCTCAGCTGAACATACATTCAGCAGCACGAGGAACCCCCTCTAGTGTTATTTAAAAAGACCAGGTATCCATCTTACAGTTTTCTGGAGGTTGTGTTGTGAGCTGCTGCAGACATTCAGGGAGGACAGAGAATTTGTTGACCCAACAGTAGGGGCGTGGAACGCCCTGCCTGCAACAGTAGTCGACTCGCCAAATTTAAGGGCATTTAAGTGGTCATTGGATAGGCCTATGGATGAAACTGGAATAGTGTAGGTCAGATGGTTTCACAGGTCGGCGCAACATCGAGGGCTAAAGGGCCTGTACTGCGCTGCAATGTTCTATGTTCTATGTTCTATAACTCTGGACAAGGTATAGGGACTGTAGTTACAGTGTCTCTGGGTCTGTAACATGACCAACAAATGGAGCAGAGGCTGCAGAGAGGGGATGCTCTGAAAGAATGGATGAGGAAGGGGCTCTGCCCTACCAACCCCGGGTTTTCCAAGAGCACTTTTCCTACCTACACCTAACCCAGGAGCAGTGTGTGAGGTGACTCTGATTCAATTAGGAGGTGGTCACAGAGCTGTGTCACCTCCTGTAACACGACCTAGAGCCTCACACCAGGGTGAGGACGGAGCTGTCAGTGGATGTTAAGGTCACAGTTTAATTGAACTTCTTTGTATCTGGATCTTTCGAGACAAGAGCAGGAGACGTATCCAACATCGAGTCACAGAGACTGATAGAGTCATTTAGGACATAGAAGGAGGCCATTCATCCCATCATATCCATGCTGGCTCTGCATGGAGCAATCCTGTCAGTCCCACTCCCCCACTCAATCCCTGTAGCAAATTCATTTCCTTCAGGTCTCCACCAGCTTTCATTTGAAATCAATGATTGTCTCTGCTTCTAACGCACTTGTGGGCAGTGAGTTCCAGATCATTAACACCCGCTGCATAAAGAAAACACTTCTTCCTCATATTCCTCCTGCATCCCTTGTCCAGAACCTTCAATCTGTGTCCCTAGTCTTTCTTCCATCAGTTAATGGGAACACTTTGTCATTGTCTAAATTATCTAAACCTGTCATAATCGTGTAACCTAACCTTGGAACTAAAATCCTCCATCCCTGGAACCATCCTGTTAAATCTCTTCAGCACCAAGGACCTTCATAATCTTTCTGAAGTGTGGTGACCAGAATTGGACACAGTAGTCCAGCTGAGACCTAACCAGAGATTTTTAAACATTCATCATAACTTCTCTGCTTTTGAACTCAATACCTCTCTGTATGAAGTCCAAGATTATATGTATTTTACTATCCAATCTCTCAATATGTCCTGCCACCTTAAACGATGGATACACATACACCCACAGGTCTCTTTGTTCCTGCACACTGTTTAGAACATTGTTATTAAGTCTATATTGCCTTCCTATCCTTTCTGACAAAATGCATCACCTCACACTTGTCTCACACTTTCATCTGCCACTCGTCTGCTCATTCCAATCAGTATCTATGTCCTGTTGCAGGTGGTTCTGAACATACTCCCTGTTTGTCACAGCTCCATGTTTGGTATCAGAGGCGGATTTTGAAATTCTACTCTGTATTCCAAGATCCAAGTCATTTATACACAGCAAAATTAAACAGTGGCCCGAGCACTGGCCCTGGGGGAATACCCACTGTCTAACACCTTTCAGTCTGAAAAACTCCCATTTACTATGACACACTGTTTTCTCTATGTAAACCATTTTTTTATCCAATTGGACACTGACCCTCCCATTCCATTTGACTCAATGTTGGTAATTAACCTTTTCTGTGGCACTTTATCAAACACATTGTTCAAACCAATCTAGACAACATCCATCACATTCCCTTCATCAACCTTCTCTGTTACATCATCAAAAGTGCAATTAGATTAGTCAAGCATGACTTTCCTTTTGTAAATCTATGCTGGCTATCCTGAAGTAACTCAAACCTCTCAAATGCTTGTGGTTTTATCCCTGATAATTGTTCTAAAACCTTTCCCACCACTGATGTTGGACTATCTGGCCTGTAGTTGTGAGGAATGTGTGCTGTCCATTGATGTATCCGCTAGGTGAGAGAGGCCATCTATGTTGGGTGAAGTTAATACACCTTTTTCTCCCTCAGCGGGGAGAAACAGGATAAGGGGACCCCTGGCTTTGTGAGGATAGCTGCATTCCTGTTTTTTGAGATGTCTCTACGGTGTCCCCATGTCAACGGGGAGAGGTACAGGAACTGGAAGAACTCTCACTCCATTAATGTACAGTTGGTGTGTGAGCATGCCCAGTACATCATGTTGGTGAATGTCCACCATCCTGGCAGCAGCCACCATCCCTTCATTCTGAAGCAGTCAGCCCGTCCCGACACATCGGGCCCCCATGCAGAACCAGAATGTGGCTCCTCGGAGACAAATGTAACCACCCCTCTCCAGACACAGCTCATGTTTCTACTCCCCCAAACCTCCTCCCACCACCACCCAACATCACACAATTAACATGTGTATAATGTGAACAATGAAGTCACCAGGAACATGGTGGAACAGACCATCAGTGTGATGAAGTAATGCATCCACTGTCCGAATCGCCAGAGGGAGACCTCCAGTCAACACTGGAGCAGGTGTCCAAGTTCATGGTGTTCTGCTGCACCCTTCATATGATCACCATCATGAGGACACAGGCATGGGAACCAGGAATCAGGAGGCTACCTCAGGAGGAGGAGGAGGAGGCAGGGAGGATATTTCCTGGATGCCTTCGACCCAGAAAGACCGTCGGAGAGACCCTGCTAATATTCTGTTTCCCATAGGACAACATCTCTTTCCCACCATGGATCCCCCATTCTCCATCATTACACCAATCTGAGACGCCCCATCACATTGTCCCCTTGCTCACCATCCTGCAATAAAAAACACCAACAAAATTATTTACTTTGACATCTTTACCCTACAGCACATCCAATTATACAAACAAAACTGAACTATGCACCCCTGTGTATTCTCTTAGTGCCTGTCTTGTGGGTTCCCTCGACTTGACTAGTGCTCCTACACAGTTTTTCTCCAATGACTGCAGCATGGCTGATGGAGGGCTGCTGACTTTCCCTGGGGGAGACTCCAGGTGGCCTTGCAGGACGTCCTCGAGCAGCTCTGGGCTTTGAGGACTGGGCGTCGGTCTGCACCACCTCGACATGGGCAGCAGTAGCCTGGGATGTCTGATGGGTAACAGCAAGTACACTGGTGGAGTGGCGGTGAAGGGAGAACAAATACTGTCATCCTGAGAGAGGACAGCAGGTTCATGCTCCATGGAGACACTGTCAGTCCCACGGGCGACAGTTCATCAATCCTAGTAATCTACTGGATCACAGAATGCTGGACTGCTGTGAGATCCTGCAAACCCCTTTGAACACTGAGATCCACAGCCATGTTGACAGCAGTCTGATCCTGCATGGCAGCAAGCATGGATCTCATGACATAAAAGCAAAATACTGCAGATGCTGGAAATCTGAAACAAAAACAAGAAATGCTGGAATCACTCAGCAGGTCTGGCAGCATCTGTGGAAAGAGAAGCAGAGTTAACGTTTCGGGTCAGTGACCCTTCTTTGGAAAAGTAGGACCCTTCCGAAGAAGGGTCACTGACCCGAAATGTTAACTGTGCTTCTCTTTCCACAGATGCTGCCAGACCTGCTGAGTGATTCCAGCATTTCTTGTTTTTGTTATGGATCTCATGACTTCAGTCTGAGCTTCCACTGCAGCACTGAGACGTCATATAACTCTGGACTCTTGAGCATCTCCGAGTTTAATTACTCTACCATTGATGGCCGTACCTTCGGCTGCCGAGGCCCTAAGCTCTGGAAGAGAAGAGCAGAACGTCTTTAAGGTAGGAATTCCTGGAATAGAAGTGACAGTGAATTAAATACTAAAATAAAAACAATATACTGCGGTTGCTGGAAATCTGAAATGAGAACAGAAAGTGCCAGAAATACTCAGCAAGTCTGGCAGCATCTGTGCAGAGAGAAACAGAGTTAATGTTTCAGATCTGTGTCCCTTCATCAGAACTGGAAAACGTTAGAAATGTAACAGTCTGTCATTTAAACTCTCCCCTCTCCGTCCCATCACAATCCTTCCTTCTTGTTCCTCTTCCCCCTTCCCCTCTTTCACTTGCTCAAAGACTGTTACATTTCTAACATTTACCGGTTCAACTGACAATTTCCTGTGATATGCTAATTTCATTGTATTTCTGGCTTTACTTATTCAAAACTCTCTTAAAGTTCCCCTACCCCCGCCCCGCCCCGCAACTCTTAGCGATGAACACACACACGTTTGATCGAGTGTAAACTCTCTCTGTCTCCTAATCCATTTGGACAGTGAGAATAAAAACTGATCATATTATTTGAATGGTGATGGATTGCAGAAGTCAGAGTTGCAGAGGGATATGTGTATCCTGCTGCATGAATTGTATAAGGTTAGTCTGCAGGTTCAGCAAGTAATTAGGAAAACTAATAAAATATTATCATTTATTGCGAGCGGAATAGAACACAAATGTAGGGTGTTTATATTTCAGTTATACAGGTCATTGATGAGACCTCATCTGGAGTACTGTGTACAGTATTGGTCTCCTTATTTAAGGTAGCATGCAAATGCGTTGGAAGCAATTCAGAGAAGGTTTCCGAGACTAATACCTGGAATGGGCGGGTTGTCTTATGTTGAAAGGCTGGCGGGCTAGTCTTATATCAGCTGGGGTTTAGAAAAGTAAGAGGCGACAAGATTGAAGCATATAAGACTCTGAGTGTGGGCCAGAGCAAGAGAGGGAGACAGAGAAAGAAACAGGGATAGAGAGAGAGAGAGAGTTCAGCTCATCTGCTGCTCAAACTCTCATCCATGCCTTTGTTGACTTGAGACTTGACTATTCTAACACACTCCCAGCTGGTCTCCCACATTAAAACTTTCTGTAACCTTGTAATCATCCAAAACTCTGCTGCCATCTTCTAATTTACACCAAATTCTGTTCACCTAACATCCCCGTGCTCACTGACCTACATTGGCTCTTGTTCCAGTAACACCTCAATTTTAATATTCTCACTCGTGTGATCAAATCCCTCCATGTCCTCAACCCTCTGATTATCCCAATCCCCTGTTCATTTCCAATATTCCTGAAACTTGTTCATCTGAAAGTCTTGTTCTAATTCCCTTTTTAAAGTGAGTTTCATTCACTCTGCCTCTCCCTGACCGCACATTTCATCTCTCCAGCTCCACTGATGTTGTGGAAGTTTGGATCCATACAATGGTGTGAGCTGCACTGCTGGTCACATCCAGCACATTGTGCAGGACACCCAGGCTGGCCGGGGTGCTAGCGTGGGTGTAACATGTGTGTGTCTGCAGCGTGAGGAGGGGTCTGAATAAGATGTCAATCATCCATTCCCGCAACTTTGATGCACGTCTGTGAAACTTGGTCTGTGCATGTCCACTGACCGCCTGTGTTAGTCGCTCTCAGCTCAACATGCATTCAGCGGCACGAAGAACCCCCTGGTGTTATTTAAAATGACCAGGCATCCAAATTACAGGTTTAGGGCTTTTGACGTACTTCTGCTATTGTAAAGTTAGTGGGGGTGCTGTGGATGGTTTTCAGGAGGTTGTGTTGTGAGCTGCTGCAGACATTCAGGGAGGACAGAGTATTTGGTGACACAACTCTGGACGAGGTATGGGACTGTAGTTACAGTGTCTCTGTGTCTGTAACATGACCAACAAATGGAGCGGAGGCTGCAGAGAGGGGAAGCTCTGTAAAGAGAGAGGAGGAGGGGGCTCTGCCCTACCCACCCCTGGTTTTCCAAGGGCAAAAAGAGCAGTGGTCCTAATACCGAGCCTTGGGGAACACCACTGTATACTCCTATCGAGTCTGAACAACAACCTTTCACCACTTCTCTCTGTTTACTGTTCCTTAGTCAATGTTATATCCACACTGTCACTGTCCCTTTCATCCATAAGGTTCAGTTTTCCTAACCTGTCCATTGAATGACACTTGATCAAACACCTTTTGAAAGTCCATATATATAACTTCAATCACACCACCCTCATCAACCCTCTCCATTGTTTTATCAAATAACTCCATCAAGTTTACCTCAGCACTACCTCTCTCCACTCCTCCACTGTTGTTAAATTATCAGACTGCTTATCCGACATCCAGTGCTAGATGAGCAGAAATTTCCTCCAGTTAAAGATTGGGAAGACTGATGCCATTGTTTTCACTCCCCACTCCAACTCTGTTCCCTTGCTATTGATTCCATCCCTCTTCCTGGTGACAGTCTGAGATGCAGACAGTATGTTTACATCCTTGGTGTCACATTTCACCCAAAACGATCTTTCACCTCATTTTCAGGAATTCATTGCAACCGCCTATTTCCACCTCAGTAACGTCACCCGACTTCACCCCTGTCTCAGCCCATCTGCTGCTGAAACCTCATTCATGCATTCGTCACCTCTGGATGTGATTATTCCAACTCACTCCTTGCTGATCTCCCACATTCTACTCTCTGTAAACTTGAGGTCATCCAAAACTCTGCTGCCCATGTCTTAGCTCACACCAAGTCCCGTTCATCTATCACTGACTGACATTGGCTCCCAGTCAAGTAATGTCTTGATTTTAAAATTATTTTCCTTGTTTTCAGATCCCTCCATGGCCTCGCCCCCCGCACCATATCTTTGTAATCTCCTCCACCTCCACAACCCACCGAGATATATGTACTCCTCTAATTCCGGCCTCTAGTGCACCCGGATTTTAATCACTGCACCACTGGCGACTAGATCTTCAGCTGCCTAGGACCAATGTTCTGGAATATCCTCACTGCACTGTTTTTTTTTTCATTCGTTCATGGGATGTGGGTGTCACTGACAAGGCCAGCATTTTTTGCCCATCCCTAATTGCCCTTGATGACTGAGTGGTTTGCTGGACCTTTCAGAATTCAGTTTAGAGTCAACCACATTGTTGTGGGTTTGGAGTCACATGGAGGTCAGACCGTATAAGGATGGCAGATTTCCATTGCTGAAGAACATCAGTAAGCCAGGCTGTTTTTTTTATGATGATCATTGAGAGCATCATGGCACCATTGCTGAGAATAGTTTTCAAATGAAGATTTGTATTAATTAATTGAATTTTAGCACATATTGAATTTTAACTTGCACCAGCTACCACGGTGGGATTTGAACCCATGTCCTCCGAGAATCAGCCTGAGCCTCAGTATTACAATTTTGGTAATATTACCACTCCGCTACGGTCACCACCTTTCCGTCTCGCTTTCCTCCTTTCAGGTACTCCTTAAAACCTATCTCTTAGTTCAAGCTGTTGGCCATCTGATCTAATATCTCATGTTGTGTCTCAGTGTCATACTTTGCTTCGTAATGATCCTGAGAAGCACTTTGGGATGTTTTATAACATTAAAAGCACTATATAAATATAAGTTGTTGTTGAGGTTTGCCAGACATGCTTTTTCATCACCATATCCCTACTGCTGTCTATTTATTATTCCATGTTTTTCAAAGCAATGAATATATTTGTCCTGGGTTATGAAATTTCCCCATCAGTGACGTTAAACTGTCTGGTCAGTAAATACGGTGTTTACTCAATCGCTCCTTTTTTTCAAGTAGGGTGTAACATTTACAACCCTCCAGACCTCTGTCACAACTCGCATATCCAAGGAGGATTGAAAAATTCTGTTCAGTGCCTCCGCTATTCCCACCTTTCCTTCCCTCAGCATCTTTCATACATCCCATCCAGACCGGATAAATGTTCTACTTTATTGTGGTACAAACAGTCCTGGACTGAAAGGGGTTAACTGAAACTGTTTGTTTAGTGACTGGTATTAATGTCAGTCTCCACGGACCCTAATTGTTTCACTGGAGGGTTTCCAACTTCTATTAATATGGGAGTCATTTCAATGTATTATCACATAGTGTCCTCAGGAGCATCAAACCCGGCAGTAAGAGGGACCAACAGCTCCAGACAGAGGGAGAGGATAGATCAGAATCTGAGAACAATAGATTGGAATGTTGCAACAATGGGTCAGAATCTGAAAACAATCGATGGGAATGTTACAACAATGGGTCAGAATCTGAAAACAATCGATGGGAATGTTACAACAATGGACAGGAGTTTCATCTGGCAATTTGACGATCTTTCCACATATTATGACTGGTTCTCATTAGACGATAGGATCTTTTTAGCTCTTCAGGTTATTCAATATATTTACTATCCCATCCTCACTATTATTGGTGTTCCTGGTAAGACTCTTTATCCAGCTATTAATTCTATGAACCGTGTTTAACTGAATTACTGCCCCTGTCATTTTCTCATCCCTCTTTGCTGTTGTTGTTAGTCCTGGTGAGTCTTTGATAAAGGCTGTAAACTCGACAAAGCATTGCTAATTTTGTTACTGGTCGTGTAATTTTCTCTCTAGGCGTTGCTTGTGTTTATGTTCCTGGTAAGACCTTGTATAGAGCTATCAGATTGTTGCTGCGCCTAATCTGCACTTCCTCTTGAAGAATTCACAGAATCGGACTGGTGGAAGGTATATCAATGTTTATTCACACATTAAATCATCAGGTACAAGCACTCACTACTTGCATGTTATACTACCCCAAGACACGAGGTGATCAGTCTCAGAATGGCAGCTGCCTTTCTATTCTCTGAGTCCATAACTCAGGGAATTTTCTTGAGTGTTCTTCCTCGGGGTTCTCGTGCTGTCACCATTTTCAGCCATTGTCTACTGTGAGTCTAATCCGACCTCATGCCAATAGAAACTCCTTTATCTGGTTTGTGCAGGGACACTGTCTGGTAGAATCTCTCTCTTGTTTCAGCCTGCTTTTATGTATGGTCTACAATTCCTTGACCATCTGTTTGCTGTGCTCCTTCTAACCAGCCCCTCTATGTTTCAAAACGTTGTGTATTGTTGTGTGACGAGCCTCATTGTTTCAATTACGTTCTTATGTGTTTTTCCTGAGTCTACACCCACCACCACCGCCCCCCCCCCACCCCCCGTCCCCCTCTGATCATGCAGGGCTATGCCCAAGGGATCACACTCTCATGTCTCTCAGGTAGTACACTTCTGCAATTATAATTTCATTGTTAACGCAAGATCATAAGCAGTGTAATGTTAAAGAAAGCACAATGTTAACATCGTTGTTACATAATTAATCACTTGTGCGAGCATAACACAGTCGCAATTTAACTTTTAGAATACATTTGTCATTCATTAATTCATTTTAAGTATCTACCAATAGTTATACAACTACCCTCGTGTTACATAATTAATTGTCTATATTTTAATGGAGCAACTTCGAATACTGATTGCCTTTAAGGTAGCTGTCCAACCTGTGTTCATACATCCTCTCACATTCCTTAATCAATTTCTGAAGTTTCCAAATTAAGTATGTCACATATATCACCATGACACCCGAAACGACTATCAGGACATGGGAGATATTTCTAAACCAGGGTGTATCTTCACGTTTGACCCCCAGTTCCATAAGTCCTCCCACCAGGTAGAATCATTTATCTCATCAATCTGAACTTGTATCATCTTCCACTGTTGTTCCAGATTGTAGTACACTACATCAATGGTTTCTCGTTGCTGCCTCTCTTGACCCAAACGTATGGGCAATGGCTGAATAGTATATTTATGTTCCCGAAGGTAATTTATCAAGTCGTCCTTAATACTTTCTGGAACAATTATCGTTTCTGTCTTTCTTTTATGTATGCCGACCAACTCCGTCTTCTCTACTCAAGTTGGTATTTGTGGGTTGACAAGCGACGTACTGTTGCTCACCAGACAAATCCGGTTATGTCCATACTGGTACTTCTTCATTGTGGTGGTTAAGCAATATCTCCCCTTTGCCATATAGGCCACATGGGTTAACCTGATAATGCCTTCCTCGTTTCCATGGTGCAATTTACAGTGGTATTAAATCCACATTTTGATTCTGCTGTTTTATATGTATGTATATATATATATATAGGGTAAGGACATATGACCACCTGGTTTTCCAGACGACACTTAGACAAAGTTGTCCCAATTATCTCCTTTCCAATTTTCACAACATAGGTCAATATATCAAAGTATTTTCTGTAATCCTTTCCTCGCTGCATCTACTATTCTCTGCAGTAATAGGACAGATGGAAAAGGTTTGCCATCTGCTGACACAAAACCTCTCGCTTCCCACAGAGGTAGGTACTCGGTCAAACAGTTACACACGTACATACTGTCAGAATTTATATCAACCAGTGGGGGAAACATGTGGTTGTGTCAGCACAAAGTGACTGCAGCTCATTCGGCACACTGCACACTTAAACTCGCCAGTAACTGTAAGGCAATGTCTTTAATAGGTTTTCCATTATGATCCTGTATTTGTAATCCGCACTTTGCCTGCCTAATCCCATCCTCCACTGCAGATGAACCGTCAACAAAAATGTTGAGTGCTGGTTTGATTTCTGTTTTCTTCCGTTGGACACTCCCGCCCCGCACTGATTTTGACACAAAATGTCCCTTGACGGCCTTTTCTGTCAAAACCTGACACTCATGGGGTTCAGCCTGGTAGATTAAATTGTATGCCAAGCATGTCAAAGTATTTTCCTTTTTTACTGAAATATATCTACCTTGCAAGAGCAAGGCCCACCGAGCAATGTGATTCTGACTAACATTACCGTCCTTCAGTCATCCATCCACTAACAAGTGGAAGGGTGTGTGTTCAGTTAGGATAGTAACAGGGCTGAGGCTGACAATATAACATTACCGTCCTTCAACTGTCCATCCAGTAACAACTGGAAGGGTGTGTGTTCAGTTAGGATAGTAACAGGGCTGAGGCTGACAATATAACATTACCGTCCTTCAACCGTCCATCCAGTAACAACTGGAAGGGTGTGTGTTCAGTTAGGATAGTAACGGGGCTGAGGCTGAGAATATAACATTACCGTCCTTCAGTCATCCATCCAGCAACAACTGGAAGGGTGTGTGTTCAGTTAGGATAGTAACGGGGCTGAGGCTGACAATATAACATTACCGTCCTTCAACCGTCCATCCAGTAACAACTGGAAAGGCGTGTGTTCAGTTAGGATAGTAACAAGGCTGAGGCTGACAATATAACATTACCGTCCTTCAACCGTCCATCCAGTAACAACTGGAAGGGTGTGTGTTCAGTTGGGATAGTAACGGGGCTGAGGCTGAGAATATAACATTACCGTCCTTCAGTCATCCATCCAGTAACAACTGGAAGGGTGTGTGTTCAGTTAGGATAGTAACGGGGCTGAGGCTGACAATATAACATTGCCATCCTTCAACCGTCCACCCAGTAACAACTGGAAGGGTGTGTGTTCAGTTAGGATAGTAACGGGGCTGAGGCTGACAATATAACATTACCGTCCTTCAACCATCCATCCAGTGACAACTGGAAGGGTGTGAGTTCAGTTAGGATAGTAACAGGGCTGAGGCTGACAATATAACATTGCCATCCTTCAACTGTCCACCCAGTAACAACTGGAAGGGTGTGTGTTCAGTTAGGATAGTAACGGGGCTGAGGCTGACAATATAACATTACCGTCCTTCAACTGTCCACCCAGTAACAACTGGAAGGGTGTGTGTTCAGTTAGGATAGTAACGGGGCTGAGGCTGACAATATAACATTACCGTCCTTCAACCATCCATCCAGTGACAACTGGAAGGGTGTGTGTTCAGTTAGGATAGTAACAGGGCTGAGGCTGACAATATAATAATACCATCCTTCAGTCATCCATCCAGTAACAACTGGAAGGGCGTGTGTTCAGTTGGGATAGTAACAGGGCTGAGGCTGACAATATCACATTACCGTCCTTCAGTCATCCATCCAGTAACAACTGGAAGGGTGTGTGTTCAGTTAGGATAGTAACGGGGCTGAGGCTGGCAATATAACATTACCGTCCTTCAGTCATCCATCCAGTAACAACTGGAAGGGTGTGTGTTCAGTTAGGATAGTAACGGGGCTGAGGCTGACAATATAACATTACCGTCCTTCAACCGTCCATCCAGTAACAACTGGAAGGGTGTGTGTTCAGTTAGGATAGTAACGGGGCTGTGGCTGACAATATAACATTACCGTCCTTCAACCGTCCATCCAGTAACAACTGGAAGGGTGTGTGTTCAGTTAGGATAGTAACGGGGCTGAGGCTGGCAATATAACATTACCGTCCTTCAGTCATCCATCCAGTAACAACTGGAAGGGTGTGTGTTCAGTTAGGATAGTAACGGGGCTGAGGCTGTCAATATAACATTACCGTCCTTCAGTCATCCATCCAGTAACAACTGGAAGGGTGTGTGTTCAGTTAGGATAGTAACGGGGCTGAGGCTGACAATATAACATTACCGTCCTTCAACCGTCCATCCAGGAACAACGGGAAGGGTGTGTGTTCAGTTAGGATAGTAACGGGGCTGAGGCTGACAATATAACATTACCGTCCTTCAGTCATCCATCCAGTAACAACTGGAAGGGTGTGTGTTCAGTTAGGATAGTAACAAGGCTGAGGCTGACAATATAACATTACCGTCCTTCAACCATCCATCCAGTAACAACTGGAAGGGTGTGTGTTCAGTTAGGATAGTAACAAGGCTGAGGCTGACAATATAACATTACCGTCCTTCAACCGTCCATCCAGTAACAACTGGAAGGGTGTGTTTTCAGTTAGGATAGTAACGGGGCTGAGGCTGACAATATAACATTACCGTCCTTCAGTCATCCATCCAGTAACAACTGGAAGGGTGTGTGTTCAGTTAGGATAGTAACAGGGATGAGGCTGACAATATAACATTACCGTCCTTCAACCGTCCATCCAGTCGCAACTGGAAGGGTGTGTGTTCAGTTAGGATAGTAACAGGGATGAGGCTGACAATATAACATTACCGTCCTTCAACCGTCCATCCAGTAACAACTGGAAGGGTGTGTGTTCAGTTCGGATAGTAACAAGGCTGAGGCTGACAATATAACATTACCGTCCTTCAGTCATCCATCCAGTATCAACGGGAAGGGTCTGTGCTCAGTTAGGATAGTAACGGGGCTGAGGCTGACAATATAACATTACCGTCCTTCAACCGTCCATCCAGGAACAACGGGAAGGGTGTGTGTTCAGTTAGGATAGTAACGGGGCTGAGGCTGACAATATAACATTACCGTCCTTCAGTCATCCATCCAGTAACAACTGGAAGGGTGTGTGTTCAGTTAGGATAGTAACAAGGCTGAGGCTGACAATATAACATTACCGTCCTTCAACCATCCATCCAGTAACAACTGGAAGGGTGTGTGTTCAGTTAGGATAGTAACGGGGCTGAGGCTGACAATATAACATTACCGTCCTTCAGTCATCCATCCAGTAACAACTGGAAGGGTGTGTGTTCAGTTCGGATAGTAACAAGGCTGAGGCTGACAATATAACATTACCGTCCTTCAGTCATCCATCCAGTAACAACGGGAAGGGTCTGTGCTCAGTTAGGATAGTAACGGGGCTGAGGCTGACAATATAACATTACCGTCCTTCAACCATCCATCCAGTAACAACTGGAAGGGTGTCTGTTCAGTTCGGATAGTAACGGGGCTGAGGCTGTCAATATAACATTACCGCCCTTCAGTCATCCATCCAGTAACAACTGGAAAAGTGTGTGTTCAGTTAGGATAGTAACGGGGCTGAGGCTGACAATATAACATTACCGTCCTTCAACTGTCCATCCAGTAACAACTGGAAGGGTGTGTGTTCAGTTATGATAGTAACAGGGCTGAGGCTGACAATATAACATTACCGTCCTTCAACCGTCCATCCAGTCACAACTGGAAGGGTGTCTGTTCAGTTAGGATAGTAAGAGGGCTGAGGCTGACAATATAACATTACCGTCCTTCAACCGTCCATCCAGTAACAACTGGAAGGGTGTGTGTTCAGTTTGGATAGTAACAGGGCTGAGGCTGACAATATAACATTACCGTCCTTCAGTCATCCATCCAGTAACAACTAGAAGGGTGTCTGTTCAGTTAGGATAGTAAGAGGGCTGAGGCTGACAATATAACATTACCGTCCTTCAACCGTCCATCCAGTAACAACTGGAAGGGTGTGTGTTCAGTTAGGATAGTAACAGGGCTGAGGCTGACAATATAACATTACCGTCCTTCAACCGTCCATCCAGGAACAACTGGAAGGGTGTGTGTTCAGTTAGGATAGTAACAGGGCTGAGGCTGACAATATAACAATACCGTCCTTCAACCGTCCATCCACCAACAACTGGAAGGGTGTGTGTTCAGTTAGGATAGTAACAAGGCTGAGGCTGACAATATAACATTACCGTCCTTCAACCATCCATCCAGTAACAACTGGAAGGGTCTGTGTTCAGTTAGGATAGTAACGGGGCTGAGGCTGACAATATAACATTACCGTCCTTCAGTCATCCATCCAGTAACAACTGGAAGGGTGTGTGTTCAGTTAGGATAGTAACAGGGATGAGGCTGACAATATAACATTACCGTCCTTCAACCGTCCATCCAGTCGCAACTGGAAGGGTGTGTGTTCAGTTAGGATAGTAACAGGGATGAGGCTGACAATATAACATTACCGTCCTTCAACCGTCCATCCAGTAACAACTGGAAGGGTGTGTGTTCAGTTCGGATAGTAACAAGGCTGAGGCTGACAATATAACATTACCGTCCTTCAGTCATCCATCCAGTAACAACGGGAAGGGTCTGTGCTCAGTTAGGATAGTAACGGGGCTGAGGCTGACAATATAACATTACCGTCCTTCAACCGTCCATCCAGGAACAACGGGAAGGGTGTGTGTTCAGTTAGGATAGTAACGGGGCTAAGGCTGACAATATAACATTACCGTCCTTCAGTCATCCATCCAGTAACAACTGGAAGGGTGTGTGTTCAGTTAGGATAGTAACAAGGCTGAGGCTGACAATATAACATTACCGTCCTTCAACCATCCATCCAGTAACAACTGGAAGGGTGTGTGTTCAGTTAGGATAGTAACGGGGCTGAGGCTGACAATATAACATTACCGTCCTTCAGTCATCCATCCAGTAACAACTGGAAGGGTGTGTGTTCAGTTAGGATAGTAACAGGGATGAGGCTGACAATATAACATTACCGTCCTTCAACCGTCCATCCAGTCGCAACTGGAAGGGTGTGTGTTCAGTTAGGATAGTAACAGGGATGAGGCTGACAATATAACATTACCGTCCTTCAACCGTCCATCCAGTAACAATTGGAAGGGTGTGTGTACAGTTCGGATAGTAACAAGGCTGAGGCTGACAATATAACATTACCGTCCTTCAGTCATCCATCCAGTAACAACGGGAAGGGTCTGTGCTCAGTTAGGATAGTAACGGGGCTGAGGCTGACAATATAACATTACCGTCCTTCAACCATCCATCCAGTAACAACTGGAAGGGTGTCTGTTCAGTTCGGATAGTAACGGGGCTGAGGCTGTCAATATAACATGACCGTCCTTCAGTCATCCATCCAGTAACAACTGGAAAAGTGTGTGTTCAGTTAGGATAGTAACGGGGCTGAGGCTGACAATATAACATTACCGTCCTTCAACTGTCCATCCAGTAACAACTGGAAGGGTGTGTGTTCAGTTATGATAGTAACAGGGCTGAGGCTGACAATATAACATTACCGTCCTTCAACCGTCCATCCAGTCACAACAGGAAGGGTGTCTGTTCAGTTAGGATAGTAAGAGGGCTGAGGCTGACAATATAACATTACCGTCCTTCAACCGTCCATCCAGTAACAACTGGAAGGGTGTGTGTTCAGTTTGGATAGTAACAGGGCTGAGGCTGACAATATAACATTACCGTCCTTCAGTCATCCATCCAGTAACAACTAGAAGGGTGTCTGTTCAGTTAGGATAGTAACAGGGCTGAGGCTGACAATATAACATTACCGTCCTTCAACCGTCCATCCAGTAACAACTGGAAGGGTGTGTGTTCAGTTAGGATAGTAACAGGGCTGAGGCTGACAATATAACATTACCGTCCTTCAACCGTCCATCCAGGAACAACTGGAAGGGTGTTTGTTCAGTTAGGATAGTAACAGGGCTGAGGCTGACAATATAACAATACCGTCCTTCAACCGTCCATCCACCAACAACTGGAAGGGTGTGTGTTCAGTTAGGATAGTAACAAGGCTGAGGCTGACAATATAACATTACCGTCCTTCAACCATCCATCCAGTAACAACTGGAAGGGTGTGTGTTCTGTTAGGATAGTAACGGGGCTGAGGCTGACAATATAACATTACCGTCCTTCAGTCATCCATCCAGTAACAACTGGAAGAGTGTGTGTTCAGTTAGGATGGTAACAGGGATGAGGCTGACAATATAACATTACCGTCCTTCAACCGTCCATCCAGTCGCAACTGGAAGGGTGTGTGTTCAGTTAGGATAGTAACAGGGATGAGGCTGACAATATAACATTACCGTCCTTCAACCGTCCATCCAGTAACAACTGGAAGGGTGTGTGTTCAGTTCGGATAGTAACAAGGCTGAGGCTGACAATATAACATTACCGTCCTTCAGTCATCCATCCAGTAACAACGGGAAGGGTCTGTGCTCAGTTAGGATAGTAACGGGGCTGAGGCTGACAATATAACATTACCGTCCTTCAACCGTCCATCCAGGAACAACGGGAAGGGTGTGTGTTCAGTTAGGATAGTAACGGGGCTGAGGCTGACAATATAACATTACCGTCCTTCAGTCATCCATCCAGTAACAACTGGAAGGGTGTGTGTTCAGTTAGGATAGTAACAAGGCTGAGGCTGACAATATAACATTACCGTCCTTCAACCATCCATCCAGTAACAACTGGAAGGGTCTGTGTTCAGTTAGGATAGTAACGGGGCTGAGGCTGACAATATAACATTACCGTCCTTCAGTCATCCATCCAGTAACAACTGGAAGGGTGTGTGTTCAGTTAGGATAGTAACAGGGATGAGGCTGACAATATAACATTACCGTCCTTCAACCGTCCATCCAGTCGCAACTGGAAGGGTGTGTGTTCAGTTAGGATAGTAACAGGGATGAGGCTGACAATATAACATTACCGTCCTTCAACCGTCCATCCAGTAACAACTGGAAGGGTGTGTGTTCAGTTCGGATAGTAACAAGGCTGAGGCTGACAATATAACATTACCGTCCTTCAGTCATCCATCCAGTAACAACGGGAAGGGTCTGTGCTCAGTTAGGATAGTAACGGGGCTGAGGCTGACAATATAACATTACCGTCCTTCAACCATCCATCCAGTAACAACTGGAAGGGTGTCTGTTCAGTTCGGATAGTAACGGGGCTGAGGCTGTCAATATAACATTACCGTCCTTCAGTCATCCATCCAGTAACAACTGGAAAAGTGTGTGTTCAGTTAGGATAGTAACGGGGCTGAGGCTGACAATATAACATTACCGTCCTTCAACTGTCCATCCAGTAACAACTGGAAGGGTGTGTGTTCAGTTATGATAGTAACAGGGCTGAGGCTGACAATATAACATTACCGTCCTTCAACCGTCCATCCAGTCACAACTGGAAGGGTGTCTGTTCAGTTAGGATATTAAGAGGGCTGAGGCTGACAATATAACATTACCGTCCTTCAACCGTCCATCCAGTAACAACTGGAAGGGTGTGTGTTCAGTTTGGATAGTAACAGGGCTGAGGCTGACAATATAACATTACCGTCCTTCAGTCATCCATCCAGTAACAACTAGAAGGGTGTCTGTTCAGTTAGGATAGTAAGAGGGCTGAGGCTGACAATATAACATTACCGTCCTTCAACCGTCCATCCAGTAACAACTGGAAGGGTGTGTGTTCAGTTAGGATAGTAACAAGGCTGAGGCTGACAATATAACATTACCGTCCTTCAGTCATCCATCCAGTAACAACTGGAAGGGTGTGTGTTCAGTTAGGACAGTAACAGGGCTGAGGCTGACAATATAACATTACCGTCCTTCAACCGTCCATCCAGGAACAACTGGAAGGGTGTGTGTTCAGTTAGGATAGTAACAGGGCTGAGGCTGACAATATAACATTACCGTCCTTCAACCATCCATCCAGTAACAACTGGAAGGGTGTGTGTTCAGTTAGGATAGTAACAGGGCTGAGGCTGACAATATAACATTACCGTCCTTCAGTCATCCATCCAGTAACAACTGGAAGGGTGTGTGTTCAGTTAGGATAGTAACAGGGCTGAGGCTGAAAATTTAACATTACCGTCCTTCAGTCATCCATCCAGTAACAACTGGAAGGGTGTCTGTTCAGTTAGGATAGTAAGAGGGCTGAGGCTGACAATATAACATTACCGTCCTTCAACCGTCCATCCAGTAACAACTGGAAGGGTGTGTGTTCAGTTAGGATAGTAACGGGGCTGAGGCTGACAATATAACATTACCGTCCTTCAACCGTCCATCCAGTAACAACTGGAAGGGTGTGTGTTCAGTTAGGATAGTAACAGGGCTGAGGCTGACAATATAACATTACCGTCCTTCAGTCATCCATCCAGTAACAACTGGAAGGGTGTGTGTTCAGTTAGGATAGTAACGGGGCTGAGGCTGACAATATAACATTACCGTCCTTCAACCGTCCATCCAGTAACAACTGGAAGGGTGTGTGTTCAGTTTGGATAGTAACAGGGCTGAGGCTGACAATATAACATTACCGTCCTTCAACCGTCCATCCAGTAACAACGGGAAGGGTGTGTGTTCAGTTAGGATAGTAACGGGGCTGAGGCTGACAATATAACATTACCGTCCTTCAGTCATCCATCCAGTAACAACTGGAAGGGTGTGTGTTCAGTTGGGATAGTAACGGGGCTGAGGCTGACAATATAACATTACCGTCCTTCAACCGTCCATCCAGTAACAACTGGAAGGGTGTGTGTTCAGTTAGGATAGTAACAGGGCTGAGGCTGACAATATAACATTGCCGTCCTTCAGTCATCCATCCAGTAACAACTGGAAGGGTGTGTGTTCAGTTAGGACAGTAACGTGGCTGAGGCTGACAATATAACATTACCGTCCTTCAGTCATCCAGTAACAACTGGAAGGGTGTGTGTTCAGTTAGGATAGTAACGGGGCTGAGGCTGACAATATAAGTAACATTTTGAATCACCCAGAAGACGGCCAGCAAATCTTTTTCACACATTGTCAAGACCCTTTCTACTGACGTTAACAAGTGAGCTGCGTATTCCACTCGGCAGAATCGGCCATGTTTCTTCTTAAGGAATACCGCTGATAAGGTGGTATCTGTGGTAGTGACATCGAGGGCAAAGGGTAGGGGTGGGTCCGGCACCTGTAACACCGGATTTATGGCCAACCACTGGTGGAATGTTGACGGATTATCATGTAATCCCTGGGGGAGACACATCCAGGTGTACAGTTGTCCGGGAATGTAAACACAAATTTATATTGACACTCTCGTGCCAGCGAGAGTCTGGAAAAACTCCATCTGCCATTTCTCCGCCCAAGTCTCCAACCGATCCAGATCCTGCTGTATCCTCTGACAATCCTCATCATTATCCGCAACTCCACCAAGCTTTGTGTTTTGAACAAACGTACTAATCAGACCAGCTACATTTTCCTCCAAATCGTATATATATACTACTAACAGCAAAGGTCCCAGCACTAATCCCTGCGGAACACCACTATTCACAGCCCTCCATTCAGAAAAGCGCCCTTCCACTGATACCCTCTGTCTTCTATGACCGAGCCAGTTCTGTATCCATCTTGCCAGCTCACCTCTGCTTCCGTGTGACTTCACCTTTTGCACCAGTCTGCCATGAGGGACCTTGTCAAAGGCTTTACAGAAGTCTGTATGGACAACATCCACTGCCCTTCCTTTATCAATCATCTTCGCCACTTCCTCAAAAAACTCATTCAAGTTAGTGAGACACGACCTCCCCCTCACAAAACCATGCTGCCTCTCGCTACTAATAAGTTCATTTGTTTCCAAATGGAAGTAAATCCTGCCCCGAAGAATCCTCTCTAATAATTTCCCTACCACTGACCAAAGGCTCACCGGCCTGTAATTTCATGGATTATCCTTGCTATCCTTCTTTAACAAAGGAACAACATTTGCTATTCTCCAGTCCTCTGGGACATCACCTATAGCCAATGAGGATGCAAAGATTTCTGTCAAGGCCCCAGCTATTTCTTCCCTTGCCTCCCCCAGTATTCTGCATTAGATCCCATTAGGCCCTGGGGACTTATTTACCTTAATGCTTTGCAAGACGCCCGACACCTCCTCCTCTGTTCCCACGAACTTCAGAACTCTGTGGAGAACCAGAATGTAACTGCTCGGAGAGAATCACTACCCTGTCTTTACATGGCTCATGATTCACCCCCAAGGAATTCAAACCCCACCATCCATCGCCAACCAACCAGGATATTTCCAGAATATTTCCTGGATGCCTTCCACCCGGACAGGCTGCCGGCGATTGCCTGCAAAGATTCCGGTTGCCATAGGACAACTTCACTTTCCCACCACGGATTCCCCATTCTCCACCATTGCCCCCATCTGAGATGCCCCATCACAGCATCCGCTTGGTCACCATCCTGCAATAAAAACCTTTTCATGAACATCTTTATCCAACAACACATCCAATTATGCAAACACAACGCAACTATTCACCCTTGTAGATTCCCTTAGTGACTGTCTTGTGGGTTCCCTCGACTTTGCTGGGGATCCTACACAGTGTTTCCCCAGTGTCTGCAGCATGGCTGATGGAAGGCTGCTGACTTTCACTGGGGAGACTGCATATGGCCTTGCAGGACGTCCTCGAGCAGCTCTGGGCTTTGAGGGCTCGGATTCGGAGTGCACCACCTCGACATGGGCAGCAGCAGCCTGGGCTGGCTGATGGGTAACAGCAAGGACACTGGTGGAGTGACAGTGAAGGGAGAACAAATACTGTCATCCTGAGAGAGGACAGCAGGTTCCTGCTCCACGGAGACACTGTCACTCCCACAGGGTGACACCGCAGCAATCCTAGTAATCTACTGGATCACAGATTGCTGGACTGCTGTGAGAGCCTGCAAAATCCTTTGAACACTGAGATCCACAGCCATGATGGCAGCAGTCTGATCCTGCATGGCAGCAAGCAATCTGAGTCTGAGTTTCCACTGCAGCACTGAGACGTTGGGTGTCTGCCATCTGTGCTGCAGTGGAAGCTGTGACAATGGTCACCAGACACGGTATCACAGCTGGGTCCACTAGTGCTGTCATGGAGTTAGTGACCACTTCCACATGGGAAAGAATGTGCTTCAAACTCTGTGCAATGTCCTGTGCCATGTTGGAGTCGGACTCCTCCATGTTCTTTGACAGTGACAACAGACTGTCAATGGACAAAGTATCTCAGTGTACATGTCCATCAGCATTCTCCTGTATGCTGTTCCAGCAATGTTTACATCTGAGTCCTGTGTATTATAACTCGTTTGTGACCTCGCCCTCCGGTGATCTGACACATGAACTATCCTTTCCCCGTGGCCTGGCTGCACCTCACTCGTGCTCGGTGACTCACCACATGCAGATTCCGACTCTATACCACCCTCTAAGGTACACACAGCGAAAGTATTTGATCTGGTGACTGTGAGTTTCAGACCAAGTGGTGGGGCTTCACCATCAGTGCTGTGCTGCTGCTCTCTCTCTGTCACCTGGAGCTGCTGTGACTGGGAAGCTGGCAGTTCTGGGTTATCATTGGAAAGTATAAAATCAGAAGGGGAGGGTTGTGTTGAGGGATTGGGAATGGGATGGAAAGCAGGAGTTCCATGGTCCCACCATCTGCAGCTTGTACTTCTTCCCAGACAGTAGGATTTGGGGGAGGTGGGAGTTAAGAAGGGACATAAGGCAGCAACATAACATCATCCTGAATGCTCTCGGTGATGCTGGATGCCACGGGCTCTGTCACAGCCGGTTCCATGATGTGGAGAATCACCTCCTCCCTCAGGATCAGGGGATGAAGGTATGCCTGGTCCCCACCGGATCACTGTTGCTCCCTGTGTTTATGAGCCACCTTGTCCTGTAAGAGAGAGGGCAGATTGTCACTGATTGTGTTGCACTGTGTTTGTGTGATGTGCCTGCCATAGCTGAAGAGCTGGAGGCATGTGGAGGCAGGGAGAGGAGGATGTGAGGCTGGTATCAGTGGAAGGTGTGTGAGGGTGAGATGGAGTATGTGAATGTTAGGTGTGGGTCCTGAGTGTTAGGGACAGCTGATGGGTGAGTGATGGGGGTGTGGTTCATTGAGCAGTGTGAGAGGTTACTGGTGTTGAGGGCAGGAAATGTCATGTGGAGATGAATTCACTGACATTGACCACCCGTGTGAGTTCATTTAACTTCTTCTGGCTCTTCTGCCAGGTCCTCGGGGCCAGACGTCTTGCACTGACCTCCCTGGCCACCTGCTCCTTTTAACTTCGAAGTGCATTTCTTGAGGGTCTGCACCCCACCCCATGGGAACATGGCCTGTCTGCTCATGTCACCCTCCATGACTAAGGCCTCCAGCACCACATCCGTGAACCGCAGAACCCTCTCTCTGTCCTAGTATTCCATTTACCTTGTCTCTAATTGCGGCATTTCACAGTCAGCAGCAGCCTCCTGTGATTCAGTGCAACCTCCCTTTAAGAGGAACAGACTGTCTTTAAGAGCTGAATCCTGGATGAAACACGAGCCAGCCTCACACAACCTTAGGCCCCAGCAGACAGACAGCACCGCGTGTCACCCTAGGCGGTATATAGAATTCGTGGAAATGAGAAGGCAGCAGGAAGTTTGTGTGTCACCTGCCTCAACACGAATAGGCAAGGGCAGATCACGAATTACAATCCCTACACCCGAAAAACGAAGCAAACCCGATTTTCTCGCTATATCTATCTTCCTTTCCCACTTACGCATGTCCTCACTCGCTCTTTACACTCTCTGTCTGTTTCTCATAGAATCAGAGACTGATGCAGTACAAAAGGAGGCTATTCGGCCCATTGTTTCAGTGCTGTCTCTTGGAATGAGCTACTTAATGAATTCCACCACCAACACCCACCCCCCTCAACTTTCCGCAGTCTCCTTTTTTCCTATTCAAGTATTTGCTAAATTCCCTTTTGAAAGATATTATTGAATCTGCTTCCACCATGTTTTCAGGCAGTGAATCCCACATCCCAACAACTCGCTGTGTAAGAAAATTCTCCTCATTTCACCTCTGGTTCTTTGTCAATTACCTTCAATCTGTGTCTTCTTAATACTGAACTTCCTGACACTGGAAACAGTTTCACATTAATTACCCGATCAAAACCCTTAATGATTTTGAATTATATATTAAATCACCCCTTACCCTTCATTGCTCCAAAGAGAACAATCCCAGCTTTTCCAATCTCTCCACATAACTGAATTCCCTGATCCCTGGTACCATTCTAATAAATCACCTCAGTCTCTTCACTAAGTCCTTGACATCCTTATCAAAGTGTGGTGACCAGAATTGGACACAATTCTCCAGCTGGGACCTAACCAATGATGTCCAAACATCAGCATTTCCTCATGAGTTTTATTACTCTGTGCCTCTCTCTCTGACACCAAGGACACTACATGTTACCATCAAAGATCTGTGTGTGTACGCCGCAGGTCTCTCTAATCCTGCACCCGCTTTATAATGGTACCATTTAGTTTATATTGTTTCTCCTCATACTTCCAACCCATGTCTCACTTCACACTTCACTGTGTTAAATTACATCTGCCATGTTCCTGTCCATTACACCAGTCAGTCTCTGTCCTCCTGAAGTTTGTTACTATCCTTCTCACTGTTTATTAACATTTCTGAGTTTCCAGTCATCACAAAACCTTGACATTATCCCCTCTGTACACAAGCCCATTGTATTAACATACTGCAACAGTGATCCCAACAGTGACCATCGGGATAATAGAAGCAAAATACTGAGGATGATGGAAATCTGAAATAAGTACAAGGAATGCTGGAAATACACAGCAGGTCTGGGAGCATCTGTGGAGAGAGAAGTAGAGTTAATATTTCAGGTCAGTGACCCTTCTTCAGAACAGGGGAACGCCATTGTGTACTTCCCTCCAGACTGAACAATAAATATTCTCCACTACTCTCTGCTTTCTGCTTCGCATCTCGATCAGATCTGATTTTACATTTCCCTGCTCTAAGTTGAACCATCCCAGCTACATAACTGTAATCCCTCATCCCTGGAAAAATTCCAGTAAAACTCTTTTATCCCCTCTCCAATGGGCTCATGTCCTTCCTAAAATGTGGTTCCCTGTATTGGACACAATGCTCCAGGTGGAGCCGATCTAGTCTTTTCTATCGGTGGAACATAACATCCTGACTATTCGACTCTGTGTCTCTATTAATAAAACCTAGGAATCTATTTTCTTTGTTAACTGTTTGTTAACCTGTCCAGCTCACTTCAAAGATTGCACACAAACACCCCAGGTCTCTCTGTTATTCTCACCACCTTTAAAGTTGTGTTATCTCTCCTCATTCATCCACCTGCAGTTCGCTATCACCTTCTCAAAGGCTATTAGGGGTGGGTGATAACTGCTGGCCCAGCCAGCGACACCCACAACCCATGAATAAACAATATTATAAAATCTTTCCACAATGTATCACTTCACACATCTGCCAGGCCAATTAAATATTAGGAAAACTAAAGCCAGTGTTTTCAAACCCCACATCAAACATTTCTTAGCTACAGACTCCATCCCTCTCCTTGGCAACTGTCTGAGACTAAAGCAAAGTGTTTACAACCTGGTGTCATAGTTGCTCCTGCGATGAGCTTCCTACCAAATATTCACGCTATCAATAAAACTGCCTATTTCCACCCCCTTAACATAGGACGACTTCATCCCTGTCTCAGCTCCTCTGCTGATGAAACACTCCCCCTTGCCTGTGTTACCTGTAGACTTGACTATTCCATCACACTCCTGGCTGGTCTCCCACATTCTACCCGCCATAAACTTGAGGTGATGAAAAACACTGCTGCCCATGTCCTAACTCACACCAAGTCCTGTTCAACCATCACCCCCTGAACTCACTGACCGACATTGGATCCTGGTCAGCAACACATCAACATAAAAACTCTCAGCCTTCTTTTCAAATGCTTCAACAGAGTTGCTTGCTAGGCCTTTACAGAGTGCAGTTAAGAGTCAATAACATTGCTGTGAGTCGAGAGTCATATGTGGGCTAGACCAGGAAAGGACGGCAGATTCCTTTCCCTAAAGGACATTAGTGAATCAGATGGTGTTTAACAAAAAGCGATGATAGTTTCATGGCTCCATGACTGAGACTAGCTTTCTATTCCAGATTTTAACACACTCCTGGCTTGTCTCACACATTCTACTCTCTGTAAACTTGAGGTCATCCAAACTCTGCTGCTCTTGTGTAAACTCACACCAAGTCCCGTTCCCCGATCACTGACATACATCTGCTGCCAGTTAAGCAATGTCTTGATTTTAAAATACTCAACCGTGTTTGCAACTCCCTCGATGTCCTCACCCCTCCTTATCTCTGTAATATTCGCCAGCCCCACAACCCTCCAAGACATCTGCACTCCTCCAATCCTGGTCTCTTGTGTATGCTTGATTTTCATCATTGCTCCACTGCCAGCCAGGTCTTCAGCTGCCTAGACCCAAAGCTCTGGAATTCCCTAACTACACCTCTTTTATTTTATTCGTGTGTGGGATATGTGCATCGCTGGCAAGGCCAGCATTTGTTCCCATCTCTAATTGCCCTTGACAAATGAGTGACTTGCTCGGACATTTCACAAGGCATTTAAGAGTTAACCACATTGTTGAGGGTCTGGAGTCACATGGAGGCCAGATCAGGTAAGGACAGCAGATTTCCTTCCCGAAAGGACATTAGGAAATCAGATCGGTTTAGACAACAATCGATGACAGATTCATGGCACCATGACTGAGACTAAATTTCATTTCCAGACTTTTATTAATGAATTGAAATTATTAATTGATTTAATTTTAATTCCCACCAACTGCCATGTGGGAATTGAACCCATGGTATTAGCCTGAACCTCTGGTTTTCTATAATAAAAGCAAAATACTGCGGATGCTGGAAATCTGAAACAAAAACAAGAAATGCTGGATTCACTCAGCAGGTCTGGCAGCATCTGTGGAAAGAGAAGCAGAGTTAACGTTTCGGGTCAGTGACCCTTCTTCGGAACTGGTTTTCTAGTTCAGTGACATTACCGCTATACCACTGTCACTGCCTCTATGCCTCACTTTCCTCCCTTAAGACACTACTTAATACCTCCTGCTTTGACCAAGAAATGTAAGTTGTTGTTGGGCTTTGCCAGATATGATTTGTCATTACCATATCCCTGCTGCTGTCCCGTGTATTTATTGTCCCGTGTTTTTTTCCAAGCAACGAATGTTTTTGTCCTGGGCTGTGAAGTCTAGAAATTTCCCACCAGCGACGTTAGACTGACTGGTCAGTAATTACACCGTTTGTTCCATCTCTCCTTTTTTAAACCGAGTGTAACATTTACAACCCTCCCATCTCTGGCATCAAGCCCATATCCAAGGAGGATTGGAACATTCTGTCACTACCTCTGCTATTTTCAACATTCCTTCCCTCAGCATCCCCCACACATCCCATTCAGACAGGGTAAATGGTCTACTTTATTGTGGCACAAGAAGAGTTGGATTGAAAGGGGTTAACTGAACCTGTTTGTTCAGTGATTGTAATTAATGTCAGTCACCATGGACCCTAATTGTGTCGTTGGAGGGTTTCCCTCTTCTATTAATACAGGACTCCTTTCAGTGTGTTATCCCATAGTGTCAACAACAGCATCATTCCGGCGCTATCAAGGATCAGCAGCCCCAGCGAGAGAGGATAGACCAGAATCTGAGAACAATAGATTGGAATGTTACAACAATGGGTCAGAATCTGAGAACAATAGATTGGAATGTTACAACAATGGGTCAGAATCTGAGAACAATAGATTGGAATGTTACAACAATGGGTTAGAATCTGAGAACAATAGATTGGAATGTTACAACAATGGGTCAGAACATGAGAAAAATAGCTTGGGATGTTACTACAATGGGAAGCAGGAGTTTCTCCTATTGGTTTGGCCTAGTTACTGCAGATTATTTTTGGATAACATTAGATGATCGGATCTATTATGCGCTGAAGATGATTCAAACGATTTATTATCCTATCCTCGCTATTATTGGTGTCCCTGGTGAGTCTCTGTATCCAACGTTTAGAATTATAAACATATTTTGCAGATTTAATGTTCTTGTCATGTCAATCTTGGGAAGTCTGAAGCCATTGTCTTCAGTCACTGCCACAAACTCCATTCTCTATCCACTGTCTGCATTCCTCTCGCTGCCCAATGTCTGGGGCTGAAACAGACTGTTTGCGACCTCTGCATCCAGTTGACACTGAGCTGAGTTCATCTCCATATTCTCTCCATCACCAACCCTGCCTATCACCACCTCTGTAAATTGTCCCGTCTCCACCTCTGCCTCAGCCCATCTACCGCATAAACCCTCATCTGTGCCTTTGTTAAATCCGCACTTGACTATTACAATTCTATCCTGGTCACCTTCCAATTCTATCCTGATCACCCTCCCAGTAATTGACCTCCATAAACCACAGCCCATCCAGAAATCTGCTGCCTGTGTTCTAACTCACACCAAATCCCGATCATCCATCACCCCTGTGCTCACTGATCTACATTGTCTCCCGGTCTGGCAACACCTTAATTTTAATATTCTCATTCTTGTCTTTGAATCTCTCCATGGCCTCACCACTCCAATTAGCCCTATTCCACTCTCGATTTCACATATTCTTGTAAATCTTATGCCTTTGAAACTTTTTAAAATTGCCATTTGAAAGTGAATTTCTTTCCCCTCCCTAGCACCTCCGGCTGTGATTTTTACACTAAGGTGCCACTGGTGCCAATGTAACAAAAACCTGGATCTATAAAAACGATGTGAATGGAACCGCCAACCACTTCTAGTGTGGCCAGCACACTCCCCCATTCTGTGTAGGGATCTAGCCTGGGTGTACTGTGCATTTGCTGTTAGTCTGAGGAGGGGTTTGGAGTAACGTCAATGTCCCTTTCTAGCAGCTAATATGTACATCTCTGAAACTTGGTCCGTGCGTGTCCACTGATCGCGTGTGTTAGTCACTCACAACTAAGCATACATTCAGCAACACCAGGAATCCCCTCTAGTATTTTTAAAAGGACCAGGCTTCCTGGTCCTGAATATTGAGGGATATTTGACATTCAAGAAGAATAGGAAGCTAGGTAAATGTGGAGGGGTGGCACTGTTAATCAAGGATGGTGTTGGGGCATTAGTTCGAGATGACCTTGGTTCAGGAGATCAAAATGTAGAATCGATTTGGGTGGAGGTGAGGAATACCAGGAGAAAGAAGTCCCTAGCAGGAGTGGTCTACAGACCTCCTAACAGTAATCACAATGTAGGACATCGTATACAAGAAGAAATATTGTTTACTTGTGATAGACGTACGGCAATAATCATGGGTGATCTTAATCTACATATAAACTGGAAAAATCAGATTGGGAACAGTAGCCCGGATGAAGAGTTCATAGAATGCTTTCGAGGTGGTTTCTTGGAACAGCACGTTCTGGAAACAACCAGAGATAAGGTTATATTAGACTTCGTATAATGTAATGTGACAGGATAAATTAATGACCTCAGAGTAAAGGCACCTCTAGGTAGCAGCGAGCACATTATGACTGAATTTTACATCCAGTTTGAAAGAGAGAAGAGTGGATGTAAGATCAGTATTTTAAACGTGAATAAGGGCAACTATTTGGGCATGAAAGTTGAGCTTGCTGAAGTGAACTGGGTTACTTGTCTTGGAGATAGATCAATAGAGAAGCAGTGGCAGACATTTAAGGGGATATTTCAGGAATACTCCATAATAAGTATATTCCTACGATAAGGTGGAGGACCCACCAGCGGTTTAGTAAGAAATTACGGAAAACATCACTCTTAAGGAAAAGGCAGATAATTGTGCAAAGATGAGTGGCAGTTCAGATGATTGGTCAGAATATAAAGAACAGCAGACAATGGCTAACGGGTTAATCAGGAGAAAGACATTCGAGTATAATAGGAAGCTAGCTAGAAATGTAAAAATGGATTGCAAGAGTTTCTCCGCGTATTTAAAAAGGAGAAGAGTAAGTAAAAAGAGCGTTGGTCCTCTGGACAGTGAGAATGTGGAGTTAATAGTAGATAAAAAGGAAACAGCGGATGCAATGAACAAATATTTTGTTTCTGTCTTCACTATAGAGGATACAAGAAACATTCCAGTAGTAGCTGTAAATCAGGAGGTGGAAGGAAGAGAGTAACTTGGTGAAAATACAATTGCCAGGGAAGCTTTACTGAGCAAACTTATGGAGTTGCGGGCTGAAAAGTCCCCGGGTCCTGATGGGCTTCATCCTAGAGTCTTAAAAGAGGTGGCTAATGAGGTAGTAGTCGTGTTGTTGTTAATTTTTCAAAGTTCACTAATTTTGGAAAGGTTCGATCAGACTGGAAAGTAATAAATATAACCCCTCTATTCAAGAAGAGGGGGATGCAGAAAGTAGGTAACTATAGGCCAGTTAGCTTGACATCTGTCGTGGGGAAGATGTTTGAATCGATCATTAAGGAGGCTTTCGCTGGGCACTTAGAAAAACTCAAGGTAATCGCGAATAGAAAACATTGTTTTGTGAAAGGGAAGTCATCTTTAACCAATTTATTGGAGTTCTTTGAAGGAGTAACATGCGATATGGGTAAAGGGGAGCCCTTTGACATACTGCGCTTGGATTTCCAGAATGCATTAGACAAGGTGCCACATAAAAGGTTATTGTGCAAAGTAGGAGCTCATGGTGTAGTGGGTAACATATTAGCTTGGATCAAAGTTTTATTGGCCGGTTGCCGAAAAGAGGGAGTATGCATGAATGGGTCCTTTTCAGATTGGCAGGATGTGACAAGTTGAGTCCATCATGGGTCTGTGCTGGGGCCTCAACATTTTATAATTTATATGAAAGACTTAGATGAGGGAAGCGATGGCATGTTAGCTAAATTTGCAGATGACTCAAAGATAGGTAGGAAAGTATGTTGTGAAGAGTACATAAGGAGGTTGTAGTCCAATATAGATAGGTTGAGTGAGTGGGGAAAAAAAATCTGACAGATGGAGTATAATGTGGGAAAATGTGAAGTTGTTCACTTTGGCAGGAGGACTGCAAAATTCCGAGGTGCTGAGGGATCTAGGTTCTGTAGTGCATGAGTCACAAACAGTTAGTAGGTAGGTACAGCAAGTAACAGAGAAGGCTAATGGAATGCTCGCCTTTATTACAAGAGGAATTGAAAATAAAAGTCAGCATGTGATGCTTCAGTTATACAGGGCATTGGTGAGACCACATCTCGAATACTGTCTGTAGTTTTGGTCTCCTTATTTAATGGAGGACGTGAATGCTTTGGAGGCGGTTCAGATGTGGTTTACTAGATTGATACTAGGAATGAGCAGGTTGTGTTCTGAGTAAAGGTTGGATGGAAGGTCTTGTTTTCACTGGAATTTAGAATAGTGAGGGAAGATTTGACTGAAGTTTATAAGACCCTGAAAGGCCTTGACATGGTGAATGAGGAAAGGATGTTTCCTCTTGTGGGTGAGTCCAGTACTAGGGGGCACTGTTTCGAAATTAGGGGTCGCCGCTTTAGGACAGAGAGGAGGAGAACATTTTTCTCCAGAGGGTTGTGTGACTTTGGAATTCTCTGCCACAGAAGGTGGTGGAGACGGGGTCATTGAATATTTTTAAGGTGGAGATAGATAGATTCTTATCAGGCCAGGGAATGAAAGGTTATCAAGGTTAGATGGGAGTGTGGAATTCGAAACACAAACCGATCAGCTATGATCTGATTGAATGGCGGTGCAGATTCGAGGGCCGAATGGCCTACGTCTGCTCCTAGTTCATATGCGTCTATTTTTTACTCAGCTTGCATGTGAGGTGCTTTTGACTTACTTCTGTTATTGTAAAGTTAGTGGAGGTGCTGTGGATGGCTTTCTGGAGGTTGCGTTGTGAGCTTCTGCAGACATTCATGGAGGACAGAGGATTTGCTAACCGAACTCTGGACGAGTTATGCGGACTGTAGTTACATGACCTACAAATGGAGCAGAGGCTAGAGAGGGGAAACTCTGTAAAGTGGGAGGAGGAGGGGGCTCTGCCCTACCCACCCAGGGTTCTCCAAGAGCAAACAGAGCAGTGGTCCTAATATCGAGCCCTGGGGAACACAACTGCATACTGACCTGGAGTCTGACCAACAACCTTTCACCATTTCTCTCTGTTTACTTTTCATTAGCCAATGTTATATCCACAATATAACTGTCTCTTTAATCCATAGGGTTCAGTTTTCCTAACCTGTCTATTGAATGTCATTTGATCAACCACCTTTTGAACATCCATATATATAACTTCAATCACACCACCCTCATCAACCCTCTCCATTGTTTTATCAAAGAACTCCATCAAGTTTACCTCACCACCACCTCTCTCCACTCCTCTACTGTTGTTAAATTATCAGACTGCTTATGCAACATCCAGTACTGGATGAGCAGACATTTTCTCCAATAAAATATTGGGAAGACTGAAACCATTGGGCTGGACTCTATTGGGCTCCTGATGTAGGTCTCCATGGAGCCACACATCGGGATTGCTGGGCCTGATCTTTCCAGCTGTGCAGAGGCTCATGGCTCCCCGCCCCCTCCCCCCCAACCACTCGGCAGCGGTACCCTCCTTTAAATATTTCAATAAACTTAATGTATACATTTCAGTCCAATTCCCTGTGATCTTACTGACAGCCCGGGATCTTCCATGCAGCGGCTGACACTCACACATCTTCATAATAAAAGCAAAATACTGCAGATGCTGGAAATCTGAAATACAATCCAGAAATGCTGGAACCACTCAGCAGGTCTGGCAACATCTGTGGAAAGAGAGGTAGAGTTAACGTTTCGGGTCAGTGACCCTTCTTCTCACACACCGTCGCTCTCCCGTCCAGGGAAAGCCAACGCCACAGAGGTGGGGAAGGGGGGAAAGTAGGATTTTTAGAGTACTGATGGGGTGGGGGGTGGTGGCTGGTGCTTGTGGCGGGCGTGGTCAACTCTGCATTAATAGTGTAGGGGAAGAAGAGGCAAACTCTACACTTTGGACAGTTGTTGGGTTGCGAGGGTACTCGGCAGTTTAAGTCTTTGGAGGGGATGGTGGGAAGGCAACTATACAATGTAAGTTTTTGGGGGGAAATGGGCAACATTTTATTTGCAGTGCACTGGCGGGGGTGTGTGTACGGGGTTAAACTTTGCACTTTTTGTGGCAGGTCTGGTTGCCCTTTAAAAATGGCACCAGTGTCTGTACAGAGACAGCTGACAGCACTACTGTTGTCGCTGAGGCCGTCCCTGTTACGTGATTGGGGGTGGAGTGGGCGGCCTGTTCACTGTATTAAAATGAGCCGTCGCCTGCTACATCACAGTGGCACAGCAGACACAGACTGCACATATGGGCCACCAATGTTTCGCACTCCGCTGGGGAGAATAAAATTCAGCCCCTTGTTTTTGCTTCCCGCTCCAATCTCCCTTCCCGAGCCAGCAATTCCTTCCTTCTTCCTAGTAACTGTCTGAGATTACTATAGTCTGTTCACAACCTTGGTGTCACATTGGACCACAAAATAGGCTTCTAACTTCACACTGGTGCCATCACCACAATCGCCTATTTCCATCTCTGTAACATCACCTGACTAAATCCCTGCCTCAGCTCATCTGCTGCTGAAACCCTCATTCAAGAAAAGAGGCACTGCTGGATCTGGTACTTGGGAATGAGGTGGGCCAAGTGGATCAAATACCAGTAGGGAAGCACTTAAAGGACAGTGGTCATTACATCATAAGGTTTAGGCTGACTACATAAAAGGACAAAGGGTAAGAATAATTAACTGAGGGAAGGCCAACTTCCGCGGGGTAAGAATGCAGCTGGAGAAAATAAATTGGAGTCAACGATTGGCAGGAAAACAATAGCTGAACAATGGGCTACCTTCAAAGAGGAGATAGTTTGGGCTCAGTCAAGGTATATTCCTTTGAAGGGGAAAGGTAGTGTAAACAAATCCAGAGCTCCCTGAATTAGAAAAGAGGTGAGTGACGCAGAGATTAAGATGAAGAAGAAAAAGTGTGCTTATGACAGACGCCAGGTAGACAATCCTACTGAGAACCAGGCAGAGTGGAAGCATAAAAGCAAGTAAGAGAAGTAAAATAGAATATGAGAAGAGTCTGGCGGCTAGCATTAAATGGAGTTCCTAAATTTTCTATAGATGTATAAACAGGTAGCAAAAGGAGGAGTTGCACCAATTAGGGGCGACACAGAGGATTTGCACATGCATGCAGAGGGCATAGTTGAAGTATTAAATAAATACGTTGCATCTGTCTTTACCAAGTGTAACAAAAGTGATTCTTTTTTGGTAAAAAAAATATATTTCTGAAGGCATTTATGGTTCAGCTGAATCAATGTTAGACCGTTTTTTAATTAAAAATTGAACCACCAAGAGGTCACTGAGAGGGAGCTGGACTGGCAACAGAGTTACTGTTTATCACAAGGCTCGGGTTGGAGATGGATCCGAAACCCTGGTAGCGGGCAGAAAAGTGATAAGTTCTCCTTTGATTAGACAAGCCCCGTCGTCGCAGAGAACACCTGGGATGGGCAGAAAAACTGACAAGCTTTCTGGTTGTCGGTCAGTGTGTGTGGTTTTACTTTCTAGAAGGAGATAACGTCAAGTCTGAAGAAAAAGTCAAGAAAGCAGAGAGGACCACAACCCAGCTCATTTTCCAGAAATTCCAGAACAGACCTTGTGAAGTCCGCGGAGTTGCGTCATCTTGTTTCCTGTTTGAAGAAAGCCTGCTAAAAATAATTCTCAATGCCGCCTGAAGAGAACTGTTGTCTGGTAACCTGGATGTGTGTGCTCAGAAGTTAGACTGCATGCTGGTTTGGAACAACATAACTCATCTGCTGTTTCCTCAAAATGGGCAACTAGTTAACCCAAATGCTTTTTGTTTGTAACAGAGCTCTGATCGAAAAATCTTTTTTTTTAGATCTTGTTTTTGGTTATATGTCTGTGTTTGAGTTTTAAGGGACTAAGGTAAAAAAAAAAGTAACTTTAAAATTTGGTTCAGGTTAAAAGGGACTTTGAAGTTTGGTTAAGGTGGGAAGGGGAAGTTAAAAATTAATTGTTGGATTTTTAAAAATTTGATCTGTGATATTGTTTTACTTCATTTCTAGTTGAGACTTTTTTATTCGATCCTGGGATGTAGGCATCACTGGCTAGGCCAGCATTTATTACCCATCTCTCCATAACCCTTGAGAAGGTGGTGGTGAACTGCCTTCTTGAATCGCTGCAGTCCATGGGTGGTAGGTTCACTCACAATTGTGTTCGGGATGGACTTCCAGGATTTTGACCCAGCGACTCTGAAGGAATGGCGATATACTTCCAAGTCATAATGATGTATGAATTGGAGGGGAACTTGCAGGTGGTGATGTTCCCATGCATTTGATCCCCTTGTCCTAGATGGTAGAGGTCGCGGGTTTGGAAGGTGCTGTCTAAGGTGCCTTGGTGCATTGCTGCAGTGCATCTTGTAGACGGTGCACACTGCTGCCACTGTGCATCGGTGGTGGAGGGAGTCAATGTATGTGGATGGTGTGCCAATCAAATAGGCTGCTTTGTCCTGGAAGATGTCGAGCTTCTTGAGTGTTGTTGGAGCTGCAGCCATCCAGGCGAGTGCAGAGTATTCCATCACACTCTTGACTTGTGCCTTATAGATGGTGGACAGGCTTTGGGGAGTCAGGAGGTGAGTTACTCGCTGTAGGATTCCTGGTCTTACACCTGCCTCATTTATGATAAACTGTTAATTGTTTAGTTCAGTAAAGTGTGTTCTATTGTGATGGGAATAGTGTATCTGATGGACTGTTTCAGCAAGTGGGAAAATGAGAAAAAAATGTTGTGACCTGTGGAGAAGCTGGACTGAATTAACAGTGCACACCTCTCGCCTCGGGTCATAACACAAGGAAGAAGGTACAACACAGGCAATGGCGAAAGAGCAGGTAATTCAGAAACAAGAAGGGTTTAAAATTGATAAAGTGGACATATTAGATAGGCTGTCTAGAGGTAAAGTGAATAAAGCACCAGGGCCAATGAGGTGCATCCAAGGATTATGAGGGAAGTGAGGGTGGAAATCGCAGAGGCACTGGCCATAAATTCTCAATCTTCCTTAGACTTGGGGTGATGCCGTAGGACTGGAGAATTGCAAATATTACATCCTTGTTCAAAAATGGGTGTAAAGATAATCCCAAGAACTCCAGGCCAGTCAATTTAACTGCAGTGGTGGGGAAACTTCTAGTAATAATAATTCGGGACAAATTAATAGTCACATGGACAAATTCGGGTTCAGTAAGGAAAACAGCATGGATTCCTGAAGGGCAAATACTATTTAACTAACAGCCTGGAGATTTTGAGAAGGTAACAGAGAGGGTTGATGAAGGCAATGCTATTGATGTGGTGTATTGTATTTACAAAAGACATTTGATACTGTGCCACATAACAGACTTGTGAGAAAACTTATAGTTTAGTTTAGTTTAGAGATACAGCACTGAAACAGGCCCTTCGGCCCACCAAGTCTGTGCCGACCATCAACCACCCATTTATACTAATCCTACACTAATCCCATATTCCTACCACATCCCCACCTGTCCCTATATATTTCCCTACCACCTACCTATACTAGGGGCAATTTGTAATGGCCAATTAACCTATCAACCTGCAAGTCTTTGGCGTGTGGGAGGAAACCGGAGCACCCGGAGGAAACCCACGCAGACACAGGGAGAACTTGCAAACTCCGCACAGGCAGTACCCAGAATCGAACCCGGGTCCCTGGAGCTGTGAGGCTGCGGTGCTAACCACTGCGCCACTGTGCCATTACAGGGACAGCAACAACATGGATACGGCTTTGGCTGAGTGGCAGGAAAGAAAGAATTGTAGTTTGTGAATGTTTTTTGGGGGCTGGAGGAAAGGCTGGAGGTCCCCAGGGATCAGTGTTGGTACCCTTGATTTTCCTGATATATATTACAAAAGCGACGTCTCAATTCATTCCATCTTCGCTGCCTCCGGAGAATCCTTGGCATCAGGTGGCAGGACCATATCTCCAACGTGGAAGTCATCGAGGTGCCCAATATCCCCAGCATAGGCACCCTACTGAGTCAGCAGCGCTTGAAATGGCTTGGCCATGTGAGCCACATGGAAGATGGTAGGATCCCTAATGACGCATTGTACAGCGAGCTTGTCACTGGTATCAGACCCACTGGCCATCAGTGTCGCTGCTTTAAAGACATCTGCAAACGCGAAATGAAGTCCTGTGACATTGACCACAAATTGTGGGAGTCAATTGCCAGTGATCTCTAGTGCTAGCAGATAGCCATAAAGGCGGGTCTGAAGAATGGTGAGTCGAAGAGACTTAACAGTTGGCAGGAAAAAAGACAGAAGCACAAGGAGAGAGCCAACCATGAAATAGCCTCGACAACCAATTTTATCTGCAGCGCCTGTGGAAGAGCCAATTCACTCTAGAATTGGCCTTTGTAGCCACTCCAGGTGCGGCTCCACAAACCACTGACCACCTCCAGGTGCTTACACATTTTCTCCCGAGACAAGGAGGCCAAAGAAGGTAACTGACCAAGACCATGGTGTTCAGGGCACAAATTCAGAGTTTGCAGATGATACGAAACGTGGAAGCATTGTGAACTGTGAGGAGGATGGTGTTGAATTTCAAAAGTACTTAGACAACTTGGTGGAATGGGCAGGCAGGTGGTAGATGAATTTCAATGCAGAGAAATATGAAGTGATTCATTTTGGTAGGAAGAATATTGAGATAATGTAAAATAAAGGGCACCATTCTAAAGGAGCAGAGATACCGAGGTGTATATGTGCATAAGTCATTGATGTTGGCAGGAGAGGTTGAGAGAGCATTTAATAAAGCATACAGTATCCTGGGCTTTATTAACAGGGACATTCAGTGCAAGAGCAAGGAAGTTATGTTGAACTTATATAAAACACTGATTCAGCCTCAGCTGAAGTATTCTGTCCAATTCTGGGCACCACACTTTAGGAAGATTGTGAGGGCATTGGAGAGAGTACAGAAAAGATCCATGAGAATGCTTCCAGGCATGAGGAATTTCAGTTATGAAGATAGACAGGAGAAGTTAGGATCATTTTCCTTGGAGAAGAGAAGACTGAGAGGTGAGTTGATTTGATAGAGTTGTTCAAAACCATGAGGGGTCTGGACAGAGGAGATAGAGAGAAACTGTTTCCACTCGTGAAAAGAATCGAGAACGAGAGGGCACAGATTGAAATTAATGGGTAAGAGAGGCAGAAGTGACATGAGGCAATATTTTCTCACGCAAGGAATGGCTAAGGACTGGAATGTACTGCCTGAGAATGTGATGGAGACAGGTTCAATTGAAGCATTCAAAATGCAATTAGACTGTTATCTGAAAAGGAAGAATGTGCAGGGTTATGGGGAGAAGGCGGGGAATGGCACGAGGTTAATTGCTCTTTCGGTGAGCCGATGTGTACATGATACACTGAATAGCCTCCTTCTGTGCTGTAACAATTATGTGATTCCCTGATTCATGCCTTTGTTACCTCTGTGCACAACTATTTCAACTCACTCCTGGCTGATCTCCCACATTCTACACTCTGTAAACTTGAGGTCATCCAAAACTCTGCTGCCCATGTCCTAGCTCACACCAAGTTTTCTTCCTCTATCACTGACAGACATGGCTCCCAGTCAAGCAATGTCTTGATTTTAAAATTCTCATCCTCGTTTTCAATACCTCCATCGAACAAAGAACAAAGATAATTACAGCACAGGAACAGGCCCTTCGGCCCTCCAAGCCTGCGCCGATCCAGATCCTCTATCTAAACATTCGCCTATTTTCTAAGGCTCTGTATCTCTTTGCTTCCTGCCCATTCATGTATCTGTCTAGATACATCTTAAAAGACGCTATCGTGCCCGCGTCTACCAGCTCCGCTGGCAACATGTTCCAGGCACCCACCACCCTCTGCGTAAAGAACTTTCCACGCATATCCCCCCTAAACCTTTCCCCTTTCACTTTGAAGTCGTGACCCCTAGTAATTGAATCCCCCACTCTGGGAAAAAGCTTCTTGCTATCCACCCTGTCTCTCCCTCGCATGATTCTGTACACCTCAATCAGGTCCCCCCTCAACCTTCGTCTTTCTAATGAAAATAATCCTAATCTGCTCAACCTCTCTTCATAGCTAGCGCCCTCCATACCAGGCAAAATCCTGGTGAACCTCCTCTGCACCCTCTCCAAAGCTTCCACATCCTTTTGGTAATTTGGCGACCAGAACTGCACGCAGTCTTCCAAATGTGGCCGAACCAAAGTCTTATACAACTGTAACATGACCTGCCAACCCTTGTACTCAATACCACGTCCGATGAAGGAAAGCATGCCGTATGCCTTCTTGACCACTCTATTGACCTGCGTTGCCACCTTCAGGGAACAATGGACCTGAACAGCCAAATCTCTCTGTACATCAATCTTCCCCAGGACTTTTCCATTTACTGTATAGTTCACTCTTGAATTGGATCTTCCAAAATGCATCACCTCGCATTTGCCCTGATTGAACTCCATCTGCCATTTCTCTGCCCAACTCTCCAATCTATCTATATTCTGCTGTATTCTCTGACAGTCCCCTTCACTATCTGCTACTCCTCCAATCTTAGTGTCGTCTGCAAACTTGCTAATCAGACCACCTATACTTTCCTCCAAATCATTTATGTATATCACAAACAGTGGTCCCAGCACGGATCCCTGTGGAACACCACTGGTCACACGTCTCCATTTTGAGAAACTCCCTTCCACTGCTACTCTCTGTCTCCTGTTGCCCAGCCAGTTCTTTATCCATCTAGCTAGTACACCCTGGACCCCATGCGACTTCACTTTCTCCATCAGCCTACCATGGGGAACCTTATCAAACGCCTTACTGAAGTCCATGTATATGACATCGACAGCCCTTCCCTCATCAATCAACTTTGACAGTTCCTCAAAAAATTCTATTAAGTTGGTAAGACATGACCTTCCCTGCACACAACCATGTTGCCTATCACTGATAAGCCCATTTTCTTCCAAATGGGAATAGATCCTATCCCTCAGTATCTTCTCCAGCAGCTTCCCTACCACTTACGTCAGGCTCATCGGTCTATAATTACCTGGATTATCCCTGCTACCCTTCTGAAACAAGTGGACAACATTAGCAATTCTCCAGTCCTCCGGGACCTCACCCGTTTTTAAGGATGCTGCAAAGATATCTGTTAAGGCCCCAGCTATTTCCTCTCTCGCTTCCCTCAGTAACCTGGGATAGATCCCATCCGGATCTGGGGACTTGTCCACCTTAATGCCCTTTAGAATACCTAACACATCCTCCCTCCTTATGCCGACTTGACCTAGGGTAATCAAACATCTGTCCCTAACCTCAACATCCGTCATGTCCCTCTCCTCGGTGAATACCGATGCAAAGTACTCGTTTAGAATCTCACCCATTTTCTCTGAGTCCAAGCATAACATTCCTCCTTTGTCCTTTAGTGGGCCAATCCTTTCTCTAGTTACCCTCTTGCTCCTTATATATGCTCCCTATCTCTGTAATATCCTCCAGCTCCACAATCCACCAAGATATCTGTGCATCTCTAATTCTACCCTCTTTTGCATCCCTGATTTTCATCACTCCACCACTAATATCTGCACCTTTAGCTAATGAGGCTCCAAGGTCTAGAATACCCTCCCTTCACCTCTCCGCTTCTCCAACTCGCTTTCATCCTTTAACACGCCCGTTAAAACCTACTTCTTTGACCAAGCTTTAAACTAGTATCTCATTTTCGGGAAGCACCTTGGGACATTTCATTATGTTAAAGGCGCTATATAAATATAAATTGTTGTTGAAGTTTGCCAAACATGACTTGTTATTACCAGACCCCTGCTGCTTCTTGTTTGTTATCGTATGTTTTTCAAAGAAACGAATATATTTCTCCTGGGTTGTGACCCCATAAAATTTCCCCAGTAGTGATGCGTGTCTGACTGCTCAGTAATTACAGGGTTTACTCTATCTCTCCTTTTCAAAACAGGGTGTAACAATTACAGTGCTCCAGTCCTCTGTCATCGCTCCCATATCCAAGGAGGATTGAATGATTCTGGCCAGTGCCTCTACTATTTTCACCATTCCTTCCCTCAGTAACCCTCATGCATCCTTGGAAAGCAGGAGGTCCATGATCCCACCATCTGCAGCTTGTACATCATCCCAGACAGCAGGATGCGGGGGGAGGTGGGAGTTAAGAAGGGGCATAAGGCAGGAACATAGCATCATCCTGAATGCTCTCGGTGATGCCGGATGCCACGGGCTCTGTCACAGCCGGTCCCATGATGTGAAGAATCATCTCCTCCCTCAAGCTCAGGGGATGAAGGTATGCCTGGTCACTCGCCGTTTCACTTGCTGCTCCCTGTGATTATGGGTCACCTTGTCCTGTAAGAAAGAAGGCAGAATATTAATGATTGTGTTGCACTGTGTTTTGATGATGTGCCTGCCATAGCTGAATAGCTGGAGGTAATTGGAAGCAGTGAGAGGTGGGTGTGAGGCTGCTATCAGTACAAGGTGTGTGAGGGTGAGGTGGAGTATGTGAATGTTAGGTGTGAGTCCTGAGTGTTAGGGACTGCTGATGGGTGAGTGATGGGGGTGTGGTGCATTGAGCAGTGTGAGAGGTTGGTGATGTTGGGGGTAGGAGATGTCATTTGGAGATTAATTCAATGACATTGACCACCCGTATGAGCTCATTAAACTTCTTCTGGCTCTGCTGCCAGATTCTCGTGGCGAGAATTCTTGCATTGACCTCCCTGACCACCTTCACCGATTCCCTTCGGAGGACGTTCCTTGAGAGTCTCCACCCCACCACACGGAAACAGAGCCACTCTCCTCCTGTCACCCTTCGTAACTAAGACATCCATCCCCACATCCGTGAACCACAGAACCCTGTGTTGCAGTGTGCTATTTACCTTGTCTCCAATTGCAGAATTTACAGTGAGCACCAGCAGCCTCCAGTGAATCAATGCATCTCCTCTTTAAGAGGGACAGACTGCGTTTAAAAGCTGAGCCTGGCTGAAACATGTGTCAGCCTCACACACCTTTAGGGCCCTGTTAAGCATCCAGACAGACAGCAGCGCGGGTTACCCGGGGTGGCACGTAGAATTCATGGAAATGAGGAGGCAGCAGGAAGTGTGTTCGTCACCTGCCTCAACAGGAACGGGCACGGGCAGATCATAATCCCTCTGCCCAAAAACACGACGTACTCTCTATTTCTATTTGCTGTTCTCTCTTTCACACTTTCTCACTCTCTGTCTTTCTCTCTCTCTTCACTCACTTTCTCTTGCTCATAAAATAAGAGATTGATGCAGCACAGAAGAAGGCTATTCGGCCCTTTGTGTCAGTGCTGTCTCTTCGAAAGAGCCATCTAATTAGTTCCTCTTTCCTCCTCTTTCCCCAGACTCCTGTTTTTCTTTTCCTTTTCAAGTATTTGCTAAATTGCCTTTTGAATGATATTATTGAATCTGCTTCCACCATGTTTTCAGCCAATGAATTCCAGATCCCAACAACTCGCTGTGGAAGAAAATTCTCCTCATTTCACCTCTGTTTTTTTGTCAATTACCTTCAGTCTGTGTCTTCTTAATACTGAACTTTAGATTTTTGGATTTAGAAATACATCACTCGATCAGGCCATTCGGCCCACCGAGTCTGTGCCGACCATTAACCACCCATTTATACTAATCCTACACTAATCCCATATTCCTACCACATCCTCACCTGTCCCTATATTCCCCTACCACCTACCTATACTAGGGGCAATTTATAATGGCCAATTCACCTATCAACCTGCACGACTTTTGGCTGAGGGAGGAAACCCACAAACTCCACACAGGCAGTACCCATAATATGAGGCTGCAATGCTTACCACTGTGGCACTGTGCCAACCCTGTTTCTGACACTGGAAACAGTTTCACATTGATTACCTTATCAAAACCCTTCATAAGTTTGAATTTTATATCAAATCTCCCCTTACCTATCACTGCTCTAATGAGAACAATCCCAGCTTTTCGAATCTATCCACGTAACTGTATTCCCAGATCCCTGGTACCATTCTCGTAATTCACCTCTGTATCTTCACTACGTCCTTGACATCCTTACCAATGTGTGGTGATCAGAATTGGACACAATTCTCCATCTGGGACCTAACCAATGATGTATAAATATCAGCATTTCCTCCTGAGTTTTATTACTCTGTGTCTCTCTCTAACACCAAGGACACTGCATGCTACTAACTAAGATCTGTGTGTTTACACCCTAGGTCTCTCTAATCATGCACTCACTCTCTATTAGTACAATTTATTTTATATTTTTTTCTTCTCATACTTCCTACCCAAATGTCTCACTTCACATTTCAATGTGTTAAATTCCATCTGCCATGTTCCTGCCCATTTCATCAGTCAGTCTCTGTCCTCCTGAAGTCTGTTACTATCCTTCTCACTGTTTATTAACATTTCTGAGTTTCCTTCCATCTGAATACTTGGACATTACCCCCTCTGTACACAAGCCCACTGCATTAGCATGCAACACCAGGGATCCCAACAGTCACCCTGGGGAACCCCACTGTGTACTTTGCTCCAGCTGAAAAACAGCCATTATTCCCCACTCTCTGATACCTGTCACGTAGCTAATTTCTTGCATGCTGGGATTGAAAAAGAAAAAAAAGGACTTCCATTTATGTAGCGCCTTTCATGACTACTGCATGTTCCAAAGCGATTTACAATCAACGTATACTTATAATGCCTACTCACTCTTGTACTGTCGGAAAAAGGGCAGCCAATTTTCGCACAGCAAGATCCCACAAGCAGCAATGTGACAATGACCAGATCTGTTTTTATGATGTTGCTTGATGGATAAATATTGTCCAGGCCACAGGGAATAAATCCCCTGATCTGCTGCTAAATAATCCCATAGGATCATTGGCATCCACCTGAGAGGGCAGATGGGGCCTTGGTTTAACGTTTCATTCGAAAGACTGCTCATCTGATAGCGCAATACTCCCTCAGTACTGTCGCTGCAGTGTCAGCCTTGATTCTTGTGAAAAAGTCATTTCATGACACTTGATCCTGGAAGCTTGTGACTGAAAGTGGAGAGAGCTACAAACTGTGCCTCGGCTGACTTTGGCCCTTTAATCCCATGTGTTTCTAATTGGGTCACACGGCTGTTATATAGTACTTTATCAAACACCTTTTGAAACGATAGGAAAATTGTAAAAGTACAGGCAGGAAAAGTCATAGAAACATATAATAGCATTGCATGGAAGGGGGTCATTTGGTCTATGAAGTCTGTGCTGGCTCTTTTGCTGAGTTTCCAGTGAGTTCCACACCCTGGATCTTTCCCAGATCCTTGAAATTTCCCCTTAATATCTAACCAAATCACTTTTTGAATCTACTTTTGAATCTGTATCCTTCAGCCTATCATACAATAATTTGCAAATCCGAAACAAAAATTGCATTACAATAATCCCCATGTCAACTCTGCTTCTTTTTTCCAATCACCATAAATCTATGTCCTCTGGTTAATGGCCCCTCATACATTAGAAACATTATATAATTTACATAAACCCTTCATGATGTTATATATCCCTATCTGATCACCTTGTAAATGTCCCTGCTCCAAGGAAAACAATCCCAGCTACATAACTGTAACCCCTCATCCCTGGAAAAGTTCCAGTAAAACTCTTCTGTCCCCTCTCCAAGGTTTCATGTCCTTCCTAAAGTGTGGTTTCCAGTATTGGACACAATACTCCAGATGGAGCTGGACTAGTCTTTTCTATAGGGTTAACACAATATCCTGGCCAGTCGACTCTGTGTCTCTTTTAATCAAGCCGAGTAATCTATTTGCTTTGTGAACTGTTTGTTAACCTGTCCAGCTACTTTCAAAGATTGCATACAAACACCTCAGGTCTCTCTGTTACTCTCAATAGCTTTAAAGTTGTGCCATTCAATTTGTATTATCCCTGGTCATTCATCCGGAAGAAAATGGGATTATCAGTGATAGGCAACATGGTTTTGTGCAGGGAAGGTCATGTCTTACCAACTTAATAGAATTCTTTGAGGAAGTGACAAAGTTGATGGATGAGGGAAGGGCTGTAGATGTCATATACATGGACTTCAGTAAGGCGTTTGATAAGGTTCCCCATGGTAGGCTGATGGAGAAAGTGAAGTCGCATGGGGTCCAAGGCGTACTAGCTAGATGGATAAAGAGCTGGCTGGGCAACAGGAGACAGAGAGTAGCAGTGGAAGGGAGTTTCTCAAAATGGAGACGTGTGACCAGTGGTGTTCCACAGGGATCCGTGCTGGGACCACTGTTGTTTGTGATATACATAAATGATTTGGAGGAAAGTATAGGTGGTCTGATTAGCAAGTTTGCAGACGACACTAAGATTGGTGGAGTAGCAGATAGTGAAGGGGACTGTCAGAGAATACAGCAGAATATAGATAGACTGGTGAGTTGGGCAGATAAATGGCAGATGGAGTTCAATCAGGGCAAATGCGAGGTGATGCATTTTGGAAGATCCAATTCAAGAGTGAACTATACAGTAAATGGAAAAGTCCTGGGGAAAATTGATGTACAGAGAGATTTGGGTGTTCAGGTCCATTGTTCCCTGAAGGTGGCAACGCAGGTCAATAGAGTGGTCAAGAAGGCATACGGCATGCTTTCCTTCATCGGACGGGGTATTGAGTACAAGAGTTGGCAGGTCATGTTACAGTTGTATAGGACTTTGGTTCGGCCACATTTGGAATACTGCATGCAGTTCTGGTCGCCACATTACCAAAAGGATGTGGATGCTTTGGAGAGGGTGCAGAGGAGGTTCACCGGGATGTTGCCTGGTATGGAGGGCGCTAGCTATGAAGAGAGGTTGAGTAGATTAGGATTATTTTCATTAGAAAGACGGAGGTTGAGGGGGGACCTGATCGAGGTGTACAAAATCATGAGAGGTATAGACAGGGTGGATAGCAAGAAGCTTTTTCCCAGAGTGGGGGATTCAATTACAAGGGGACACGAGTTCAAAGTGAGAGCGGAAAGTTTAGGGGGGATATGCGTGGAAAGTTCTTTATGCAGAGGGTGGTGGGTGCCTGGAACACATTGCCAGTGGAGGTGGTAGACTCGGGCACGATAGCGTCTTTTCAGATGTATCTAGACAGATACATGAATGGGCAGGAAGTAAAGAGATACAGACCCTTAGAAAATAGGCGACAGGTTTAGATAGAGGATTTGGATCGGCGTAGGCTTGGAGGGCCGAAGGGCCTGTTCCTGTGCTATAATTTTCTTTGTTCTTTGTTCTTTGCATGCAGCTCACCATCACCTTCTCAAGGGCAATTATGGATGGGCAATAAATGCTGCCCTAGTCAACGACACCCACATCCCATGAACGGATAATATATATCAAATCTTCTGACAATGTATCTCCTCACACATCTGCCATGCCAATTAAATATTAGGAAGACTGCTGCCGTTGTTTTCAAACCCCACGTCAAAAGTTTCCCAGCTACAGACTGGATCTCTCTCCTTGGCAACTGTCTGAAACTAAAGCAAACTGTTCACAACCTGGTTTCATAGTTGACGCTGCGACGAGCTTCCTGCTAAATATTACTAAAACAGCCTACTTACACTTCCATATCATCACCCAACTTTGCCCCTCTCTCAGCTCTTCTGCTGATGAAACACTCCCCCTTGCCTGTGTTATCTGTAGACTCGACTAGTCCAACACACTCCTGGCTGGTCTCCCACATTCTACCCTCCATAACCCTGAGGTGATCCAATGCACTGCTGCCCATGTCCTAACTCACACCAAGTCCTGTTCACCCATTACCCCCTGGACTCACTGACCTACATTGGCTCCTGGTCAGCAACACCTGAATTTTAAAACTCTCAGCCTTCTTTTCAAATCCTTCATTATCTCACTACTCCTTATCTGTGTAATCTCCTCCAGCCCGACAACCCTCCGAGATATCTGCACTCATCTATTTCTGGCCTCTTGAGCATCTCCGAGTTTAATTGCTCTACCATTGGTGGTCCTGCCTTCAGCTGCCGAGGCCCTACGCTCTGGAAGAGTAGAGCAGAACTTCCAGGGAGGAATTCCTGGAAGATAAATGTCAGTTAACTATACACTAAAATAAAAGCAAAATATTGCGGATGCTGAACACTGGAAATACTCAGCAGGTCTGGCAGCATCTGTGCAGAGAGAAACAGAGTTAATGTTTCAGATCTGTGCCCCTTCATCAGAACTGGCAAACGTTAGAAATGTAACAGTCGTTGAGCAAGTGAAAGAGGGGAAGGGGGAAGAAGAACAAGAAGGAAGGACTGTGATGGGACAGAGAGGGGATAGATTAAATTACAAACCCCATATTCCTACCAAACATCCCCAAATGTCCCTATATTTCCCTACCACCTACCTACATTAGTGACAATTTATAATGGCCAATTTACCTATCAACCTGCAAGTCTTTTGGCTTCTGGGAGGAAACCCATGCAAACACAGGGAGAACTGGCAAACTCTACACAGGCAGTACCCGGAATCGAACTCGGGTCCCTGAAGCTGTGAGGTTGCGGTGCTAACCACTGCACCACTGTGCCGCCCTTTACTGGGAAAGTTTATAATGGATTGGGCAGTATCACCCTGGAGAACCCCGTGATGTAAGTGAAATGTTTGATGCCCCAGAAAGTGGTTAGCAAATGTCCTTCACAAACAGAGTAAATCAGTTCAGTCCCACTGACAATTCTGCAGTCATTCACAATGGGGAGTAATTTCTCCTCATTTTCTCTACATAGGACAGCAGTCAGGCTTTTAACTGTGTCCACCACCTCCATGTTGAAAGTCTTGTCAGGGTTAGGTGAGATAAGACACGTTGCCTGGGCGACAGATTTCTTCAATTGTGTTACTGCTTCTATGCTCTCTTCAGTCCAACCAGATTAAACCTGGTCATCATCACCATTAGTTAGTTCATAAAGAGGAGTCACAGTCTCTGCAAATCGAGGGATGAGGGTCCACTGATACCCACCATCCTGAGGAAAGGACACAGGGCAGTCTTTGAGCTGGACATGGGTACACACTGGATGAGGGTCCACTGATACCCCACCAGCCTGAGGATATGACACCGGGCAGTCTTTGAGGTGGACAGGGGTAGATACTGGATGAGGGTCCACTGATACCCCACCAGCCTGAGGATAGGACACAGGGCAGGACTTTGAGGTGAACAGGGGTAGACACTGGATGGTCTCGGCCTGATGCTGGTGTGGGCTGATGCAGGATGATCTGACCTGGGCACGTAGAAAGGTGACACGGTCTTGCACCAGCTGGGCCTTACGTGGATGGTCTTTTAGTCCAGCTCCCAAACTAACTGCAGTAGTTCCTGTAAAAGGGTTAAATGTGTGGACACGGTTTGTGGTGATGAGAAGATCATCGACATATTGCAGCGAGCAGGAAGACTGTGAAAAGCTCAGAAGGGACCCGGCTACACGTTTGTTGAAAATAGTGGGGTTATTGTGGAACCCCTTGTGACAGACATGTCCAGGGGTATCTCTGGTCCTCAGAAGTGAATGTGAATTTAATTTGTTTCTCTAGTTTTACTGGAATACTACAATAACCATTAGAGATATCCAGGGTGGAGAAGACAGCCCTGCCACTGAGAATACGGGAGAGTAGGGTGGGTGTCTATCAGACAACCGGATTCACGCAGGGTTGACTGAATTGAGTTTGTGGTGGTCAATAGTCAGTCACCAGCTGCCATCCGGCTTTCCAACCAGTCAAATCGGGCAGTTAGAAGGGAACATGGCTTCGTGAACTACACCCTGGTATAACAATGACATGATATTGTCTGGAATGTATGATATAATCTCAGCTCGGTATGAATACTGCTTCATGGAGCATGCAATGGTCAGTTAATTTCTTCGGGTCTGCTCATGCTTGCACAGTCATCTTTATGGGTTGTGAATACACTCAGCACCGACTCGAGAATCACCTGCACCTCAGGGTGATCAGAGGTGTCTGGTTCCCACTCCTCTGATATTTTAATCAGGAATATTGAGGTTACACTGGACACCAGAGCAGGGGTATGTTTTTATGTTCTACAATATACAAATATAGGGATAATCAATTACTGCTGATAACCTTTGAGCACATTACTGCCCAGTAGTCCCTGTCCATTATACAGGATCATATAAAAGGGAGGTAGGACTTTGACATGAGCTGTGTTCCCTCTCCTACACCAATATAAGATCTGATCCAGGGTCACAGATTTACCAAAAGGAGGTCGAAGGGTTCAAGCAGTTTATTGAGGAGTAACAGTTCAAATACAGCACAAAATCAGAATAGACATAGTGGACATACGGCCTGTGGCAGGTGAGAAAGGCTTTCTGGCTATGGATCAAATGTAAGAAGCTATTAGTAAAGACGTTATAGCAGGACACACAGAATAATTCAAGGTGATCAGGCAGAGTCAACATGCTTTTGTGAAACGGAAACCATGTTCAACCAATTTATTGAAGTTCTTTGAAGAAGTAACAGGTGCTGTGGATAAAGGGGAACTGGTGGATGTACTATACTTAGATTTCCAGAAGGGATTTCATAATGTGCCACATCAAAGTTCATTGCGGAATATAAAAGCGCATGGTGTAGGGGGCAACCTATTGGCATGGATAGAAGATTGGCTAGCTAACAGGAAACAGAGAGGAGGCTTAAATGGATCATTTTCTGTTTGGCAAGATGTAACGAGTGGTGTGTCACAGGGATCAGTGCGGGTGCCTTGGCTCTTTACAAATTATATAAATCATTTGGATGAAGGGGCCAAAGGTATGTTTGCTAAATTTGCTGATGACAGAAACGTCGGTCAGACAGTATGTTGTGACGTGGACACAAGTGAACCACAAAGGGGTAGATCGATTGAGTGATTGGGCAAAGATCTGGTAAATGGAGTATAATGTGGGAAAATATGAAATTGTCCATTTTGGCAGGAAGAATAAAAATTAAGCATATAATCACAATGGTGAGAGATTTCAGAGCTCTACCATCCAGGGGGAACTGAGAGTCCTTGTGCATGAATTGTAAAAGGTTAATATGTAGGTATTGCAAGTCATTAGGAAAACTAATGGAATGTTATCGGCTGTTGCAGGAGGAATTGAATACAAATGTAGGGAGGTTATGTTTCAGTTATATAGGGAGACCACTTCTGGAATACTGTGCACAGTATTGGTCTCCTCATTTAAGGACAGGTGGAAATGCATTCGAAGCAGTTCAGAGATGGTTTACTAGACTAATGCCTGGAATGGGGGTGTTCTCTAATGAGGAAAGGCTGGACAGGCTAGGCTTATGTCAGCTGGAGTTTAGAAGAGTAAGAGGCGACTTGATTGAAACTTATAAGATTCTGAGTGTGGGACAGAGCAAATGAGGCCGACAGAGAGAGAAAGAACGAGAGAGAGAGAGCTCAATTCATCTGCTACTAAAAACCTCATCCATGCCTTTTTTATCTCGAGACTTGACTATTCTAACACACTCCTGGCTGGTCTCCCACATCCTGCTCTCTGTAACCTGTGGTCATCCAAAACTCTGCTGCCATCTTCTAATTTGCACCAAATTCTGTTCATCCAACATCCCTGTGCTGACTGACCTACATTGGCTCTTGGTCCAGTAACACCTCAATTTTAATATTCTCACTCATGTGATCAAATCCCTCCATGTCCTCACCCCTCTGATTATCCCAATCCCCTGTTCATTTCCAATGTTCCTGAAACTTGTTCCTCTTATAAATCTTTTTTCCAATTCCGGCTTAAAAGTGACTTTCTTTCCCTCTGTCACTCTTCATATAACATAGAACATATAACATAGAACAGTACAGCACAGTCCAGGCCCTTCGGCCCACAATGTTGTGCCGAACCTTTAACCTAATCTAAGATCAAACTAACTACCTACCCTTCATTCTCCTATCATCCATGTACCGATCCAAGAGTCGCTTAAATTTCCCTAATGTATCTGCTTCTACTACCACCACTGGCAGCGCATTCCACGCACCCACCACTCTCTGTGTAAAGAACCTACCTCTGACATCTCCCCGAAACCTTCCTCCAGTCACCTTAAAATTATACCCCCTGGTGATAGCCCTTTCCACCTGGGAAAAAGTCTCTGACTATCCACTCTATCTATGCCTCTCATTATCTTGTACCCCTCTGTCAAATCACCTCTCATCCTTCTTCGCTCCAATGAGAAAAGCCCTAGCTCCCTCAACCTTTCTCCAGTCCAGGCAGCATCCTGGTAAATCTCCTCTTCACCCTCTCTAAAGCTTCCACATCCTTCCAATAATGAGGCGACCAGAAGTGAACACAATATTCCAAGTGTGGTCGAACCAGGGCCTTATAGAGCTGCAGCATAACCTCGTGGCTCTTAAACTCAATCCCCCTGTTAATGAAAGCCAGCACACCATACGCCTTCTTAACAACCCTTTCAACTTGGGTGACAACTTTGAGCGATCTATGGACGTGGACCCCAAGATCCCTCTGTTCCTCCACACTACCAAAAACCCTGTCTTTAAGCCTGTATTCTACATTCAAATTCGACCTCCCAAAATGAATCACTTCACACTTTTCCAGGTTGAACTCCATCTGCCACGTCTCAGCCCAGCTCTGCATCCTGTCAATGTCCAGTTGCAACCTACAACAACCTTCCACACTATCCACAACTCCAGCAACCTTCGTGTCATCGGCAAACTTGCTAACCCAGCCTTCCACTTCCTCATCCAAGTCATTTATAAAAATCACAAAGAGCAGAGGTCCCAGAACAGATCCCTGCGGAACACCACTGGTCACCGAGCTCCACGCTGAATACTTTCCATCTACTAACACCCTCTGTATTCAATGGGCTGGACAATTTTGTATCCAGACAGCCGCAGTGTGGTCTTCCTGACCACACATTTCATCTCTCCTGCTCCACTCATGCTGTGGAAGCTTGGATCCATAAAATGGTGTGAGCTGCACTGCCGGTCACATCCAGCACATTGTACAGGACACCCAGGCTGGCCGGGGTGCTGGTGTCGGTGTAACGTGTGTGTGTCTGTAGTGTGAGGAGGGGTCTGAATATGATGTCGATCAGCCATTTCAGCAACTTTGATGTGCGTCTTTGAAACTTGGTCCTTGCATGTCGACTGACCGCCTGTGTTAGTCACTCTCAGCTGAACATACATTCAGCAGCACGAGGAACCCCCTCTAGTGTTAGTTAAAAGGACCAGGCGTCCAACTTACAGGTGAGGGGCTTTTGACTTCTGTTATTATAAAGTTAGTGGAGGTGCTGTGGATGGTTTTCTGGAGATTGTGCTGTGAGCTGCTGCAGACATTCAGGGAGGAGAGAGGACTTGGTGACCCAACTCTGTACGATGAATGGGGACTGTAGTTACAGTGTCTCTGCGTCTGTAACATGATCAACAAATGGAGCAGAGGCTGCAGAGAGAGGGAAAGCTCTGGAAAGAAAGAGGAGGAATGGCCTCTGCCCTACCCACCCTGGGTTTCCAAGAGCAAAAAGAGCAGTGGTCCTAATATTGAGCCCAGGGGAACACCACTGTATACTCCCATTGAGACTGAACAACAACCTTTCACCACTTCTCTCTGTTTACTGTTCCTTAGTCAATGTTATATCCACACTGTCACTGTCCCTTTAATTCATAGTGTTCAGTTTTCCTAACCTGTCTATTGAATGTCACTTGATCAAACACCTTTTGAAAGTCCATATACATAACTTCAATCACACCACCCTCATCAGCCCTCTCCATTGTTTTATCAAAGAACTCCATCAAGTTCACCTCAGCACCACCTCTCTCCACTCCTCCACTGTTGTTAAATTATCAGACTGATTATCCGACACCCAGTACTGGATGAGCAGAAATTTCCTCCAATTAAATATTGGGAAGACTGAAGCAATTGTTATCACTCCCCACTCCAACTCTGTTCCCTTGCTATTGATCCCATCCCTCTTCCTGGTGGCAGTCTGAGATTCAGACAATATGTTTACAACCTTGGTGTCACATTTCATCACAAAATGAGCTTTAACCTCATTTTCAGGGTATCATTACAACCGCCTATTTCCACCTCAGTAACATCGCCTGACTTCACCCCTGTCTCAGCCCATCTGCTGCTGAAACCTCATTCATGCCTTCGGCACCTCTCGATGTGACTATTCCAAATCACTCCTGGCTGATCTCCCATATCTACTCTCTGTAAACTTGAGGTCATCCAAAACTCTGCTGCCCATGTCTTAGCTCACACCAAGTCCTGTTTATATCTCACTGACCGACATTGGCTCCCAGTCAAGCAATATCTTGATTTTAAAATTCTCATCCTTGTTGTCATATCTCTCAATAGCCTCGCCCCTCCCTATCTCTGTAATCTCCTCCAGCTCCAGAACCCATCGAGACATCTGTGCTCCTCTAATTCTGGTCTCTTTTACATCCGTTATTTTAATCACTGCACCACTGGCGACCGTGCCTTCAGCTGCCGGGGCCCAAGCTGCAGTATCCTCCCTACACATCTCCGCCTCTGCACCTCTCCATCTCACTTTCCTCCTTTAAGACATTCCTTGAAACCTTCCTCTTTGGCTAAGCTGTTGGTCCTTTGACCTAATATCTCCTGTTGTATCTCAGTTCGCACTTTGCTTCATAATGCTCCTGTGAAGCACCTTGGGATGTTTTATAACATTAAAGGCAATATCTAAATATAAATTGTTGTTTTTGTTGTTGTTTGCCAGACATCAATAGTCTTTAGCAAATCCAGGTTGCTAACCATTTACTATCCAATGTTTTTACAAGCAACAAGTATTTTTCTCTTGGGTTGTCACGTCTACAAATGTCCCCAGTCGTGACACTAGTCTGACTGGTCAGTAATTACAGCATTTATCGCATATCTCCTTTTTTAAACAGGATGTAAGATTTACAATCCTCCAATCCTCTGTCATCACACCCATATCCAAGGAGGATTGGAAGATTCTGGCCAGTGCCTCTGCTATTTCCACTATTCCTTCCCTCAGAAACCCCTATACATCCATTCAGACTGGGTAAGAGTTCCAGTTTATTGTGGTACAAAAAGGTGTTGGATTGAAAGGTGTTAACTGAAACTGTTTGTTCAGTGACTGTAATTAATGTCAGTCTCCATGGACCCTGATTGTGTCACAGGAGGGTTTCCCTCTTCTATTAATATGGGACTCCTTTCGATGTGTTATCCCATACTGTCAGCGGGAGCATCACGCCCGGCACTCACAGGGATCAGCGGCTCCAGAGAGAGAGAGAGAATAGATCAGAATCTGAGAACAATGGGTCAGAGTCTGAGAACAATGGGTCAGAATCTGAGAACAATGGGTCAGAGTCTGAGAACAATGGGTCAGAGTCTGAGAACAATGGGTCAGAATCTGAGAACAATGGGACAGAATCTGAGAACAATGGGTCAGAATCTGAGAACAATGGGTCAGAATCTGAGAACAATGGGTCAGAGTCTGAGAACAATGGGTCAGAATCTGAGAACAATAGATTGGAATGTTACAACAATGAGCAAGAGTTTATCCTCAGAACTTCACGATCTTTCTACACATTATGATCGGTTCTCATTAGACTTTCGCATCTACCTTGCACTTCGGATTGCTCAATACATTTATTATCCCATCCTCGGTCTTGTTGGTGTCCCTGGTTAGTATCTGTTTCCAGGTATTTATTCCTTAAACCATGTTTAACTGTATTATATTCCTGTAATTTACTCTACCCTCCTTGCTGCTGTTGTTAATCCTGGTGAATATCTCCAGTAATTACCTTGATTAACCATGTTTAACTGTATTATATTCCTGTAATTTACTCTACCCTCCTTGCTGCTGTTGTTAATCCTGGTGAATATCTCCAGTAATTACCTTGATTAACCATGTTTAACTGTATTATATTCCTGTAATTTACTCTACCCTCCTTGCTGCTGTTGTTAATCCTGGTGAATATCTCCAGTAATTACCTTGATTAACCATGTTTAACTGTATTATATTCCTGTAATTTACTCTACCCTCCTTGCTGCTGTTGTTAATCCCGGTGAATATCTCCAGTAATTACCTTGATTAACCATGTTTAACTGCATTACTGCTCCTGTAATTTTCTCTACCCTCCTTGCTGCTGTTGTTATTTCTGCTGAATCTCTGTCTCCAGAAATCAGCTGTATAAACCACTGCTAACGGTATTTCAGTTCTTGTAATTTACTCTCTCCTCTTTGCTGCTGATACTGTCTCTATTTCCAGCTAGGAGATCTGTAAACCCTGTTTACTGAAATACTGTTCTGGAACGTAAATTGTGGGAAGAGAGAAGACAGTGTCATTGGTCCATTGGTCTCCATCACAAACTCCATCCCCTATCTGTGAACCACATACCCGATCCTGAGGCTGAACCAGACAGTTTACAACCTCTGTGTTCTATTTTTACCTTACTTGAGTTCATCTCCAAATTCTCTCCATCACCAACCTTGTCTACTACCACCTGAGTAATATCACCCGTCTCCTCTTCTGCCTCAGCCCATCTGCTGCATAAACCCTCATATGTGCCTTTGTTAAATCCACACTTGACTATTCCGAATCTCTCCTGGTCACCCTCCCAGTTATAAACCTCCATAAACCACAGCCCATCCAGAACTCTGATGCCTGTATCTTAACTCACACCAAATCCCGATCACCCATCACCCCTGTGCTCACTGATCTACATTGGCTCTCGGTTTGGCAGCACCTTAATTTTAATATACTCATTCTTGAGTCTGTATCCCTCCATGGCCTCAAAACTCCATTTGTCCCATTCTCTTGTGCATTTCCCATATTTCTGCAAATAATATGCCTTCAATCTTTTCTCAATTCTCTTTTTAAAGTGAATTTCTTTCTCTCTGTATCTGTTCCCAGCCACGATTTTCAACTCTACAGACCCACTGGTGCTGAGGGCGCAGAAGATGGGACCCATAAAATGATGCGAACCACACAGCCGGCCACTTTTAGTGTGGTCAGCACAGTGTCCCATGGTGGGCAGTACACTCGTGTGGTCAGCACAGTGCCCAATGGTGGACAATGCTCTAGTATGGTCAGCAAAATGCCCCACGCTGGACAGAGCTCCAAAATGGTCAGCACAGTGCCCCATGCTGGACAGGGCTCTAGTATGGTCAGCACAATGCCCCATGCTGGACAGGGCTCTAGTATGGTCAGCACAATGCCCCATGCTGGACAGGGCTCTAGTATGGTCAGCACAATGCCCCAAGCTGGACAGGGCTCTAGTATGGTCAGCACAATGCCCCATGCTGGACAATGCTCTAGTATGGTCAGCACAATGCCCCATGCTGGACAGGGCTCTAGTATTATCAGCACAATGCCCGATGCTGGACAGGGCTCTTGTATGGTCAGCACAATGCCCCATGCGGGACAGAGCTCTAGTATGGTCAGCACAGTGCCCCATGCTGGACAGGGCTCCAGTATGGTCAGCACAATGCCCCATGCTGGACAGAGCTCTAGTATGGTCAGCACAATGCCCCATGCTGGACAGAGCTCTAGTATGGTCAGCACAATGCCCCATGCTGGACAGAACTCTAATATGGTCAGCACAATGCCCCATGCTGGACAGAGCTCTAGTATGGTCAGCACAATGCCCCATGCTGGACAATGCTCCATTATGGTCAGCACAATGCCCCATGCTGGACAGGGCTCTAGTGTGGTCAGCACAGTGCCCCATGCTGGACAGGGCTCTAGTATGGTCAGCACAGTGCCCCATGCTGGACAGAGCTCTAGTATTATCAGCACAATGCCCCATGCTGGACAGGGCTCTAGTGTGGTCAGCACAATGCCCCATGCTGGACAGAGCTCTAGTATGGTCAGCACAATGCCCCATGCTGGACAGAGCTCTAGTATGGTCAGCACAATGCCCCATGCTGGACAGAGCTCTAGTATTATCAGCACAATGCCCCATGCTGCACAGGGCTCTAGTATGGTCAGCACAATGCCCCATGCTTCACAGGGCTCTAGTATGGTCAGCACAATGCCCCATGCTGGACAATGCTCCAGTATGGTCAGCACAATGCCCCATGCTGGACAGGGCTCTAGTGTGGTCAGCACAATGCCCCATGCTGGACAGAGCTCTAGTATTATCAGCACAGTGCCCCATGCTGGACAGGGCTCTAGTATTATCAGCACAGTGCCCCATGCTGGACAGGGCTCGAGTATTATCAGCACAATGCCCCATGCTGGACAGGGCACTAGCATTATCAGCACAGTGCCCCATGCTGGACAGAGCTCTAGTATGGTCAGCACAATGCCCCATGCTGCACAGAGCTCTAGTATGGTCAGCACAATGCCCAATGCTGGACAAAACTCTAATATGGTCAGCACAGTGCCCCATGCTGGACAGGGCTCTAGTATGGTCAGCACAATGCCCCATGCTGGACAGGGCTCTAGTATGGTCAGCACAATGCTCCATGCTGGACAGAGCTCTAGTATTATCAGCACAATGCCCCATGCTGGACAGAGCTCTAGTATGGTCAGCACAATGCCCCATGCTGGAAAGAGCTCTAGTATGGTCAGCACAATGCCCCTTGCTGGACAAAACTCTAATATGGTCAGCACAATGCCCCATGCTGGACAGAGCTCTAGTATGGTCAGCACAATGCCCCATGCTGACAATGCTCCAGTATGGTCAGCACAGTGCCCCATGCTGGACAGGGCTCTAGTGTGGTCAGCACAATGCCCCATGCTGGACAGAGCTCTAGTATTATCAGCACAATGCCCCATGCTGGACAGGGCTCTAGTGTGGTCAGCACAATGCCCCATGCTGGACAGAGCTCTAGTATGGTCAGCATAATGCCCCATGCTGGACAGAGCTCTAGTATGGTCAACACAATGCCCCATGCTGGACAGAGCTCTAGTATTATCAGCACAATGCCCCATGCTGCACAGGGCTCTAGTATGGTCAGCACAATGCCCCATGCTTCACAGGGCTCTAGTATGGTCAGCACAATGCCCCATGCTGGACAATGCTCCAGTATGGTCAGCACAATGCCCCATGCTGGACAGGGCTCTAGTGTGGTCAGCACAATGCCCCATGCTGGACAGAGCTCTAGTATTATCAGCACAGTGCCCCATGCTGGACAGGGCTCTAGTATTATCAGCACAGTGCCCCATGCTGGACAGGGCTCGAGTATTATCAGCACAATGCCCCATGCTGGACAGGGCTCTAGCATTATCAGCACAGTGCCCCATGCTGGACAGAGCTCTAGTATGGTCAGCACAATGCCCCATGCTGCACAGAGCTCTAGTATGGTCAGCACAATGCCCAATGCTGGACAAAACTCTAATATGGTCAGCACAGTGCACATTGCTGGACAGGGCTCTAGTATGGTCAGCACAATGCCCCATGCTGGACAGGGCTCTAGTATGGTCAGCACAATGCCCCATGCTGCACAGAGCTCTAGTATTATCAGCATAATGCCCCATGCTGGACAGAGCTCTAGTATGGTCAGCACAATGCCCCATGCTGGAAAGAGCTCTAGAATGGTCAGCACAATGCCCCAAGCTGGACAAAACTCTAATATGGTCAGCACAATGCCCCATGCTGGACAGAGCTCTAGTATGGTCAGCACAATGCCCCATGCTGACAATGCTCCAGTATGGTCAGCACAGTGCCCCATGCTGGACAGGGCTCTAGTGTGGTCAGCACAATGCCCCATGCTGGACAGAGCTCTAGTATTATCAGCACAATGCCCCATGCTGGACAGGGCTCTAGTATGGTCAGCACAGTGCCCCATGCTGGACAGAGCTCTAGTATTATCAGCACAATGCCCCATGCTGGACAGAGCTCTAGTATGGTCAGCACAATGCCCCATGCGGGACAGAGCTCTAGTATGGTCAGCACAGTGCCCCATGCTGGACAGGGCTCCAGTATGGTCAGCACAATGCCCCATGCTGGACAGGGCTCTAGTGTGGTCAGCACAGTGCCCCATGCTGGACAGAGCTCCAGTATGGTCAGCACAATGCCCCATGCTGGACAGAGCTCTAGTATGGTCAGCACAATGCCCCATGCTGGACAGAGCTCTAGTATGGTCAGCACAATGCCCCATGCTGGACAATGCTCCAGTATGGTCAGCACAATGCCCCATGCTGGACAGGGCTCTAGTGTGGTCAGCAAAGTGCCCCATGCTGGACAGGGCTCTAGTATGGTCAGCACAGTGCCCCATGCTGGACAGAGCTCTAGTATTATCAGCACAATGCCCCATGCTGGACAGAGCTCTAGTATGGTCAGCACAATGCCCCTTGCTGGACAGGGCTCTAGTGTGGTCAGCACAATGCCCCATGCTGGACAGAGCTCTAGTATGGTCAGCACAATGCCCCATGCTGGACAGAGCTCTAGTATGGTCAGCACAATGCCCCATGCTGGACAGGGCTCTAGTATGGTCAGCACAATGCCCCATGCTGGACAGAGCTCTAGTATGGTCATCACAATGCCCCATGCTGGACAGGGCTCTAGTGTGGTCAGCACAGTGCCCCATGCAGGACAGGCTCTAGTATGGTCAGCACAGTGCCCCATGCTGGACAGAGCTCTAGTATGGTCAGCACAATGCCCCATGCTGGACAGAGCTATAGTATGGTCAGCACAGTGCCCCATGCTGGACAGGGCTCTAGTATGGTCAGCACAATGCCCCATGCTGGACAATGCTCCAGTATGTTCAGCACAATGCCCCATGCTGGACAGGGCTCTAGTGTGGTCAGCACAGTGCCCCATGCTGGACAGGGCTCTAGTATGGTCAGCACAATGCCCCATGCTGGACAGGGCTCTTCTATTATCAGCACAATGCCCCATGCTGGACAGAGCTCTAGTGTGGTCAGCACAATGCCCCATGCTGGACAGAGCTCTAGTATGGTCAGCACAATGCCCCATGCTGGACAGGGCTCTAGTATGGTCAGCACAATGCCCCATGCTGGACAGGGCTCTAGTATGGTCAGCACAGTGCCCCATGCTGGACAGGGCTCTAGTATGGTCAGCACAGTGCCCCATGCTGGACAGAGCTCTAGTATGGTCAGCACAATGCCCCATGCTGGACAGAGCTCTAGTATGGTCAGCACAATGCCCCATGCTGGACAGAGCTCTAGTATGGTCAGCACAATGCCCCATGCTGGACAGAGCTCTAGTATGGTCAGCACAATGCCCAATGCTGGACAGAGCTCTAGTATGGTCAGCACAGTGCCCCATGCTGGACAGAGCTCTAGTATTATCAGCACAATGCCCCATGCTAGACAGGGCTCTAGTATGGTCAGCACAATGCCCCATGCTGGACAGAGCTCTAGTATTATCAGCACAATGCCCCATGCTGGACAGAGCTCTAGTATGGTCAGCACAGTGCCCCATGCTGGACAGGGCTCTAGTATGGTCAGCACAATGCCCCATGCTGGACAGAGCTCTAGTATGGTCAGCACAGTGCCCCATGCTGGACAGGGCTCTAGTATGGTCAGCACAGTGCCCCATGCTGGACAGGGCTCTAGAGTGGTCAGCATAGTGCCCCATGCTGGACAGGGCTCTGGTATGGTCAGCACAATGCCCCATGCTGGACAGAGCTCTAGTATGGTCAGCACAATGCCCCATGCTGGACAGGGCTCTAGTATGGTCAGCACAGTGCCCCATGCTGGACAGGGCTCTAGTATGGTCAGCACAATGCCCCATGCTGGACAGAGCTCTAGTATGGTCAGCACAATGCCCCATGCTGGACAGAGCTCTAGTATGGTCAGCACAATGCCCCATGCTGGACAGGGCTCTAGTATAGTCAGCACAATGCCCCATGCTGCACAGGACTCTAGTATGGTCAGCACAATGCCCCATGCTGGACAGAGCTCTAGTATGGTCAGCACAGTGCCCCATGCTGGACAGAGCTCTAGTATGGTCAGCACAATGCCCCATGCTGGATAGGGCTCTAGTATAGTCAGCACAATGCCCCATGCTGCACAGGGCTCTAGTATGGTCAGCACAATGCCCCATGTTGGACAGAGCTCTAGTATTATCAGCACAATGCCCCATGCTGGACAGGGTTCTAGTGTGGTCAG